>NC_134045.1:8763104-9115604 GCF_965140245.1 Athene noctua
AGGAGACACAGCTTTGGCTCTTAGCAGTGTGCTTATAAGGTAACCTGCATTACCCAAAGCACTTTAGCTATGCTAGCACAGAACTCTGTGGGCTAATTTACCTTGAATTTAAAGCTATTTTTACGTGGTGCAAGACTGAGCATAGACCACTCCAGAGATGAACTGGGGAGGGGATGAGAGAACTGCTTTGTGTAGCAGTTGTTGGCTGATTTTGGAGCTTGCACAAACCCTGTGGGTGTTGGCAGTCTGTGTGAGGTGGGGTGCATAGCAGGTCCCCCTTCGGTTTATTACTAAAAATGATATGGCAGTAAACTGAGCATTTACATACCAGAGGATTTTGTCAGAGGTAATAGAGCTCAACTCCATTAACAGTGACAGAATAGCACATACCACCCAGTCCAGTTCAGAGTTTGTCTTCCAGCAAATTCTTCTCACTTTCACTTCATCTTTAGAAAACTCACTTGCCAGACAACTAATGAACTAAAGTAGTAAAACTGTCATCAAAGAGGAGACTCATGAGTTTAGGATATAATACTTCTGAGAGACCTGGACCCATAATTATAATAAAATAATAAAGATTATTAGCTTCGTACAATCTGACATAAATGTAAAATTCATCTCATTTTAAAATGCAGTTGTTGTCCTATGCAGATATCCACAGATATCAGTTCTGTTTGATTTCTTTCTTCTAAGGACTAGCAATAAAGATTTCTAATATTTTGCTATTTTTCTTATTGTGGATGCTGACAGTCATCCAACAATTCAGTTACAGCTGTATGCTTGTGTAAATTAATAAAGTGCTCATGATTACACATTCATTGTCTGTTCCCCCAGTGTTCTCTAACAAAAAGGCAACTGAGGGAGAATGGAGCAGAGAAGCCTGAATCCAGTCCCTAGAGTAAACTGGCTATTCTGCAGGTAATCCTGCATCTGCACTGAGTGTGATATGAGACAAGATGAATCCTGTGCTGGCCAGGCCAGCAGATGAAAAAAAAAAAAAAAGAACAGTAGAGGTTATGTCAAGTTTTGTTTGGCTCTCCTCTGCCCCTACATAAGCCTTTGGTGAGCGAAAGACTTCAAGACTTCTGTAATGGAGAAAGATGGTCTGGTAGTGACCTTAAGAGATGGAGGGAAAGTGAAAACACATGGTTTCAAGTGATTGTTAGCATTTTAGAGAGATAGCATGAAACAGGCCAGGGGAAAATTAAACATAGGAAATAGCTATTGCATTTCCACATTACATTATTTTGAAATAACTGAAAAAGTTCCATTGATCTTGTTTTTTTTCCAGTGGAGAACTTGGTTTTCAAAAACATTTTATTCAAGCCAGTATCTATCTATAAAGAATCTTTCCTAATGACTGGATATTGTTTAGTAACTGGAAGAGAAATTTGGTAATAATTGTTGCCTTAAATGTCAGGTTCACCTTTCATGAAGAATCTCCAAGTACTTTATAAATATTAATTAATATAGCAGTAAAGTAGCATTCTCATTGTGCAGTTAAAGCAAGGCACCGCGTGTCAGTAAATCTGAACTGGCTCTGGGGAAAATCTGCTGTTATGCTAAGGTCCCACAGATGAAGGCTTCTGAGCTCTTTTTATCCACTGGCTTTTTGGTGAGGGCATGCCTGTTTCTCCCATTGGTTTGGAGGGCTGCTTTGTAACCTCCAAGTCCTACAGAGCCAGCTCATTTTTCAAGCACTGGATGGTGCTTTTTTGGTAAGATGGAAGGGCTCTGTGAGCCAAAAATCTTCTGCAAAACTTTTTCTCTGCTGGACACTTCTGGTCCTGGCTGTCACTAGAGGGACGGAACAGGAATCAGAGCTTAGGCAGCTAACATAGCTTGCCAGGTGGCTGCCATTTTGAGCTGGATAATACATACCTGTTTCTGCCGTTTTTATTTCTTTTGCTGTCTAATTAAATTAATGAGATAGTATCCTTCCTCTCTTTCCTTGATTTCTTAATTTGAGAGTATTCCTGAGGGTTTTTCTTACTGGCTAAAATGCCTGAGGAAACTTGAACTGAACATTCTTAATTATTCTGGAAGACCTGACTCCTTCCTGGTGAGGTACCTGACCCCAATAGCAAGGTTCTTAGCAAAATGAAGAATGGTCACAGCATCTCCATTTTCAGTAGGAGTGATGATACTGGCTGATTCTCCCTTCCAGTGGATGTCATTGTCATATAATTGTCACATAATGTCATTGTCCAGCTTCTCCCAACAGCCACCCAAAAAGTGTGATAATTAAATGTGCACTGTGCAGCTATTGAATGACTTTCCAGTTACGATGAAATGTGCCCTAGTTTGGATCAAGGGCCTCATTCAGATCCATAAGGTTTATGGCAGGTTCCCACAGTAATGCCAAATCCCTGTTTGTGAGCGAGAGAATCCTAGTTTGGTTCATATTTACAAACCACACTGTCATTACCACTGATGCAGTATCAGCTATGATAATTATCACTGTGCCTTCAGCTTCAACAGAGCAGACATTTGTCTGATACGTGTGGAGGGTTGCCAAGTTGGCTTGTGGTATACTTGCTGAAATTAGATGGCTTTTTTCAGCTTGGATTGCACCAACACCCACTCATGTTAACTGTGAAGGAATTAGTGTGGTTAAAATGACATTTCTGATGTTGTCTTATGAAATTTGAGTTCTGAATTATGAATTATAGTAATATGACTTCTGTTCCATTTAGTGACTCGGTGGAATGTAACGTTAAGATATTTTGACCTTTTTTGGCAATTACAACTTGAGGAAGGTGGTAGCTGTAGATAAAATTAGAGGATACTCTCATGTTAACAAACTGAAAGTTGCAAGTTTGGTTTTACAAAGTAAACTTTCACTCTTCCAAGCTGCCTGGTGGTCTACTCTGGTTTGTGTTTTTTTTCCAATATACTACCTAGAAATCCTTTCCCTTAATTTGCCTCAAGAAAGCCCTCAGCACAAAGAATTTTTGCTGTCATTTAATTTTTATTCAGTTGGAGAAAATACCGTCTGATATTCAGAAGAGCACTTTTCTCTAAGAAGATTAGTTCATGCACTTGTATGTCCCTAGTAAGGTTTTTGAGTGTTTAGCACTGTCCTCTTTTCTTCCAGCTGCAGATTCATGGTTGTTTTTACCAGTGGTTTTAGTGGGAGGAGGATTAAGCCAATGCTTCTCGAAATCGCAACTGGGACATTTTTCCATGGAATAGCTCAGGACTGAGCCACATGGAGAAATCAAGGATCCTGTTTTCTTTGTATAACTGAGAATACCTCTCAGGAGCCAGAGATACAGATGGGAGAAAAAATAATCCTGGTTGTGTGCAATTTAGTGAAATAGGTTCACTGGTCAATAATTCTTGAAAGATAGCTTTATTTTTCTAAGTCAGATCAGAATACAGATGTTAGGTGCTGCCTCTCCCAAACCAGTCACTGGAGTAGGGCTTACAGCTCCCTGCTAAGTGTGTGTTGAATCTTGGGTAGGGTAAATATACGCACTGACTTGACCTCGTGAGTTCCTTTTATAGTTCATTTTCATCACTGTCCTTTATGCTGGTCTCTGTGGGATCGTGGAGCAGATCCAGCCCAAGCAGCAGAGGAAGGGCAGGATCTCCCTTGTGGGGCTGTTACGGCTGCGTCTGAGCAAAGCCCCTTAATGATTCGGATAGACTCGCCTGGGCTTACGGTGGGAGAAAAATTCACCCTGCAAATAAAGAGCAATGACCAGTGTAGCTCACAGGAATACGCTGAGCAACTTAATTATGTTGAGCACAAGTTCAAGCAGTATCTGTAGGTAACATGTGACTTCCGAGCTGAAGGTTCAGCAAAGTGAGTTCTATATTTTGGTAGACTGTAAACTTGCAGAGGATAGCAGGCATTAATCTAGTTAACACGAAAAGCAAATACATCAGTTATCTCATGGAAAATAGAGTTGTGTCCTATAGTTGACATCAATCACTGGAACCGATCAATGTTTTTCAATAAGAAAATGAACAAAGATATCATTTCTTGCCAAAAGGATATTTCTGCTGCAAATGGCAGTTACTGGCAACTTTTTTGTTTTCACTGAAAGGCCCAAGACTGAAAAGTCTTGATTTCTAGCCTGTCCTTTAAAACACAAAAACTTTTATAGAAAAACTTTTGTGAAAATATTCTTCTCATTATCTTTTGTGAGAACACTGAACATTTCCTGCTCGACATAGTGGGTTTTAGATGAAGACTTTCCACCTGTATTTCACTTCTGGGTAGGTTGTGCTGCTACTGAGAGCACTGTGATACAGGTGGCTGTTCTAGGACATGCCGTGCTGGCGATGCTCTCTCAGATTGCCAACACCAATGTTTTGAAAGTGCAGGAGGACAAATTCAGATTCAGTTGTGTGAAACTTCAGTGAGTTAACTTCACTGTTGTTTCTCTGGATTCATGAAGTGTAACAGGCCATGAATCAGTAATTTTCATTCACAAAAGAAATTGTTGTATATATTCAGGTCCTCCTAACAGTGCTGTAAGAAGCAATGCCTATTAAGCTTTCTAAACTAGTTAAACTAGGTCAGAGTGAGGGAAAACTGTACCAACATTATGATTAAAAGGCACCAGTATAACGATCCTAGATAGCATTGTCGTCTTTGTTCCCATGAGTCACTGCCTAACAATATGGTTATTTTAGCTCTGTGTCTTCTTAAAAAAAGCTTTGTCCACATCTTTACAAAAAAATTATCAGTCCCCTATTCCCCATTTCCTACTAGATTATATGCCATTTCTGGTTTGCTAGAAAATAACTGTGCACATTTTAATTTTATTCTGTCTCTTTTGCCCCTTATTTGAATTACTAATGTCCCTTCCATTTCCTTCTAAGGGTCTGTGTGTCGACTGGTAAGGACTGCATCCTTACCAAATGCAAAATAGTAGCTCCCCTGAAATGTTGCCAGGAAAATGTTTGCCAGGTTTGGGTTTTTTTCTTGGTTTTTTTTCCCCCCCTTTTCTAGTCAGGGAAGGGAGTAAATGAAGCACCCAGGATTTTATGATTGGCCCTAATCAGTTTTCATAACAATGAAAGAGTCCCTATTGCATGAATATTAAATTTTGATGAAGCTTTTTTTTTTTTTTTTTAGGCTGTAGATTTAAGACAGCTTGGTTACCACAACTCCTCTACTCTGTGTCAGCTCTTGAGATAGTGAATATTATAATTTCTATATTTGCTGCTCAGATGTCATTTAATATTAATATGCAAAATACTCATTCCCTTTAAAAATAATGTTCTTATTGTATGATTTATTTGATGTGGAGCTCAGAGTTTTGTCTTTTCTCACATAAAATAAAGCACCTTTCAGAGGGAGATGATCTGTTTCTTCCCGTACGTGTGGCACAAATGTCAACATTCTTCCTGTCATTCTCAGACTCAGTGAACGGTGAAGCAAACATCAGGCACTGCTTGCACTGAGAGCAGTGGGGAACTATTGAGTTTTTGTTTTCAGAGATGTGCACCATGAACCTGAAACGTTCAAGGATTTGCAGCCACTGCAAAAATTTCTTCTTGGTCCTCCTGCGACTCCTGAATTCTTAAACTTTGATCTGTAATTTTTGCCCCTCAAATTTGATCTTGCGGCTGTAGTCCTTGTACTTGAAAAAAATACAGGGTCAGACTGCTGGTATTATTCCTGCATTTAGCTCTTAATTTTTTACATAGTGGCTCTAGACAGAACTTGCTTTTTATATGCTTCATATCTCTGGGTCTAATCCTATAAACACTTACACACTGCACTGCTTAATTGTAACCATCTACATAATCCCATGATGGATTTTATGAAACTGCTTACATAAACAAACATTGTAATACATATATATATAAATGTTAACATTATGCGTTATCCTGCTCTACTAAAACTAGTGCAAAAATCTTACCCCCTTTCCCAAGAAACAAGTTGTTGTCCAGAAAGACATATGCAATTTAAGCTTCCCTGGGAATGGATTTAATTTAGAGCACTGCTTTTCTTGCAGGAGTTAACTGAAACACCCTGAAATCTGCCAAGGGCCTGGTGGGAGTGGATAACTCTGGACTAACTTTGAGTATTTGGAGAAAGTGGGTTTATGGAGGAATTTGAATGACAAGATTGTAACAAAACACAAAGGCACTGTCAATTATAAGAATTTGAATCTAGTGCAATGACCTGAATTGCAGCACTGCTAGAGGGAGCACGGGGGCTCAGGGAGAGGTTGAACAGCTGACTGTTTCCTTGGTTGTCAGCTTCCCAAAACTGGGGATTATTTGGACAGTTATCTATGTCTTTGAAATCCAGAACTTGTTATCTGTTGATAACAGTATTAACTGTATATCATGTTCATGTACATTTTGGACAGTTTCCACATTCTTCTTGAAGTTTAGAAACCAGAACTGGACAGCTTTTCCTAATAATTCATATCAGTGTTATGCATAGGTGCGTTATTTCAAACACACTTTTTTTCACCCTTGGTTCCTTTTGTTGCATTTGAACCAAATCCCATTGACCGTGCAAGGAAAACTTGCAGTATTTGACTTTGTAACTATTCTTATTTATAAAACCTACATTAAGATTTACAGGTTAGTTACCTGGAATTCCTGCCATTTTCCCTAATGTTGATGAATGAATGAATTTCCCTAATGTTGATGAAAAGGTTCTCCTTTTTAAAAAAGTGAAGTAAGTTAAAGGCCTCAGGACAGAATTTGAAACCTTTAAATATTCTTGTAGACTGTTACGGTTACGAACTTGAGATTTACACCCACAGTCTTCATTGACATCTACAAGTGCTATGCGTGTTTGGTTCAAGCCAAAGTAGTATTTTTTGTAGAACAGCAGCCAATGGCTTTTTTTTCCCTTACTTGGATATGTTTTACAGTTGTGTCCTTTGAATATATCATTATGCCAAGAAATTTGAAACACTTAGTTCTTAACACAAAATGCAAACCCTAAATGTATTCAGGGCCGTGTGTGTGTGTGTGTGTGTGTGTGTGTTACTAATATTATTTTTTTGAAACCATACAAAAACTATGACCAGCACTATTATAATCCAATGAAACATATTGGATTTAACAATGCAAATTACACATTGGGGGAAAGATTTTTTATTATTGGTGAGCACCTCCATGAGCAAAGGGAATAAACAAAGCAAATTAAAGTTAAAATAATGTTGGTTTTGTTGTTTGATTTGCTAGTAATCTGCCTCCAAGTTCATGGCTTAATCAGTAGTGTGAGTGGACAGCTATCTGGGTAATTGTCTAAGGTCTAGTGTGTCACATCAAGTTTTTGTCAAAGTCTCAGACAGCTAAAATGGTTCTTGTTTTGTTTTTTTGCTGTGATGTATCCTATTTGAGAGGCTTTATGAGAAGGCTGTGAGCCAGTAAAGTTACATTTTGAAGGACAAGATAGAAACAAGTTAATGAAGAGAAATAAAATTGGCAAACAGAGTGAGCAATGTGATAGAGCTGTCAAGGGAAGCTCCTGTTTCTTGGGGAGGCAGAAGGTTTGATTTAGGAGGTAAGGAGTGATAAATGGAAAGAAATAGAGAGGAACTGAGCTGGAACTGAGCTGGAAGAGAAGAAAAAGAGAAGGAGGAAAGCAGACCTGGCATGAAGTCCAGAGTCCTTGTAAACTTAACACTATTGTCTACAAGTTGTGGTTGACTGAATTCGTCCCAGAAGCAGTTTATTTAAAGCAGGAAGGTGTTGTGGCTGGGTAGGTCCTGCTGAAGCACCAGACTTATTCTAGCACAGAGTTACTGGAAGACGAGCAAGGTTTTATCTCTTCTTCCTCTCCCATCTCCGATTGAGACTGCTCATTGTGGCACATGTTCCCACTGCATGTGGTCAGGTTGCATAGCTGTGTAACCATCCTACATTTAGAACATCTTCATGTCTGGTCCCATTAGCTCATAATAACTGTGAGCCTCTTTCTAGGCCCAAAATACTATCTCTACCCCTTATTGTACCAGCTCCTTTGACATTATCTCCAAGAACTACTCTTCATCCCACATGGGGAGATGTAGGGAAGGGACAAGGTTGGTGGGGGCAGCACAAGGTAGAAGGCGGCCCTCTGGTTGCCTAGAGGTCCTTGATATGGCTGACAGGCCTTTTTTATTTATAAAATGAAAAAGTTGTCTTTTAATTGCTTTTGATTACAAATGCAACAGGAGGTGAAAGGGAACATGATTGTTATATTTGCGGTTGAGGAGTGGAGCTACAGGAAGACTAACATCCAGACTCAGAGGAAATCTGTGGCAAGTCCAAGAATTGAAGACAAGTCTTAAGTCCCCAGTTGCTGCTTTAACCACAAGAATCCTGTCATTCTACAGATAGACACTAAATATATAGTGATAGGATGTTTATTTTAAATTCCAAAGCATCCCTCATTGAGAGACCTCATTGTCCTTGGCAGATATTTAGGGATCTTAAATATTCCTTAGGAATTTCTGGTGTAAGGGAGACTCAGTCAGTTCTGTAAATTCAGTGCCCTAATCATAATCGTTCTTAAATGTTTTTGCACATCAGAAGACTTACAAATACATGACTGTGTGAAGCCTTTTAGATTTGTTTGTCTGATCATGGTAGCTGACTGCACTAGTTAGGCGTGCATGACTGCACTCCAGAAGCGCACACAAAATCATCTCCACTCCTTTCTCCAACCCTACAGGTAAAGCTACTAATTTTGTAACATACTTCAGTTTCCTCCAAGTGAAATCAGTGAGATAAGGATCTGTAAAAGCAAATTATTCTTCCCATGCTACACAGTATCATAAATTAAAAGTCGTTAAAAATCACATTTGCTTGCATTTATTGAGCCTTACTATCAAAACATAGTGTGAGAGCAAAACACTCTGGCATTTGGATTGGAGTTTGCCCTCATAAAATGGGATAAATCTGCTCTTCCTAGATGCCAGTTCCCACGGTGGAAGGATTCTTCTAAACCATGCTCTGTGAAGAGTCTGGGTAAAGGACAGTGAATTGTTTTATTCCTAAAAGATACAGTCATGTTCTATTCTCGTTCCAGTTGAAGATGAATTGTTACCCTCCTCTACGTTGTGCTGATGAGGCTGCACCTGGAACAGTGAGTCCCATTATGTGCCTGTTCTCCCCTCTCATCTCATCCTTGTTCAGAAGTGATGTGCAGGAACTGTAGAGGACTATCATGATGGTCCAGAGTACCTGACCTTCAAGAGGCAGCCAAGGGAGCTGATCTTGTTTTGTTGTAGATAAGAGGCTAAAGGGTATCTTAATAGCAGTTTGCAGCTACTTAGAGGGTAGTTACAAAGATGACAGAGCCAGTGTCCTCTCAGTAGTGGCAGGAAACATAGTGAAGGGCAATAGTTGAAAACAGCAGGAATTGGCAGGATATTAGGAAAAATATTTCTCTAGGAGGGTAGTACAGCAGGGGAACAAAGCCATGGCCAATGTGATCTGGCATTGGAAATGCTCATGCTTTGAGTGAGAGGTTGGACTTGACACCTCCAGAGGTCTCTTCCACCCAACATTTCTTTGATTCTGTTACAGAACATGAATATTCAGTTCATTGACTGCTTTTCCTAATTTATATTCTGGGTTTTTAGGGTGATTTTGCTCAAGGCCAGATTCTACTACTTCTATGTTAAGAAGTAATTTTAATCCCCTGTAATCAATAGGGCTGGTTTTGGCATAAAGTTCTGGATTGCTAAATCTGCAGATAATCTGCATTGCAATTCCTAAAGGGTTTGATTTCTTTCTTTTTTTCTTTTTTCCTTTTTGTGAAACACCTGACACGCTTAATGAACGAGAAAATAAGAAAATTACTAAAGGTGAAGGAGCCTGATGAAACTTCATTACGTCTCATCTTTTAAGATTAATTTACTACTTTCTTTTCTTAGAATGCATAGTATGTTTCTCTAAGAAAGTGATAGTTGTGTGTGTATGAGATTTATCTTCTCTTAACCCCTTCCTGTGACCTTTTACTTAAGTAACCTGATTGAAATCTTGCTTTGTTAACTTTAATTGACATTGAAAGAAAATGTATTTTTCCAGAAGCCAGGTAGATCAATATGAATTTGCACTCTGCTAAGTTTACTTCCTGGAGTTGTCTTGAAAAATGTACAAAAGCTTGGTACATGATGGAAAGCATCGAGTCTCTGTTGTTACTCTACATTTGCTGTGTTACGCAGGTGACCAAAACCGTTTCAAAATAAGATGGTACAGCCATCAGAGATGAAAGCAGTCCTTTAGAGTACTTCACCTTGCACTGAAGAGATGTATGCTCTCCTCCTTTTGTGCTTAATTCTGAATTAAAAAGGATAATCAAGTTTGGACTGTGATTATTACTCCAAATATTTTAGGCTGTCCAATAAAACCATAGCTCTAATTAAATCAGAGAGCAAATTATGGCTTTCAAGCACCTAGATCCCCCAATATATAAGGTGGGATTAAGTGCACCTTCAAAAGTGGAAGTAAATAAGTTAATAGCAAATCTGAAGGGATCCATTCTATTGTGGTTTAATTAGACAGTAGAAATTACGGCCAGGAAGAGCACCATGACTTTAAAAGTAGCAAGGTCTGTTTTTTTCTGAATGGATAGCATTTGGCTAAATAGTGTGGCCTGACACTAGGTTTCATTAGGTGTAAATGACATTGCAGAGCCTCAGGCTTTAAGGTGGCTTGAGGAGGTACAAGAAGGGTATTTTTCTTTCACCTGTCACCACTTATTTTCCTGAGCTACTGGCCAGTAGCCTGGCATTTTCAGCTAATGGGAATTAAATAATACAGCTGTAATACAAATGTTGTTTCTTGTTGCTTGATCTTATGTGGTAGTCATTAAAGTTTAAATAAAAATCTGGAAAGAGAGCCATATTTAAAATGGTTAAGGACCCTCAGCTAACTTTGGATTTTTATGGCCTTCTCATTATAGTTATTATACACTAACACAACCACTAATGAAAGGGTTGGAAACTTTGCGTGGGATGAAGCTCATTTCAGGCAGGAGGAGGAAGTGACCGTCTGCTCGGAAATAGCTGCATGTGCCAAATCAGGGCAGACCCCGCCTGTGTGTCTGCTTACTTTTCTATATTAATTTATGGATAGATTCACCTCGGCTTTGTACTGAGCTGCTGAAGAGGCCACCCTTGTTACCAGCGGGAACCCCAACCAGCCTGCTCTCAGGAGTTGTCAGTCTGAGCTCACACATCCCAACCCTCCAGGGCACTCGCCTCTCCCCCGGGGCAGGGCTTGGTCCATGGGTGGGTATTGCCAAAGCCAAATGCCTGTAGAGTCATTAGTTAAATCCTTCCTAGCAAGAGGCTCTGGTTTAACGGTAGTGAGCTCCCAATTACACTATTGATATGATTTCTGTGTTAGTTTTTAGTATTTCTTCTCTGCAAAAACAATTTGCTCAGTATAATACCATTTGATTCTCATACTTCAATTTATTTGCTCATTTTATGAAAATTGTACATCCCGGAGATAACAATTGTTGCTATTCCTGGTGAGAAATTTTCTGTGCTCCCTGAAAGAAAGCAATTTCAGTTCTAGCGAGGCATTGCACAACTTGTTTCTGACTGCAGTGGTAGTAAAATAAACCTCAGAAGTGAGGGGAGATTTTTAGCCTCTCTTTCTGGGCACCTTTTTTTCTGTGCCCTGGGTGCTCTTTGAGGCTTACACTGCTTCCTTCCACTGGCCCACAAGAAGTCATGCTGCTTCTTTGTGCCTCCATCTTCCCATCTGTCGAAGAGTCATTGCAATGCCTACCTCTCCAGTTAAGTACTTTGAAGATTATTGATGTTGCAGCAAAGCTTTTATATGAGCATTTGCTTCTAATATTTCTTCCTTCCACAGTATGTTTTATTCAGGCCAAACTCCTACTCACTTTCCTTACAGCTAATGGAGCGGAGAATCCTTTATTGTGGCTCTTCCCTATTGTGGTCTGAGAGGTCTGTTTTGATACGTCAGCACAAGAAACTTTTCTTTTTGTAATTACAGATTTTGTCAACCATTTTGACTGCTAATCAAGCTGCAATATGGATTATTGCCTTATTAGTAACATGAGCAGTTCTCCAAAACACACAGCCTGAGGCAGAGCCTCATTATGGAAGACTTCAGGCCAGTTCATTTACCAAAGCTGTAAGGAACTGGAAATAAGATCTTATACTGGGAAATGTTGAGTAACCTTAACTGTAGGCAGAGAGCCCTGCTTCCCTTAGGGACACACCCTATCCATAGGTATTTTGCTGTTCATATTACTGGTTATATGTTAGGAGAGAATCCGCTAGCCAGTATTAAACCAATGAACAAGGCAGCCCTAGGGTCAGCCAGCATGTTTAAGAAAAGGACTATGAAGTATCTGTCCTAAAACCTGCCTTCTGAGGAAGACACTTCCCTCAAGAGGAAAGAGAAAAGTGGTCAGTGACATAATTTGAATGCAAAATTAAAGACTGCTGCTGAACATTAAAATATTTCTTCTAGTTCCCCAGGGATTTTACATGGAATTCACTGTGCTCAGTGTGAATGGCAGAGGGACTATATTTATACTTGGTAAATTGGCTGGATGGTCTCCTGAGATTTGAATTGTTTAACACAGAAAGCTCTTGATTTGGGGATATTTTGTAGCATCCAGTGGCAAGATCCACCCACAACCCCTCAAGGGACATATTCAAAAGAATATGTCGAATTTTGCATCATGAGTAGCTGGAGAGGAATACAAGTCAGGTATTCAAGCTGCATGATTTAAAGGACAATAAAAAAATATATGAGATATGAATAAAAAATTATCAGAAAGAAAGCCTTATCTTAAAAACATACAGAATTGGACTTCCTGAAATAATTCTGTTCAGGTCAACTGAAACATTTCTTGAATTATGTTGGTTTTAGTAAACATTTTCAGAAGGAAGAAAAACTGAGCACTATTCCCTCCCTTCCAAATGAAATATTTTGACTTCTTCAAAATGGCATAATTCAACTGTGTTTTTTCCTCATGATTATTGCTACCTAAAATATTTTAAATGATACCTGTGTTTTACAAATATAAGTAATTTATTATATATATAAGGCAGTAGATGGAATATTTTGTTCTATCCAAAATGTTTGTATATTTGCTGCAAATACTTCATTTTAAATCTAATAGAAGTAGCAAGTTTTTTATTCTTCTCTGTCTAACAAGCTGGCATATCTGATAGAGCTTTGACCCCAATCACTAGTGTGTCAATTTGATTCTCCAGATTTAGTAGCCTTCAAATTGCTTTACTAGCACCACAGCATAGTTATATTTCAGACTTCCTAGGCACTGTAATGAAGTGTATGTACCTTTTACTCTGGATTTAGCCAGAACTGAGTCTTATTTTTGCATATTTATTTAACTACCTGGACAGGATTTAATTTTTTTTCATGAAAATGTTGCCTGTAATTAAGGCACAACCAAACACTAAGTCACTTTGTTGTTTGTCTACCTTAAATGAAAATGTTGTGTTGGTATAGAATCACTCTTGAAGTATTCTTTATCTTCTTAAAATGTTTTCAGGCAGAAATACTTCAAAAGCACATTTGCCATTCACTAAAGAAACATGTTCACAAGATGAAGTACTTTTAAATGCCTATGGTAGCAGGTAAAAGAAGCAACCGTATTAAAAGAACTAATGAGAAAATAACCCAGGAATAGTCTTGTTCTATTAGACTAATCATTTGTTGTGGTAGTAGACTGAGTTTTGAACAACTGAAAATTGAAGTAGCAATAGGCTGTGGGCTGGGGTGATAGGTGATTTTGAGGCATCAACTTCAGATGCTTTGAAGGAGACGAGAGTTCAGGGCAGCTTTCCTCAAAGTCAAACCCATCAAGGCTGTCCTGTAGCTGCCTCCTGAGCAGAGGGACAGGTGTCACTAGCTGTGGTATAAAAACTAGGTCCAGCCTCCGTCTCTTTAGAGCAAGGACCAAGGGGAATACACAAGGGGAAGGAGAGTGATAGTCAGTGTTTCGTCTACAGCAATGAATGTTTACTTTAAAAAGAAACTTATTTTGCTTCTTTGCCTTCATTGCTGTCAATATTGACTTTCTGGTCCACAGTTGTATGGTCATGTTCTTGTTTCTGCTTACTGCAAGAACTGTCAGGCTGTATCCAGAGCAGCATCTTGTTTTTAGCAATGTTCAGAAGTCAATCCACAGGAAGAGGCTAAGACATAGGACGTGTACACAGCAGTGCTTCTCCTAACATGTTCTGTGGGTTTCAGATAATAGTGGTTAGTGATCATCCACTGATGGACCTTTATCCTGCATGGATTTGTCTAATCCTACTTTGAACCTGTTAATACTCTTGGCCTCTACAATATCCTCAGGCAACAAGTCTCGCATGCTAATTGTATATGGTATAGTGTTTGAACTGTGAAGAGATATGTGTTTATAGCTTAAAGCGGGACCAGCCTGTCTCTGTAAGAATGATGGCATGATTCATCTTTGTAACCTGAGGACCTGAGCCTAGTAAAAGAAATTAAGCATATTTTGAATTGCAACCCTGAGAAAATAAGAAGGTGTGACAGTAAGAAATCCTGACCTGCTTGCATGAAAATGTGTGGAAGCTCAAAGAATGTACACAATTGTAATGCTGATTTTTTATGAATCAAGCAAGTTCAATCACCAAACTTGATCTGAAAACTTTTGCAATTAGTGTTGGTCTTCACTGGGGGAAGCTGTGCAATGCAGATGATGAAACTTCTCTGCATGTTTTGTGCTTCTCTGTTTGCCAATATGTGCTAGCATCAAAGTAAATGTTTGGGGTGCTTGGCTGCCTTTGTAAGAAGATGTTTAGGAAAAGCCAGACATTTTTAACTGCTACAACTTTCTTTTCAAATTCAGTTTCATGTGTCATTTGTCAGTTCCTCAGATTATCCCAGGGAACCAGACAAAAAATGCCTTGTTTCATTCTGTATCAGGCTAGGGTTATGGATATTTCTGTTTTTTTACTGTCTATTTGACCTTCAGCCAAGGTGGGGAGAGAGAAAGATCTCTCTTCTCTCAGCAGCTTCAGCTGCTACTTCGTAAGAAAGTGAAAACAAAGGCTGGTGACACGCAACTGTGTTACCTACAGAATCTTTTTCCTTATTTGATTACAGCAGAGGTTCAGATTTCTGTATATAGGTTTTTCATTTCATGTGTCTCTGTTACTCTTTATGTACCTGTACAGGGCTTCCAACTCTTGCATCTGAGCACCTGTTCATCCCTGCATGGTGGGGGACGTATCAGAGCTAATCCAAGGAAAAACTCTTGATTAGGATTTCAACACAAGTACTGAGTAGAGGCTCTCCTCTGTGCCGATATAGATGCAACGCAGATCTTGTGGGAGGAGACAACTGAGGTTTCCCAAGCAAAGGGAAATACAGCTCAGAGGGATTTATCCCCACTCTTCCTGTGCTTCTATGTACAGCCAAGGATATGTCAGGTATGATGGGCTGCACACTGGTTGCAAGCCTTAGACAGTATGTACAGAGCATTGCAGAGGTACCAGTGCCAGCTCTGCATCAGATATTGCAGCAACCAGAAGTAACGGGTTCACATTAAAAGCTGAGCAATGCAGACTTACTCTAAGACAGTAAGTAGTACCTCTACTCTCATGTTGACATTAAGCTGCATTTAGTACTGCTGAGCAGGAAGAGCATGGGTTTTTGGCCCATAGCAGAGACTAAAATGAGAGCTACTTCTGTCCCTTGGTCCTTTTAGCTGTGGAGAACCTAATTTTAGCATAGTAAAGATTATATATATGTCTTTGTACACACACATATGTATATATACACATTCAAGCTAAAATTTTATATTATTGAAAAACCACAAAGTCTTGAATTAGAAGAGAGGTCAGGGGAAAGTTCATGAACTCCAGCTAGCACTGCAAACATAAGCAGCAGCTGATTCACCTCTCCCAAGGTCTGTCAGCATGGTGTGGCTCAGCAGGACCTTCGACGTAACCATAATGACAGGCTTCTGCTAATGGAGCTTAATCTCACACATACCCTTGGCTTGTAGTGTCTAGAGCCAGGCATCCTAACCCTGGCAGAGATGTCATGTTTTACTCAAAAGAGTACTTTGTAATTTAAAGAATTTTAAATTACAGCTTATTAGCAACAGTTCCTTCCGGAGTAGTGCACTTGATGCCATTACTGCAGCAGAGCTGGAGGTGCATGACTTGGCCCAGCCTGTAGGATGCTAAGCCAGTATTTTCATGGGACAAGTAAGGGAACTATGATTTTCTACATCTGTAAGTACCCAAATACTTCTTAAAGTTTGGCTCTGGTCACTGTCCACCAACTAGAGGATATTTTCTTCACCTAGTGTCATCATCTCATAGCATCAACCCATAAATATTTGTGCTATTCTTTTATTACAACTATTTATTGGGAAAACAGAACAACTGTGTGAAATTGTTAGTGACTGATGGCAAGACAACTATTTCACAGTTCAGGTTTCAAAGGAATGACTCACGAGCAGTTAGATTATTTTTATCTCATGAATTTAAATAGACCATGGCCCTCTAACTTTACTTTTCTTTATTCTCCTGAAATATAGTACCATTGTATGTGTTAAAAAAAAAAAAAAAAAGTATGATGGCAACTAGCCCTTACACAGAGATTACAGAGCATCTCTTTATAAAGGCCTTTTTCAAGCCACTATTGCAAACGTCATAGTAGGTGTGTAGAAACTGAGGCCCACAGAGGTGAAATGATTTTCCTAACTTTGCACAGTGAGCCACTGAAAAAGCTGGGCTAGAAGAAAATTCTGGATAGACCTAGCCTTGTGCCAGGGGCTGCAATTATTCCTTCTCCAGCCAAGTGTTGCTATCATGTTTGCCTTTGGATGCCTCTGGTTCAAGTGTCTTAAAAGATGTTTTATGAAGGGATGGTAACAAAACCAGGACAGAATCAGAGAACAGACCGAGATGGGAGTGGTTTTGAGAGAAATGTTGGTAATCTTGGTCAAGCTTGAGAACAAAATAGATTTGAGATGAATTCTCCATTTCAAATCCCACATTAAATAGCTGCATTTGTTGCCAACATGTACATTGTAAATGCTGTACGTTTTTTCATCTGGAGACTTGCAGAACTGCTTTAACTTGGCCCTGGTAAGATTAACATGGTATCCTTTCAATTACCTTGAACAAAACACGCCAATTTTCTATTGCCTATTTTTAGGCTTCCAGCTGGGCCTAAGAATTGAAAAGTTATTAAAGAAAGCCAAGATCTGAGCAAAAGTGCCTGTTATAAATTGTAATATAAACCACTTATAAGTATAGGTTTTATCATCCTGAAGTTATTTCTTAATTTAAATGTTTCATGTGCATATCTTGGAGATTGGGATGTATTTGGGTGAGGAACGCGATTATAAAAACTATTTCTTTCTATGCCAGACTGTGATTATTCCAGATTGTAAAAATAAAAGTATTACACATCTGTGAAATACCTGACAAATTTCTTTGACTAACCAGATGTTAGACCATCTAATACTTATTTTAAAGATACAACACAAATGAAAAAATACATGCAAACTTACTCTGTTACGATGATAATGTTTTTGCTGTAACATTAATTTGTTTTGCTTTTCGTGTCTGCTGCAGCAAGGGCGGTGTGAGCATCTGAGTCTGGTTCCCATTTGTTTTGCTTGGAATTTTTTGGGCCGTCTTGAATATCTTCCACCGTTGCATGGACGGTACATGTGCAAGAGCTCTCTTAATGTAGGGCACAGAGACATACTGTAGGTATATAGTGTAATTAACCGCGCAGCTATTCAGGAGCAGCTGTTCCCTATTGTTGTTGCTTAACGTTGTGCAGCACAACAAAGCCTTAAGGCAGCACTTGTTAGTATTTATGGAAACCCATTAGCCAGTCTGTGAATGAGCCTGCAAAAGAAGAGGAAATTCTGATAATAATAAACATGGGTTCTTGTTAGAGTTGGAGAACTCCAGCCATCCCTATCACTCAGTGCTGGTAAAGGCTCTCATCCCTTTGATTTTTACCACAGAGTAGGTCTGAACTCTTTCTCTGAATCAGCAATTGAAAATCCAAATGAACAAACTCCTTTCCAAGGCAATGTTTGCTCTTCCCAGCACACTGCATTTTTTAAAGGAAATCAGAAACTCTTCCTACTGCAATCTAGTTTTGGTGCCAGGATGTACATAGGAAATACTATTTCCTGCCTGTGCTGGCAAGTGTAGATGTTAAACCACTTCCTCTAAGAGCCAAACTTCTTTGAAGAAGAAATAAAGTTCAAAGCCTTTTTAAGAGGCCATTTGTTCTTCTTATGTGCCTAACCTGAATGTTACACTGTGTGCCATATAAATAAAAAGAAAAAGCTTAATCTCTTGAAGATGGACTGGCTGTTGTTCTAGGTCGTAGGGTTGGGAGCAGCAGGAACAGGTTACAACTGCATTTTTAGGAAGCTGCTTTCTGAAGTTGAAGGGTTTTGTTTCATTGTTGCTGCAGCAGTGAGCACCACTGAGCTGCCACAGGGCCATGGAACAGCTTCTTGCGGCACAGGCAGTGGCTCTGGGCTGCTGGCAGAGACAGAGGAAGCTTGTGCTGCCATGAGCGTTTGTTTGGACTTTGAGTAGCTCTGAGTCCAAATGGAGGAAACGAATGTAAGGAAGATATCTTGGAGGACTTTCTTCTTTTTACCAAAGTCACCACACTCTTACTGGTATTCCAGGCTTAGGTTTTACCTGGCAATGCAGACTGTGTAATGATGCTGTGTGACTGGTGTCCAGTCAAAACCCAGAAGGAGAACTCGGACAATAATCGTCAAATGATCTACAGGGCAAAAATTATTCAGAGGCTAAAAATTTTCCAGAAATCACTGCTTGCTCTCCAGCTTTGCCTGAAACAGTATAGAGACAATTAGTTGGGAAAAAAGCTTCCAGTAAAAAGTTCCCCACTCCGAATCAGATAAAAGTAGTCAGGGAGGTTTGCAAAGTGTTGGTAGGCATTTTCTAACCTTCGCACATGTTAGCAGTAAGGTACGTTTGTGAGGAACAGCAGCAGTGAAATGTTTATTATTGCGCGCCTCCATCCTTTTTGTGAGTATTATTCTGTGAGGATGGGACAGCTTTTCATCTGCTCTGTGCTGCCAAGGCGGATAAGAGAGGTTTGTATGATGTCAGATCTGAAACCAAGAAACCTGTAGACAGGTTCTGAGCAGTGATGCCTCTGGCAACTGGTTTCAAGGCAGAGCTTA
This sequence comes from Athene noctua, assembly GCF_965140245.1. Lineage (NCBI taxonomy): Eukaryota > Metazoa > Chordata > Aves > Strigiformes > Strigidae > Athene > Athene noctua. The sequence continues at coordinate 8,782,273 of NC_134045.1, forward strand.
TGTAGAGTGCCTGAGGTTTTAATAAGCGTATAGATGTCTGAACAGCACATAAAGAGCATGGGAGGTGACAGGCTGACCCAGTCACTTTCATTAATTGGGATCAAGTTACCTTTTTACATCTGGGCAGAACACTGTGCTGGAGATTTAGGAAGCAAACAATATGTTGCCATTGTCTCTGCCCACCAGGCCCTTGGTAACTAGTAAAATGGGACACAAAAAGTAAATTCATAGTAATAGGGGACATTCATGGCTGAGAGAGCACCAGACTGTGTAAGTCATGCTTGCAAAAGTGCAAGCATAAATCATTGAGAGACCTTTGCAAAGTGTGTTTGTCCAAGGCTACTCTTCACAGGCGACTTCTACACACACCAAATAAAATACTGTATCATAGTTTCTGATGGTGTTTGTTTTATGCTGGTCAAAGTTTGGGGCTAAATCTTCAGGCATCTCTGTCAAATACTTTAGTAAGTGTTTGAGAAGAATACAGGTGTCTATGGAATTATCAACGTAATTGTAAAGATATTGAGTTCACTTTAGGATTATTTAAAAAAAAAAGAAAGAAAATAGAAAATTTGTATCCTGGCTGGTGAAAAGCCAAATTAAAAACAAAAATACTGATTTTGTGTAAGGTAAAAATGTGAATACTTACTTTATTTCACTTCCAGATCAGTCTTCTTAGATATTTCTATCAGTGCAATGAGTGTCCTGCAGGAAGGATGGCATATGTGGAAGTGGTTTAACAAAGCAGGTTTTTAAGACATTTGTTCTCATATAAACAAAGCCTAAAACCTCAGCATCACAGTGAATAGAAAACACAAAACTGTAGGCCAGGGAAAGGGCCTTGGAGCACACTCATGGACAGTGACTTGAAATCCCGAATTTGTTTGAAAAAGAAAATGTTGATATTTGAATTTATTTTTTGTCAACAATGTCCCTGAGTGAACCTTAAGATAAGCCAAATGTTTAAAAATCATAACTTTGTACCCACTGCACAGAGAGGACTGACTAAATGTGCTTATAAAACATGTAATGTTTTGATACAACATTTGTAGAATTGATTTGGACTGACTGATACAAGAACAAAAAAATAGTCTTGGGTTTATGAACTCTGAAAATTTTACATTTTGAAAAATATCAGTTATTTCACTGTACTACAAAATCAAATTGCAGATCCTTACAAAGATACTTCAAGAAGTGTTTTCTGGGCAGCTTTCCATAACATTTTCAATTATGTTTTTATTAAGGTTTAATTGATTTTAATCTACTTTTTGGATCCTTGGGATGCATTTTGATCATTTTCGATGCCTTTGGCGTAAGCATAAGGCTAGAAGCCTACATGAAAGCTGATTTTCTCCTCTGGTCTCATATATATGTGTTATCTTACTCCCAAACAGCAGCATCTCAAACCTCTGCATCAGAGGCAACAAGCGTTTTCACATGAAACTCTTTTTTAAATGATAGATCAGCTTTAAAACATGACTTTTATATGATATGAGAGGGTTTGGGGGAATTTCTTTAGCTAGTGTTCCTGTTTTCAGGCATTTCATTCTAAAATGAACATATCTACTTACTTTAGTCAAGTGAATCCAATCAAGGATGAAACTAATGAAATGCAGACTGCATTAAATTCCATGTATATATTTTATAAGTTCAATGTAAGTATACTTATTTTTTGTTTACTATTTAGTATTTTTTTATTGCTGCGGAACTCAGAGGCTCTGCTTGGGAATGGGAGCTCATTGTGCAAGTTGTGATGATGACACAGAAAAAGCCATCCCTGCCCTATCAAGTTTCTAAAATTTTGCACATCCCAGCATCTGAGGAGAGGTCTAAGTCTCTGTCCTGTCTCTCAGCACTATATTCCACCTAAAGAAATTACCAACCCATACTCCTAGAATTTCAGGCCTGATTCAAAGTGAGAACAGCTCTGTCATCTCTGCCATTCTGGATTTTTTTTTTAAGAGGAGAAATCTTGTACTTAGACAACAGAAAGATGACTTCTTTTATCACTGTGGGGTTTTTTTGTACAGGTTGAACAAAAATGTGTAACTCCGCCTACTACTTGCAGAAGCCCATTGGCAGCTGGTCCATTCATCATCTTACTGAAATCAGTGGAAGGAATCGAAGTGAGCATAACAAGCCCACTATTTTTAGTGTGAGATATAGGGAAAGCTTGCTGGATGTATGGATTTGATTCCACTTGTGATTCTAGTGCCACTTAATGGAATTAAAATAGCTTGTGTTTTCTGCTGTCATTAACTGCTATAATTTCATTAGTCTATGATCCTCTTTCCTGGACTCCAGTTTCACTGCACTAGTCACAGAAAATATGGCTTACAAACTCTGTGTGAAATCTCTGTTTACACCATTACAGCTGCCACAGGAAAATGCCAGTCGATTATTTGGGGAGCTCACAGAATACAACATGTCTGGAAATCATGGTTTGGGGGGTTTATAGGGCTTTTGTTTGTTTTTATCTAGATTCTGCACTAGCTTTTTCATCTGAAAGCATATGACGTTAATCTGTCTGACCAATGTATTATGCAGTCCCAGGAAGGCCAAATTTAAGAGAAGATTAAATATGGTATAGAGTATCTTGTCTATTAACTGTTGTCAACTCCTAGTTCCCTTGCCCAGTGTACTAAATTTGTTCTGACTGCTTTTGTTCATATATACATAACAAAAGGTGTCTCACAGTACTGAGTCTTGCTATAATGAGAAAAAATGTTAAGAAGAAAACTCGATGTTGAACATTAAAGTGACAATCCTATTCAAACTACCAGGGTGGGTGATTCACACCGTCTGTGCCACGTTCTGTAACACAGGGAAATGACGAGAACCAGACAAGGGCTAGTACTTAAAATTACATGAGAAAAAAAAAAAAAAAAAAGGGAAATCAACAGACTATTGATTCTTTATTTCATTTGCAGAGCTTAAAAAACACTAGTTACCATCAGGACAAAAAAAAAAAAAAAAAGAAAGCAAGCATGAAGTTTTAGGCAGATCTGTTTGCTGGAATAGTATGTATCTTCCTGTGGCAGTCATTGATCTATTTTTCACACATAAGCTATACAGTGTATTATCTGTATATATTAGCTAAGAGAGTATGAGTTCTCGAAGGAACAGATGGTTATTCCCAGCCTGGACAGCACTTTTTAAGCATTAAGAAATCTATACAACTGTTCAAGTGAATTACCTGGGGTTTGCTACTGCAATTTTAAAGCGCAGTGTAGATTTAAACAGTCCCTACCACCAGCATCCCCCCAAAATTAGAAGTTTCCTTTCTTATGCCCTCTTCATTTGCCATGCACTTTAAAAATGACAGTTGTCGTCCCTATGAAGATTAGAAGATCCATGTTGGCTATGTCATATGCTTTGATGGTAGTATTGCCCCAGGCATTTGTCATCCAACCTACAGGGATAACAATGTGTAATGGTAGTGCTTTTCTCAGAACACTGTAAGTATACAGATATTATTAAATTTTACTATTACCACAGGGAATGAATCAAAGCCTCCCATAAGCAAATGAACTATATATTATTGCCCTGCCTTTATAATTTTTGTTCAGTACTATCTGATTGCATTCCTGTTATCACTTAGTTGTTTCTCTGCATGTAGTTTTATCTAATTTCTCTTTATTTTGGTCACTTGCAGAGGAGATAAATGGATTACTTCAGACTAATTGCTACTTATTTAAAAAAATATCAGCCTTCTCTAAGAGTTTCAAATCAGTGGTTTAAGCTAGTCTTGAAGCATTTAATCACTGTAAAGTCTGTTAGTAAGTCATTTTTCTAAAGCTGTTTTCAATTTGCCCTTACCTGGTTTGCCAAAATTTTTAACACAAACAGATTACCATAGTTAAGTAGATAATGAGATATTTACTTCTTTTAGTATCTGTATGGATTGGAAACACCACTGATAGACCTTGCAGCTGCGTGGCTTTCAGTGTAAAGTGTCTGACAGAGAACTAGAATAAAAATATATATTGCATTATCTTGGTTTCTCCATCCTTATACGGTGGAGGAGGCAGCTGCATTATTTATCTAATTGAAAGAATGTTATGAGGATGTTTAATTAAATGTAAGAGTACTTAGTAATAATGGAAAAGTAAACAAAGGATAAATGACAAAGAGCTCAAGTCATCTAAGATGGTTTAATTCACAAGCATTGTATCCTTTTGTGTAATAATTGCAGTATGTGTCTGTACCTCAGAATCAATGTATCCAATCTATATTCAACAGCATATCAATTTCTCATCTCCCTTAGCAAGCTTTCTTCTTTTCCCAATGCAATTGGATAGTGAGTTCATGGAGCCTAATTCTCACGTATCCATTTGCACTAATTTTCAGTGGGATTCATCTGTTCTTCCTTTGCTGTGAGAGCAAAATCCAGCTTCCTATTGCTGATATATAAAATGTTTGAAGTTGTTCTGGTTTTAAAACACACTTTAATCCCAAAGCATTGAGTGATGCTTGAGTAGAAAATGGAATTGTCATAGGCCACCTGAAATTAAACTTCAGCAGCACAAATGGTGTAGTTTTCTTACTCATTCTAACTGATGCTCCCATCAATAGATGCTGCATAGTACCCTCAGATGAACACAGTCCCGATTATTGTTGGTATCAGAGGAAAAAGCACAGCACAGGAGTTAAAATATTTACAAGTCTTAGGCTTTCTGAGGGAGTAGTTGACATTTCACAGTTAAAATATAGTTTTCCAGGGATGTAAGCCTTTATTTGTTGGGTGTTTTCCACATAAGTGGACAGAATAAAGATCCTACAGGATCTGGGATGTTGATTCTGATGAAAAACATGTTCCTTGTGAAAAAGTCCTTATCTTTACAACCAGCTACCTCAAAATACTCAGTGAAAGCCATAAGACATAATTAGATCATGGAGTTTGATCCCTGCCAAATTCATAATTTAAGTCAATGCTTAAGTCACATCTCTAAAAACAACAACAACATAAAGGAACTGCCATTAGTGCATGGAACTGATGCTTTCATGTGCTAATACACTGATCACTCCAATTTTCTGTTAAAATCAGAACTGAAGAAGTCCTAACTTAATCTTCAGTTTCTATGAATTATCTCAGAGATGGCTTTTGCTTAATTATTTTTGTTTCTTGAAGAAATTTAAAAAATATACCATTAATATATATTTTAAAGTCTATTAAATATCTAATGCAGAAGTAAAGTTTAGAAAAATTATGTTTTGCCTAAGGTTTAGCAATTCTTTGTTCAGGACTATTTTTAATAGATAAAGCTTTCCAGCATATCCATTCTTCCTAGGCACTCCCCATCTTTCACAAGTATAGCAAAATAAACATGAAGGAATATCATCAAGAAGAAGATATGCTGCTTGTGTAAGTAATTATGTCCCTTGTTAGTTCACTATAAAGTAATTTTCTTTTTTTTCCCCCCACTCTTTACATTTCTTACTGTGCCCTGGAAGGTATTTTTACTTAATTTTGTTTAGAAATTTGAAAAGCAAGAGAAAGTGAGGGATGATTACAGACTTTATTTAAGGGTTTGATTTTGGTTTCTCTCTGTTCTTATATCAAAGATAAAATGGAAGTGGTGGTGTCATGTTCAGGTAATGAGATTTTATATTAAAAAGAATAAATTAAGCTCATAAAGCCAATGGCAGGAGGGACATGAGGAACCATTTCTAGCTCACAAAAAGGATTTTATACATTAATGCAGTGAGCATCAAGAGTTATTAGGAGTTGAAATTCAAAGCTCAAAGGATGTCAAGTGCTTCAAAAGCAAAGGCTTATTTTGTATTGTTTATATTTAGAAGTGATATGGAGCTCCCTTGAAATATTTTACCCATGATGTCAAAAATCAAAAGCTTTACGGGGAAAAAAAGAACTTGGGACATTTCCTTTGCAAACAAGAGTTCTGTCCATGACACACCAGAGGATTCCTCTGAGGTACAGATTTGTACACAGCACTACTTACCAAAAAAATACAACCATCCTCTCTGCTTAGCTGCATGTTGTTGCTTGACTTGAAAATTCATAGTACACAGAAAGGTTTTACAGTAACATTCACTACTATTTTTTTGTAATTTTTTTTTTTTTTTTTTTTAAGTAAAACCCCAAATCCTGGAATATCAGTATGTGGTCATTTTTTAAATAGATATTTTTTTGAAAAGCTGTGTGACATTTTTCTTTAATGGCTGATTTTTTTTTAATGTCAGCTACATTTTTAAAGCATGAGGCCTGGTTGTAACTAGCCTCGGCACTGCTACTGTACATCAGACTGTACTATTTGATCATTAATTTATCACAGTTCTAGCAGTTTGTTTGACAGGTGATAGTGCTTTCATCTAATGGCTACACAGCAAGTATGTGGTGCACTAAAGAGTGGATGCCACTGACTAGAGTTAGAAATCAGCAGACAACAGCCACTTTGCAGAGCTTTATCGATTTACCAGAATCATTTAAAGATATGAAACAACTGGAATAATGAATGCTAGTTCAGCTCACTGTAGGGTTTTTTCTTATAGTTATTTAGTTTGGAGTATATTAATAGAGTTTTGTTGCTAGCGTTGTTGTTATTATAACTATTTGCAGTGGTAAAAGAGGTGCAAAATCAAGGTGCAAGTTTGAATATTTGTACTAGAAATACAGTGTCCAGTGTCCAGTGCAGCTGAGGAAATCGATATTTGGCAGAAGTATGAGGCATATTGGAACATTATGAATATTTAGCCTCTAAATCCAGCTTCTCTTAAAATTACCTGGTGAAAATGTTCTCTGAATTAGGTATATAAATATGAATATTGCACTGATAGGAGGTGCAAAATAAGGCACCCTTTGCAAGCAATGCCCCCTGCAATCTGTATTTTTATCATCAAGGGAAACAGACTATATTTCATCTATTACCTTCATTTCATACTTTGTTCGTGACAACGTATGTGTAAAGCATGGTGTCTGGGTCACAAGTTATTAGAGTGCTGGTGCAGGCTGGTGCACTTCAGCTGTGCTTCTGGCCAGGACTTGCCGGGCATGAGTTATCTGTGCAGCACATCTGTGGCACAATGTGTCTGCTCATTGCCAGTGAGCACTGGAGCTGACACGTGCCTACAGAGTTGTTCTGCCTGAGATCCTGGCTGGATCTAGGGCTGCAGCTGGGCTGCTGTGCATATGGAAAGTCTGAATCTTCAAATTCTGCCTCGCAACACAGTTATGTCCACAGGATCTGTGTGTATGACGCTCAGATCACTGCATTTATCCTTCTTCGGCAAAGGCCTGGCTTACAGCTGTTGTTGACTTTTGGTGAGTTTACAGGGATGGTGTGCTGCCATGAATCCAGTGCCTTGGTTTACTGCAGCAGAACCTGGGACTCCTTCCAGCAAGATGCTGAAGAACCAGTAATCTGTAAACTTGTTAGCAGCCCCAAAAACTTGAGAGACTCTCCAGTCCTGAAGCACTTGATTACGGCGGGTCTTAGCTGAAATTATATCAAGAGGTGGAAGGGGGTGCTTTGAATTTTAAAGTCAGTGACAGTAGACTTCTGCCCCTGATGTTGGACAAGTCAGCTTAGGCCAAAGCTCAGATGACTCATAGACATTAATTAGTTTTCTGAGGTGCTGATTGCTCACATCTCCCACTGAAGTCAGTAGGGAAACTCCCACGTGCTGTAGTGGGAGCTGGAAACTGGCCATGCAGTGTTGTGGGACATTCAGAAGAAGCAGTGTTGCCTTTTGTAGTGGAGACAGTAGGAGTTGCTTACAAACATGAAGAAAACCAAAAGGATGCCAGAAGAAATTTTATTTTCATCCTTCTTACTGGTCATTAGAAAAATCATGACTAAGTAGTAAACACAAAAGTTTGTCAAACATTTTCAGTATTTATTTTGAATGTACCTGGATGTATGCATACATGCTACCTTTTCCCCTTTTACTTGTAAATCATGGGAACGTTGATGCCTGTGGGGTTGCCATGCACCTAGTTCTGAGTGAAACGATACTTATTAATCTAAAGTTATTCCTAGACCACTGTCTTTAGGCTTGTTGTAGCTCATCAGTGTCAATGAGTTTGCGTAAGCCTTGATCCAGGAAGGACCCATTCCTTCATTTCCTGTGTCAGCAAGTCATCACCACTGCAGCTGAGCGGGGATGAGGGTGTTTTACTCGGGAAGAACTAGCAGGATTGCCAGGCTTGTGTTATGTGGACAGTAGGCAGAATGATATTGGAGGCTGACATGCCATAAACCCTGAGTTCTTGAGCTTCCCTTTGCTGAAGCTACAAAAATTTACAGTGGTCAAAAATCAGCATGGGTTTCTCAAAGTATAGGTAAATGTGTGTGCATTAGTAGAGCTTGTAGAGGGTTGATTGTGAATTTTGCTGTAGGATTTTAAGTTTCTGTTCTGTGAATCTGTCACATTTCAATCACATTAAATCTTGTTTAATTTCTTTGGAAGAAAGTTCTTGAGTTACTTCTAAGTAAAACCTGGTTAAATTTAATTGGTATTGAAGTAAAGGTGATATCATCTACTCCAGCGAGGAATTAAAGTAGGACTGTTTTAGTGATAGTTTAAAAAAAAAAAAAAAAAGCAAAGAAAAAAGAGCTGTGCTTTCATCTTTCCTTCTCTCCCTTTGCCATGGAATGCCATTTAGGAGTTGCTCTAAGTCCTGCGTAAGCTCAAATCATGATCTGCCTTTCTTTTTGCCTTCCTGCCTACAGAACCACAAGCTAAAAATACTCTGGACGAGCAATTCCCTTCATCTTCTCACTTCAGCTTGCCAATTCTCAGTCCAGCTCCTCCTCCTTCCACAATTTGAGTGCCATTTTGAGGAACTCTCTTAACATTTTTGGCTATCATGTTTCTGGGAGGTAGGATGGGTTTCCCCACAGTCAGTCTATAACTATAAATAGTTGCCTGAATGAAGAGCTTGCATCCTTGGCAGGTGGTCTGAAAGAGCAATTGCCATGTGATGGAGCCATATCTTGCCTTATCTTCTCCTAGAAGTACTGCCTCTGATTCTGAAAGGTCTTTCCTGGAAGATCATGTTCACATGATTTTAGCATTAACACCAGATGCATTTCCACTGTGATGGCAGTGGAAGTGCTATGTGAATTTTTCCATTTGCAGCAGGATAAAGAGATTGGGCTTAGGAGAGCAGATTCTCCTCTCCATTGCTGCTGAAAACCAAGAATAATTCATCTGGAATGAGTGAGGTCCTCCCAGCGATAGCCTTAGCCCACAGAGATCAAAGGCTGCCCTTCCCTCATATTTTAAACTATACTTCAACCAATATGCAAACTACATTTTTACCTTCTCTTTCTCTGCTCCTAATTCCCACAGTTAAAGTCCTGGCTTGAGCCACAGTTAATATCCCTCCACCCCCCAAAAAAAGATCCCTTGCCCTTCCCAACTGAAAATCCCAGCCATAATTTGTATTTTCAGTGTGATTAATACGTACATCTACAACCCAGATCCTGAATCTCTGTCCCCGGGGCTGCCAGTTCCCACTCTTGCCACCACTCTTGTGGTTTGGCAGCCGGGGGCAGGCAGGAGGGGGTGGCCTACGTGAATGCAAATGTGCGGCAGTGGGCAAGTTTGGCTCACATCGGCTTGTTTATTTGTTGCCGCTGTTTTTGCTGGCCTTGCTCATCAGAGCCTAAATCTCTGGAAAACATCTAGTGTGATTCATGTAAACACTGAAGACAAGTAGGATTGGACTTGCTGAGGGGAGGAATAAAAAGTGGAGGGGAACAAACACTTGGCGGGGATCGGCTGCCCGACATGGCGCAGCAAAGACTGGGATCGAGTGGTATGCCAAAAAGCTCTTTGTCTCACATGCACATTAGGATAAGTAACATTGCTCCTCACCATCTGTCTCTCTCTATGAACCTCTGCCTCGTTCCCATGTAATAAGAAGATTCATAGAAGTACCAGCTGTGACCTTACAGGGAAGCCTGAGAAACTTTGCCTTTTTAACCAGCACTGGGAGAGTCAGATTTGGCACCATTGAACACAGTTGCGTATGTGTAATTTTTTGTTGTTGCTCTGTTGCCATCTCTTCCCCCAGCAGTCATGCAGCGTTCATAGAAAGATGAAAGCTACTGTTGGCAGTTCAGGAGAGGCTGGCAGGTGCCATACATGAGTTTTGGTGTTTGTTTTTTTTTTTCCTTTTGTTTCTTCCTATTCTAATAAGACTGAGTTACACAAGGAAAGGAGACCATCAGATGTAACAATTTCCTAGTCCCTGGTTGCTGATATGGGTCAAAGAGGGCCAAAGTAATAGTGACCAAGATGAAACAAATTGTGTCAATATTTGTTTTATTAACCTGGCACAAAGCCTATGGAAAGGCTGCCAGCTCTGGGGCTCCCTTACAGATGTGGTGATGTGTTCCCCTATGGGTTAGATGTAAGCTATGTCCCTCATACCCCGTCTGCAGAATGTTTGGCAACTGAAGTTGCTGGCATCTTACCCTTTGTGTGCAATTGTGCCTATGATTATGTGTTAGATGCCTGTGCAGCTATGATGCAGGTAAACTTACAGTGAGCTTTTCCATAGAGCAGGATTCAGGTCCTTCTGTTTCACACGTTCATGGCAGAGCAGACTCAAAATTCCCTGATACATAAATTTGTGGTGACACCTGCACGAATGCCTCACTTTGAATTCAGAGTAATTCTGAAAAATTAGGGGAAAATATTTCAAAACAGAAAAATTTGGTTCTTTGGTTAATCAAAATCTGAAGGAAGAAATTTAATATGGATTCAGCTAAATCATATCATTCAAACCCAAATCAAGTACTTGATCTTCAAACCTGGGTCTAGTACAGTGAAAATACATTTCAAATTGACACGTTTCATTTTTTAATATCAAAAGAAGCATTTTTACTTTTTCATTAAAAATAACTACCTGAAAATGTTATCCACGTGGCTTTCATAGCATAGTTTAATGCATCTAAACTTACATTCTTTCTGTTGAAAAAGTGTAAGATAAAAAAGTTTTCATACTATAATTGTAGGGCAAATAAAACTCCATGGGTATTTTTTTGGATAAAATTAATCCTATGTTTTCTAAAGTAAAAGAATTAGACCAAGTGCTCCTGAAATTTTCCTCCTGAACATCTGTATTTCTTGGGAAACTCATTGTAACTGTGTAAAACCAGTGCCTCTAAACTTCAAGCTCGCCAGTGTTGAGATGTTTCAAGAGCAACTTACCCTTCAAATTTTAAAAATTAGAACAAGTTTGTCTCCCCTGCCTTTGCAATTATCATGGGGGGGAACCTGGCTTTTCACTGGGACTGCAGGAGTGTATGTTACTGAGACACTTGAAAATTGCACCCAGTATCACCAAGAACAGCAGATGGATCTGTCAGCTGTTTTGCTGAAAATGGTGAATATCTTCCCTGGAACATTCATAAGTTGCCTGAGGCAAAATTTCACAGTGGAAACAGTGAGATTTCTCTTTACATAACATTCCTAGTATTCACAAAAGTCTAGGTCCCCCCCGCCAGTCAGATAAAATACCCATGAAGCAGAAGATGATGAATAGGCACAGCTGGGCTGTGAGAAGGGCATTTTCAGAAGTCCTCAGCCATAGCCTGACCGCAGCCCATCAAAGCTGCAGCAAGCAGCAAATGAACAATCTTTAGGACTTACTTTTGTCTCTTATTTTCACATTTAGGTGGAGCCTGAAATAGACTCTGATGATGACTTTGTGCCTCACTCCTTCCTTCTGCAGGGTCTTAGTGGTGGAGTAAGCATAGTCTTCCTCATGTGGTCACCTCGAGGGCTGTAAGGGAGTGCTCAAATCAGGAATTGGAGGTGTCCCAAGTCATATATCACAACATACTCGCTGCCTTTGACTGAGGATATCCACATCTAAGAGGAGAGCTATCACAGCTGTGGTGGTAAGGGGAATCCACTGTGCATGTGAACATATATATTAATAGGTCCCCAGGTAGAGCAACATTTGGGCCTCAGGGAAAGGGGCCACTCTTCACGTTGCAGAAGGGATAATTTCAACAATACAGCTTGGCACTTTCCCTATCCATAAGTACTTTGGAGACTTTAAATTGGCTTTTTGCAAATATTTGTGAGCCTGACCTTTTTTCTGGGCTTTGTTTCAGACAGCATGAGAGCTGATCATGTTGGTGTTCACCAGAAAGAAACCCACAGTTCCCCTGAATTTGTTCCTACATTTTACTGTTTGCTTATAGATACAGTGAAAACCTGGCCCTGTAATTTTCTATTGGAAATAATGATTGCAGGCACAGAGCAGCCTGAATTTAACAAAGGGTTATCTATGCTTTCAAGTTGATTTGTTATTAAGGCAGGGTGTGAAAGTAAAACCCAATAGCTGTCTCTGAATAACTATGCTCAGGAATAAGAATATCTTTATTTCAGAAGGATAGTAAGTGGACAGATGTCAATTAAGATTTCCCCGGGTAGAGTCTAGTGCAATAAGAGGACCTTAGGCACTGCCTTAATTACAATACCTTTTAAAAGTTTATTCTTGTTACCACTGGTTTTTTTAATGCATTACACTGTCTGTAGCCAAAAAAAATGTTTAAATCTCTTAACTTTCATTAAATGAAATACTTACTGCAAAAAGGAAGTCAGAGGTGTTTCTGAGAGAGGTTTGTTATGGGCCTCATAAGTGTTTGAAGTTGGTTGGCAAATTTGCATAAGAGCAACACTTGTGTGGGTCTTGCACAGCTTTGATCCTTCATTTTCTGGTGGCCTGAGAAATTACTGTTTATGAGTTTGCATATTGATACTGTAGGCAAAAAAAGAGAAAGTACCACGTGTGCACTTATACCAAAGGGAATTTCCACAGTTTCCAAGTTTCAACTCCAGCTTTTGTCAAATCTTACCCTTGGAAGCCTGAAATATTCAGTGGCTTTGTAATAGGAAGCATTCGTACATTGGAGTTTAACCTTTCCTATCAACTGATAAAAAGTTATTTTAAACAAAACCCTAGACCCAGAGTGGAAGATTTAAGATTTTTGATATCAGCTATGTGCAGATACAGACTTTGGGTCAAGTTTTGAACTCAGCTTCCTACAGTAAAAGTTTGTGTGATTAGTCTTAATGGGACCAGACTCCTAATGGGAGAGCTATTGAACAAGTGCTTGCACATATAGGGATTGCTGTCTGGATGCTGGTAAATCAGCCCTATCTCTGGAATGGAAAGAATGAAAGCTCTTGACTCAGGCTGCCATGAATTGTGTTTTGTTTGAAATCTGATTGGAAAGTTTGTAATGGGACTCAGACTGTGCCACAAAAACAACAGTTATTTCTGTGAAATTTCGGTGAAATTCCTCCTAATAGGCCTGGCTATTTGCACCGTATGTCATCTGCGCTGGGATGGGGCTTTCTTAGACCATTAACTGGGGAGAGACCCCAGTGGGTGAGAACACCTACCAGAAAGGCCTGTGAGCAACAGCTCAGGCTGCGTAAAATAATGCGGGTTTGGGCATCCGTGAAAGTGTGAAAAGCTTTAAGGTTTTCCTCTAGTGTCTTGTTTTCTCAAGGGAACTATATGGCAAGTGCTGCAAACAAAATGGATAATATTTTATGTTCAAAGCAGACATCTAATTGCATCTCCCAACCACTGGGCTACAGCATATTTACTAATTCTGTCTTCTGTGACCCAGTGTAACACTCTCATTTACACGTGTGTGAAGCACAGTGGTTCAACCACCGCGTCCCTCCAGTCTAGCGTGTTTGTAGTAGGGACTACAGATGCTCATGCCAAACCTGCTTATAGATTGGAAATAATAAAGCAGAGGGAAACACTCAAAACAAACTCTTTGGAGCATGATTTCAGCTCCCTCTATGCTAACCCAACTATGACTCAAGGAAAATTTTTGTTCTTTTGAGAACCTGACATTGTTGCCTGCACACCAAATGCAGGCAGAAACAAAGAGGCTGGAGTATGAAGGAAAATAAGACCAAAGGTCTTTGTTTTTCTGTTTATTGTTAGGCTTTCTTTTCTGGAAAAAAAACCTAAAACAATAAATCTGAAGAAGTTTATCCTAATTCAGAGAATAAATACAGAGCATTAATAGCGCAAAGCACTGAAAGGAATGACTTCTCCAGCCACTGAATGCTTAGGGTATCATCTGTTGGGCCCTACACACAACCCTCCAGGCTCTGAACCAGTCTTGGGACTGATATGGTCACTGATGATATAGCTGTAAGTTTGATCCGATTTGGCATTTCTTTGTTGCATTGCTGTAATGCTCTGATAGTCCTAATCTTCGTAGGATCACCCGAGGAATTTTTACAATTTCTGCTTTCTGTTTGTTTCAAAGGGGTTGCATTTTGAGCACTCTTTATCCCTTTTCTTCTGTAGTGAGAAGGATGATTGTCATGGTGAAAAGCAGTGAATGGTCCTACTGACATCAAAAGCAGCAACAGTAATGTCCTGAGTGGCTGTGGCAGAACAGGCTTCTTGCTTAAATTTTTCTACCTTCCTATAGCTTATTCAAAAGCAGGTACTCAGAGATTTGTTATTCCCAACTGCAAATGTCAGCAGGTTTAGTTTGTTTAGGTTGGAGAGCTACATCACAAGCTGGAAGTGTGGTACTGCTGCATACACAGGGTTTGCTCTCTGCAGAGACTGTCATGTAGCTTGTTTCTTGCCAGCGGTCTTGCTCACTGGGCTGTTCACAAGAAGAGTGCGCAAACTCATGCAAATAGATGGCAATAGTAAAGCTATGTTTTTGAGACTGATAATAATTTTGGAAGATTTATGGTAATAATCATGCCATGAAAAATAGGTAAACAGTTGTAGCATTGAGCATTTTGTGCAAGGGGATCTTAGATTAGGAATCCAAACTCCAAATGTCATCCAAGGGAAGGGGTTTATTGTTGCTCATCCAGCAGAGTAGCCAGACCATATGTAAAATCTGAGAAATAAATTCAGTAGCAGCTAGGAGCAAGAAAAACGTATTTCACGAGCTGTACAAAGGGAAAATTCTGATACAAATTAAGTGCCCAAGATCACTGTAAATCAACAAAGAAATCCACTTCTTATTTCCAATGAATTATTTCCAGAAAAAAAACCAATGTGTGGAAATCAAATGTGCCCAGGACAGTTAAAGGAGACATCAAGTTAGTTACTACATGGAATGATATGGGGCAAAATGCAAAAACCATGAAAGATATGTCTTTTAGTTTTCACTTTTGGGAGGTTACAACTTCAGAAGAAACCCACTAAAACATGTTTCTCCCTCTTGCTGAAGTGATTTGGCCATAGGTGACTATATTCTTATAATTTTGTCCTCTGGAGGATCCACGTCCTCCTAAAACTCACTCCAGGCAACCACTCAAGTTCATTCACCTCAGTGATTAGCAAGAGGCCTGCAGTGCACTGAAATATTATAAGGAGCCTATAGAGGAACTCATCATGAGCCAAACAGGTTACTGCCTTGGCAGGATTCCTCTTACTGGTTTGTGAAGATAAAAGGAGGATAGGTAAAGGTTAGTATTTCAAAGTAAACATCTTGGATCTTATAATATTTCATGAAATTATTCAAGAATAGTTCATTCATGTGAAACTAGTTTCTGTGTATGGCTGTCAAGGTCAATGAAAGCTGAAGTCTGATGCCAGCCAAGCAAGCGAAAAGTGCCTGTGGGCTCCCTTAGCTTACATACCTGGTGACTCTAAACTGAGCATGGTAAAGTCTGTGGGGAGCAGGATCAGGAACTCGCAGGCTTTCTTAGGTCAGCTCCACTGTTGCTTTACGTTCAGCTAAAACCCCCAATGTCATCAGGAGACTCACAGCACGTGCTTCAGGAGTGCTGATGTGACTCTGGGATCTCAGTTCAGTCCCCAGCCGCCCACTCTGTGACAGAGGCTGGCATCCCACCCGGCCCAGACTCCTGACCACCACAGCAGAAATCAAATGATGGAATGCAGGTCCTTCAGCTGGTGGATGATGTTATTAAATATTTGGCTCCTCTTTCAAGACAAAATTGTTTAAACACCCACGTTTTCAAAATGGCTGAGATGGTAGGTAGGTAGGTAGATGCAGGGGACCTGCCAGCTCTTGCCTGTACCGCACCTGTACTGAGCCGGGGATTTTGACAGAAGTCTGCTGCCCGTGCGCATTGCATGACATGGCAGCTGGTTCTGCCTGGTTATCCGGGGCCACTAACATGAAGATGTTTACAGGGTCTGAACACTTTTGGAAAACAGCTCCTACTTAGGACCCTGTGTCATAGCTAATGGCCTTTCAACCCTGAGCTGTGACTGCCAGCAGCTACCAACCATGTTCTCTGAAGCCCAGAGCTCAAATCATGGAAACCTCTGCTAAACACCTGTGTTGGGAGTAAATGCAAACATTTGTGGAGGCTTAGCAGGTCCTGTTCCTGATCGTCTGATTCGTTGTTTAAGACCTGTATTGTTGTCTGGTGTAAGAGCTCAGGCTTCAGTAGCTTATTGAAGAGAAGACACTAAGGAAAGGTTTCACTAAGAGAAATTACAACCTTCCCTTTACAAAGTTTACACCATAAAGGAGGAAAGGTACAAGAGCTGGGGATTTGCGGGAGGGGGTTGTTCAGTATGACTAGCAAGTGCAGGCAAGCTGCAATTGCATTATCATTTCATACAGTGTGGTAAATGTTTTAGACTTAAATTTTAGAGATTTTTACCTGCAAGCTGAAAATATCTGTTGATATGACCTTATGGAGGGCTATGTCTGCATCTGAGTAGAAAACAATCCTCCTGTGATGTACCTATCTCCAGCTTTGAAGGTGAATGAAAAGGTAAATGATCTATTGGACTTGACAGTAATTTGGAAACCATAATACATGCAATTCACTGGAAATAAGAAGTGGGTTTCTTTGTTGATTTTCAGTGACCTTGGGCAATTTGGCATATCAGTATGCATTATATTGTTTTGGCATTTTTTGTTTTCTGAGGAAATCAGGTTTGGATCTGCCATCCAGTAAAGGAACAGGAAAGGATATTTATGCATAACTGGCATTAATAATTTTCAGCCAGTGGTATTTAAAGTCTGTATGACATGTAATTCTCACAGAAGTCCCATGCATGGTGTTTTCTGAGGCCTCTGTGAAGATGAGCGGTGCACAGAGTTGGTGCTGGACCAGCATGAGCACTCAATGCAAGGAAACAGATGCAGAAGCGTGATTCCAGGTGCCATTCCCCTCTCCATGAAGCAAAGGGACTTCTCCTTTAGTGCACTGAAGGAAAAATAAATTGGTCTACTTCTTCAGTGTCAGTTTAAATCTTGTCTTTATTTCCTTCCATTTTATTGTTTGGATTTTGTAGCACTTGGAGTGATTTTACTGGGTTTGTGAAATATACATACTCCAACTTAAAAATCTGCGTGTTCCCATCTGTACCCTGAGGATATCTCAAAAGGGAGGGATTCAGAAACTGTGGGAAGAAAGGTTCCATGAATTTTACAAACTTTTTCCTTTAACTGCTTTTTTTTGTATACTTCAGTGATGCTTACGAATTACTGACACCATCCGCTATAATTTAATGCGTTACACAATAAAGAGTATCTGCTGTTCTTTGTGTATTTCAATACCACTGCTTTCCTTATCTATTTTCCCCAGCTTGCCATTTCATGCAGTAGAGGTTCTGTCACGTGATACTACTCCACGCAGAGGGAAGTCAGAGCAAGCCCTGCACACTGCTTTACATCACTGGTAAGCAGTCAGAGAATTTGCTTTGGTCATAAATGCAGTTTCACAATGTACATCTCTCCTCTCTCTTGCATGTCAAACATGGAATTTCAACAACTGAAAATTCAGTGGTTTCAGCTCAATCAGGATTCAAATTACTAGCTTGTGTATTTCTTTGGAGTAGTGTTTTCAGCCCTGATATTGATTTGTAGGCACTCCAAACTACACTCACTTGTAAATGTGCGGGTGCTGTTTCTGTTAACATCGGTGACGATATCATTTGCACACTAAGTGAAGGATAGAATGTATTAGTTGTCCTTTAGATTTTACTGTCTTCATGCAAGCTATGGGTAGTATTTTCCACATATGCAGACACCTTTGCAAAATTAGGAACTGTTGCTTTGTAAATATTAATGTTTCAGGCAGTTGTATATGTATTGTCAAAACACCCAAACATTTGCATCACAGAGCTTACCTGCATACATCAGCTACCTAATTCCTACCCTGTGACTCCATACCTATTTCACTGTTCTTGGGAAATATTTTACAAGGAAAATAAGGAATATCTCATGATAGAGTCATGCTACAGAGTAGAATCATCTTGCCTTATTTTAAGAAATATATTCTAATTTGTCCTTTAGCATTGCCTTCATTGGACAGTTCATTTCATTTTCAAATAGTTATCTAAAATAGGTTTCTGTCTGTATATGGAAAAAGAGTTTAGACACCCACTTTTTAAATAGCTTAAATTATATAAGAAGAATCCTTTTCTTATATTTCTGCAATAGTCCTGAGCAATTAACAGTTTTCCTTTCACCACCTCACCCTATATTTTTCCAATGCCTTTAACTTCAGATACAGGTTTGGATCCCCTTCCAGGAGCTGTACTTCTCAGTAATGGGTGTGATTTGTCTCATGTGGGAAATCCAAATAAAATTACCAATAACATACTTACATTCAATTAAATCTGTTTCAACATACACATCACTTAACACTCAGTAGGGAAATCCTCTCTGCCACATTCAAGAAATGGTAATCGATACGTGCTCACTAGCAACATGTCTGCAAATTTCAAAACACTATAAGGAGTTAGGTGATGTAGATGACTTTGTCTTGGTAAATTGTAGTCTGACAGCTTCACTTAGCCATAATCAATTCCCATCCCTGTTGTTCAAAGGCTAACTGTCAAGCGATTTAGTTGCTTCTGACTCAGCGTCAGAAATCATGAAGTGCCCCATTCTTGGGAGAGAAGCAATCTGGACATGATCAGAAAATAAGCAGGGCACATTGTCTGGGGTTACATCGAGAAAAAAAAAATTCACAGCCCAGTCTGAGGGTGAACTAAATGGATACTCTCACCTCTTAAAATGTCATACACTGACACAGGCAGGATAACATTGTACAAACAAACAACTCAAATAGCTTATCTGGAAAAGGGAAGTTTTAGTTTTGTGCATGCATATCAGGAAGATGTGAAAGGTGGCCTACGATTCTGCCAAATTGTTCTGTGCAGGAAAATGTTGAGCTTTGGCTGTGGGAAGGTTGACTAAGGAGCTGTGTGAGTGCAAGTAGAGTCCCATCATCTGGGCGTGCAGAGCTTCACCTGTGTCCCTGCTTCTGCAGAAAGTAGGCAGGTGGGAAAACGGGGAAAGTCTTTCATCTGTGTGCACTCACCGGCCAACAGGCTGAAGGCAGCATGGGGCTGGTAGGCAACTAAGAGAGATGATAGCAGAGTCTGTCTGGGAGTCCTTAACCATGCTGGCCCATTAACAATGCATGTACGGACCCGTTTTGGCCAGTGCTGAGAGGTGAAGAAAGGTGAAGCTTTCTTGTGCTTTTCCTTTATATATGGAGTCAGGCTGCACTTGCATTTGGACGTTGGATATATTTGAGTTGAAACATGGGTATAGGGCAACATATGAAATACCATGCAGACAAAGCCCTGTCTTTGTCGTGCGAATAACTTGATCAGTGCCTACTTCTTTTCCTAATAAACCAGTCTCCTGCCTCCCAGTGAGCAGGTAAGGAGTGGAAATGAAGTCGCCTTTATGGTTTGAATAAAATGACTAGGATGACAAATGTGGGTCAGGATCTGTCAGAGCTCACAAAAGACCCAGAACCAATCAACCTGATTTCCTCATCTGTGAATACTCAAGTCAGACAAATGTATAATGCATCCAGCTCTCTCTAACATGTATGTGCAGCCTCCATGCTGGGACTGCACTCCAGGCTTTTGAAGTTTAGCCAGTAGCCACTGTATTTCTGGTTGTTTAGCACTTGCTAAAGAGGAGCTCTGTAGTACCAGGATGAATTATAATTTTTGCCCTGGGAAAGAAACAGAGAAAACAAAAACCTAACCAGACCAGGAGAAAGCCTTTTGGAATAAGTATTATTGTATAAAGGAAAGATCTAAAAAGATCAGACACGACTTTTTTTTCTTTACAAATTGAAGTGTGACCTGAGAAACAGTGCAGTTTTGTAAAGGTTCGTTAAAAGTAGGAGGTGTGTGCAAGAATGTCTTGAAAGGAATTAATGGATGGAAAATGAAGCACACAGAGAAATCAAAAACAGCACAAAGGTTTAAGCACCCTGTGTGATGCATACTACTAATGTAGAATGAAGCAGACTTTGCAGATATCTTTGGTGTTTTATAATATGTGTAACTATAAAATCTCTAAGAATATTTATCATTACTCCTTCTTTCCTCCCTTCACTCCCCTCTTCTATTTCCCTGCAACTTGTCGATACAGTTTGTTGGGTTTTTTGGGGGAGTGAGGGGGGTGGAACTGGTTTTAGACACATTAATTGTGGGTTACACAATTTGCCTCACTTGCCATTTCAGGAGGCTGCATCAACATCCCACCTGGTAGTGTTGTTTACAAGCATTTTTGCAACCTTTCCATTCTGCTCCCTTATTTTTGTTACACATAGTGTAATGATGCCATATGACATTTTAAGTCTGAATTGGTATTCTTTGTGGTATCTCCTCAGACCTGTTATGCTTTGGGTGTTTGCGTTACTCTTCAGACACCCACGTGTGGTGTGGTTATTTTCATTTGTGACTGAATGCAAGATGTATGCCGGATGTCACAGAAATATGTTTAGAACTTCCATTGATCTTTTAAATGCGAATAATCATTATATCTGCAAAAAAAAATAGGGGATCAAAAATGTGGGAATGTAGCCCAGAAGATGGTGCTCATTTTTCCTTCTGGAGTGCATGATGTGCAGGTTTGAGTTATAATATATAAACATCTTAAAGGTTTTTGACAAGAAAACAAGTCAGGATATAATTAGGCAAGGACTGTTTGGGAAAAAAAATTAGCTCTGTGTCTTTGGTTCTTTCAAAAAAGAGAGAGAGAAAAAGGTACAGCCAGCCATGGGAAGCTGTTTGGCTTGTGTGATTCGTCAGCACTAACGCAGTACTCCATAAATCCCTTGCTGTAGTTTTGACTAAACACAGGGTTTTGCTCCTCAATACTGTTGCTATGTGGCAGTCACACAGTTCACTTGTTCCACCCCAGAGATGGCTGCTTCCTGCATAGATAGTTTGAAGAATTTATAGACATGTCCCATGTTCTGTGGGGTAACATGTAAAACTTGTTCTTTTTCAGTTGTTTAATTTTATATGTTAGCTATTTGACAGGAGAAACCTGAGTTTGGGAGGAGAGTTATTTGAAAGTTTAAATCAAGTTAATGTTAGATTGCAACATCTGAAATCCTGGGTCCTTGTGCCCCTTTAATCCTTGGCCTGACAAGAGAATGGAAAATTTTCAAGATCTTGTCCAATGTGAGTGTTTTTTTTAAGGGACAAAAGGTGATCCAGTGCTTCCCTGCAAATTCTAATTCGGTTCTTTCCTTGCACAGCTTCCTTGGATGTAATCCTGGGCAAGCCACAGGGGGCATGTCACTGTCCAGGGTGGGGATGGAGCTGGCTCCAGCACGGCTTCTCGGCACCTAGGCCTCTTCCAGCAGGCTCTGCTGAGAGTCTGAGTTCACAGAAATAGCCCAGCCTCATGTCTGCGAGCATGAGCTGTCACAGCTGCATGTCACCACAGCGTACGGAGGATGAGGTTAGGTCAGTGCTAGCAGCACTCGTGCTGCTTCAGACAATGTACTCCCTCCTTAATGTCTCTCTGCTTTGGTCCTCCCTCTGTAAAAAGATTGATTTCCCTTCTTTCAGGAGGTCTTCCAAAGATAAATGCATTAACAAGTATGACGCAGGTAGCCACCGCAGTACTGGAGAATTATTTATGTATCTAAAGGTTTTAGATGTAGATAATTGCTAGCTGAAACTTATACTTACAGAGCTGGGAATGCTTTTAGGTCCTTCCTAGCAAAAGTTCTGGTGCTCATTAGAAACTGGTGTTTTACATGTTTTAAATAATTGTTCACAATAATTCCTGTCCAGAAGAAATATGTAGGACACAAGCAGCATTATCTAACAGCAGTGTGCAGTGTACCATATTGTCTTTGGCTCCGCCAGCTCCGTACTGTTGGGCAAGCACTTTCTGCAGTAGTGGTGGGCCCGCTAATGATGACAGTGGCGTATATCGGTAGCATTGCAGTCTTTGAAAAATGGGCAAAAAAATGTTTCTGGAGTTCATGCCACCATATCACAATTGTTTTGGGATAATGATTGAATGCTCACAAGACCAGCATTTTTTTTCCCCTGCAAATGAACTGTAGTTGATGCAGAGCTATTTTGGTTTTGTTTTCTGCTTAACATTCCTCTGTAAGTGCAGCTCCTCTGAGGCTTGAAGTGAGGCAAAACTGAACTAAAGTGACTTTGTTTTCTCTGTGTAAGAGGATGGACGCTGAGTGATAACGACATATTTTGCGTGTGAGCAGCAGGTGCGAGACCAAGTGTCTACTGCGGATTAAAGTAAATATGGTTTTTTTTCTATATTTAACTGATACATGACAAAGAAACAATGTTTAAATGTCACTTTCCATGGGTTTTTTGTGTGTCTATAATTATACATTCTAATGTGCCAAGTAGCTACTCACTGAAGTTCAAATTTACATAGTAAAGTTGTGCATAACAAGACAAACAAGATACAGTCTAGCATTCATCTCCATGCATCTGGGCTGCCTCCACCCAGCAGTTACACTACCAACAAATGAATGTTTTCTGCTTTCTTGAGTTCACATAAATAGCTGTAAATTCCTATAATTAACTATGATAAGTCACTCCCCACTATTAAAACAAAGACGTGTTTGTTTATCGGTCGTACTTGCATCCACCACTCTTAACATTACAGTGTCGACTGATGTTTCTTCACAGTGTTAAACAAAGCAGAAATATTCCTGTTGGGCAATGCCAGAGTCCCAAGAGCAGCCTCAAAAGCAGGAGCACCGGGCTGTTGCCTGCTGAATGCTTCACTTCTCTGCTGATGGCTGTTTCTTTTCCTTGCCCGTTACCGCACCCCCTCCAAAAGACACTAGTGTTTAGGTGGCAGTTAAGGCATGGGGAAGCAAGGCATGGCTTGGAAGCAGGGAAGTCAATGCAACAGAGATATCAAGATGAGTTAGTTCTTATGGGGCCTAAAAATAAAACAGTTCCTATGAACATCTGATTTTCTGTGTGTCAGGCCTGTGCTTAGTCATAGGTTATTTGTGGCAAAGATGGTCCAAACTTCACTGCCTCAATTATTTGTTCTGACGTTCAACTAGATTGGGTAGTGACGCTTTTCTGCTGAAATCTGATTTGATTTTGGGGTGGGTTTTTCGGGGGGACAGCGGGGGGGGAGGGGTTTGTTTTTCTGGTAGGGGTTTTTTTGAGGTTAGGGGCACCAAATTTTGCCCCAGAGCCTCACTTCTCAATTATATTTGTATTTTATAAGCCTACTTTCAGTGCTTAGTGGAAATTCTGCTTCGCTTATTTCTTAAATCCATTGTCTTCTGTGTGCTGGGGCTGTGCTCAGGTTGCCTCCACCATGGCAGGACATGTTTTTTCACAGCTTTTAATGTCTCAAAAGTAATACATTGTAAGAAATGCTGACCACAGAACTAAATTAGGCACCCAAATTACAACTCCCATGAAATACTGAAAAGGCAGGGGCAAGGGGGTAGGAAATATAACAGTGACAGTTCTGTTTTGCCTAAATTTTCCATGGATAACTATTTCTTAAGTTCTGTTGAATTGGAAAGCTGGTCATATATCTCTCTCTGCATGGGAATGAGATCTTCTGTGTTCTACAGATTACTTGGGACTGGATGTGCAATAGTGGCAGGATGCTGGTAACCAGAAATGGAGGTCATTCTCTACTCTGGCATATCTATACAGTCTTCTTCTCAGCATGCGGGCCTGTTAGTTGTGCTATGAGTATATTCAAAGATTTGCTCTTTAGAGAAAATGGCTGTATCACAGAATTTTGTATCTGCTGACCCGAAAAGATTAACAGTTGACCATCTGAAATAGCAAGCATGCTCAGAAAGTCCATTGTGAAATTTGGGGCCACCAATGGTTTTAGTGGTTGTTGGTTATCAAAAAAGTATGAAAAAAATTCCTTTTAAGCTGGTTTCTTTGGATAGTAAAAATAAGTCTCCTCCTTCAGGTTTTAAAAGCAGACTATATGTAGCTGCTTCCTTCCTTATGGATTTTGTTATACATAATTACCATGCATGAACAGCACAGCACATGGATTATAGAGCAAATTCTGTTTTAGCCATGCAAACTCCCAGTGACACTGTGGGCTCTAACAGCTGTGAAGATGTGATTACAGACTTTCATGTTAATATTGGGGGCCTTAAAGACTGCTGAAGCTTGTTCCCAGGTCAGCAGAACTAGAACAGACTAGCTAAGACTTCACTAAAACAAAGAGATGGTGTAGAGGATTTTCTCTGAAAAATAGAGAAAATGGAAACCATAAAGTTTATTAGAGTGCTGAAAGAGTTAAGTCTTAAATCTCCACCCCAGACCAAGGTGCAAGTCACTCCTAGGTTCCCAGACTGTCCTTATCACTTGGCCTGTTATGATAAGTTATTAGTATCGTACTTACATTAATATTTACAGGCTCCAAGCTAGTTATGGCCTCATTATATTAGGTGCTGTGTACATGTGGCAAGAGATGTAATATGTTGTAGCATTTTGAAAAAAGACAAAAGGTAGAAGATGAAGCCATCATTCCTCATTTTGCATCAAGAAACTGAGGCACAGGGAGATGTGGTGACTTGCCCCAGGCTACCCCAAAAGCCTCCATCTGCCAGGGGTTCCTGCTTGCACCGCTGGAAGGACGGCTGGTGCGCAACCACCTGTTGCTGAGCTTTTACATCCTCTAATGGGCAGAGTCAGCGTGTGGAGCTCAGCCTGGAGCTGAATAGTTTGTTTTTAAATAGAGCTTATCTTCCTGAAATAAATGCAGTCTCCTCTCCTGCTCCTCTCTGAGAAACATATCGATGGATCAATGGAATTTTTCAGCTGTAAACTCTGCCTTTGGATAAAAACAGTCAAAGGGGTTGTTTAGAATTCCTGCCTTTTATTTTAAGTCCTGGTTTCATATTCTTTCCAGGAGGGAGAATAGAAACATGACAGTTTGGGAACATGAGCTTTTTTCTCCTCCCAACTCTGGGCTTGCTATGGGACCAACCTATTTTACATGAGCTCAGTACAATGTGAAAGGAAGAACTAAGAAAAAGGCCAACAAACAATAGAGCATAGCAAAAACCCACTTAAAATATTACAGCTCAAAATACCACAGAGCCTCGTTTGTCTGTAATCCTGCTCTATTTAATGGAACCCCTTGTGTCCAATTCACCTTATATTTTTATTAATCTTTGTGATATTCTCTAATGATCCTGTTATAAAGACATCACAGCACATGGCACAAGGACAATGCACATAAAAAGTTAAGAATGCATTTAACTACCAGCCATTGATTAGTGTTCTTGATGAGCTTAAATACTACCTGGGAAAGGCTTTCTATCAAATTCAATTGGCTGCAAATGCATTAAGCTTAATGAAAGTCAAGATTTGGGTATATATGAATATTTTTTCTTAGAGGAGCTGCCCTTGCCATGAGAATGTGAGCACTTGCTATCCAGCCTCCTGCCCCAGCGGGAAGGGGTGGCAAATGGCAATGTGTGTGACCCCCCCAGAGCTCTGACCCAATTCCCATTCCACTTAGTTTGCTATAAATCAGGAGAAATACCACTGTCATCAGTGAAATTGCACTGGTCTTGGGAGTTCTTGTGATATGCAGATGTAGAGGAGTTGAAAAATATTTTCTGATAAGATCTGGGAGAATGTCAGTCTGGCGGATGCAGCAGCAGGCTTTGGGGAGGGAGGGCAGCCTGGTTTTCTCTAGATCATGGAAGAATTCAGTGGCAGAATCGGGAACTCAGCCCAGGTCATAGTAAAAGGCTCCACCAGAGCTTCCCATGAGCTCAGGTGGGATGTTTGTAGTGTGTCAGATGCTCCATGGTAATCACACAGAGCACTGCGTAGTGAGCAGAAGAATTTTGTTCTTCCCATGACCATTCTGCAGTGACAGTGAGCAAAACAACATCCTGCTGACCGGGAACATATATGAAAAGTTACTGCAGAGTAGGAACATGCTGCAAACCCATATGTTAGCCTGCCATGAGGAGGTACCAAGTTCACATAGCCAACCCCCTACTTGCAGTTTAACCACAACAGCATCATTTCTCAATATTTTGTGAAATTCCTCAGACAGTCACAAGGTCATTCTTTCAAACAGAAATATATTTTATCTTTCCTAAGATGCAGTTAACCTACAAATACAACAAATATCCTTCTAAAGAAAGACCATTTTGCCCCTATATCTAAGAAGCACAATTTCACAAGGACTCCAGAGGCTGCAGCATGTGAATCCGCTGTCACCTCTTCCTGGACTGTAGTGTAGTCTTCAGCTTTCAAACTTGTTCTTTTCTGCTCCCCAGACTTATTTAATTTACAGTAGTTTGCATACTGGTTACCGCACATATTTTGTTTGGCACAATTTTTTCCAAAACTGTTCCATAAAACTAAAAATATAACACACTGAACAAACTGCTCCATTACCCAAAGAGAAAGACTTATTACTGAAACTCAGGAAACTATGTTGTGAGGTATTAATTTTAACTTCGGCTTCTGTCATAAAATTCTGAAAAACAAAAAAAATCTGGAACATGCAATTAAAATAATTGTAGGTGTGCGAATGCCTGCCTCCAAGCAAGGAATTTAATAATACATTAAAACTTTTATTTTTGATTCTAGCAAAATATACAATTATATCCATACAAGCTGCCATTGCATCACTTTTTGGGTTCATGAAGGAAGCTTCACCTACTGCTATTTCTACTACATGACATGACATTATTACAATTCTTACTTAATTTAACAGAGCAATGTGCTCTTCAGTACACTGAACTGAAAAGAACACACACTTTACTAGTAAGATTGTATTTACTAGTGATTTATCTTGCCCTCTAGAGTTCTGGTTAACATTCCAGTGATAACTGACCCTGCTTTATTTAATTCTTTTGGAAGTACATCCTCATACCCATCAGCACCTTGATTCTAGAAGGCACTGAAACGCTCATTCAAACAGTAAATTTGCAGGAGACTGATTCATACAACATTCATCATTTCTAAGATTTATAAGAAAAACAGAAGTCTCGGAATAAGATATGATTAATTAGCTCATTAAAGTAACGGAGAATTTTCAGATCTAGATTAGGGAGGAATGGTCATCTAAGCTTTCTAAGTACCACCTTTGTTTAATTGCAAGTTTACGTTTAGTGATGTTTTAGCATCTTTCAAACTAATAATTACCACTGCCCACACTGGAAGAGGTATAATTTAATCATATTCCAACAGATGCAATGCAAATTAATAGCCTTGTACTATTCTAGTCCATGGAAGGTTCTGCTGCTGCTTCACCAGGGTCCCTGTTGTGCCCTAAAGTTTTTCTAGGTTGTGTCTGTCTGTAACGAAAGGTAGTGCCTCTGCCTACAAACTATGCTTTGCCAGGCTGACTCGGATATCTTAAAATATAATTTGAAATGCTCCCATTTCAAAGATCTCCTAAAACAACAACAATCTTGTGATGGTAACTCAGTATGCCTTGTCTTTATTATAGAGCTATCAGTCTTGTTGGGCAATTACTGCAGAGGTGGGGCCATATGCATCCCTGCTGTTACTTAAAGTGTGTTAGGAAGATGAAATAGAAAAGACAGCATTTACTTGTGGCATTTAAAAAACTGTTATTGTTGAATTGATATTTTTGGGATGATAGATCTTGGCACTGCTCTTTCTCTAATCTTCCTTTTTCAAGAACTGTATGCAGCATAGCTATTTCTGAACACTTGAGTGACCTAGAGATGTCACAAGTGAAGTTGCACCCTCAGGGCCTTCATCTGTAAGCTTTGGCGTTGCAAGTGGACGTGTGCAGGGTTCAGAGCAGGCCTAAGATTCTGGTTTTGTAGACTTAGTCTGGAGAGAAGGAGCACATATAGGCCTTGATCTGTAAACATGCATGTGAATACAATTAATTATACACACTTTCATCTCTAGTCGGGGGGGGTGGGGGTGGGGTGGGGGGGTGTTAGTAAACCAGAAAGCTCCTTCCTGTGGACTTGGCACAGTGTGCTAGACCAGCTCGGGTACCCAGGCCAAGTGAGCAGGTAAAGTACCAGTAGATGGCATCCAAGAGTGCCCATCCCTGGGGGTGCAGCTTCTCCCGAGCAGGTTCTGTCCACAGCCAAAACGACCTTTCCCACCTTTCCTAAAAACCCTTTGGTGTCTCCTGCTTCCAGTGTGCAACAAGTCACCTCCCACATCTTTTTCACATTGCTACTTGCAAGGTTTTGGAAACGCTGGCTTCTGAATTAGTTAGATTATTGATTCCTTTAGAAATGGCCTTGGTGATATTTCTGTCAGCATTGCCTCTGTTTTTTATCCAGGCAGCTCTGGGCATGAGTGTGATTTTGTTCCTGCTGTGCCCTCCCACACAGGTGGAGCTACATCTGGATGAGTCTGAAACAGCTGCACTAACAAAGAGGACTTTACTCTCTCTATGGCCACATTGTCCCCAGACCCTTAAACACTGTAGAAGTCTAGATCTTGACTCCCAACAGAAGGATTAGACATATGACTTCTTTCGTATGTTGTATATTTACTTATAGGTCCACTTTTTTCACAGATGTAGATTCATCCCTTTCTTTGGAGGCTGCGGAGCATTGGCCCTGCTTGAGTGAAATCTAAAAATTGCAGATATCTTAGGCAAGATATTTTCTGCTCAATGCTGTTGACATAAAAAACTGCAATGTGTTGCTTTGCCAGAGAGGCAGAGGAGGTGGAGGACACCTGAAAGACATGGGATTATCCTGTGGCTCTGCCATTGCCCCAAGGAGCGTGATTCCACTTCCAGCAGTGATGCCCTACTTCATCATGCTGTGCTTACTTGGCTAATCCCAGAAGTGGCAGCCATAAATACTGATAATTAACACTGACAGTTAATACTTACAATGTGAAAAATTATTCCTCCTGCCTCCCTCTTGAAGCTATCCAGTAATTAACACAATCCCCATTTTGTATAATTGCAGTATGTGCGACTCATTCTCCTCCTAACCAACAGTAATCTTCAGCGGTGGTGATGCAGGCTGGGTTGCGCGTGTGCCCAGGTCAGCCAGCTGTCAGCATGCCCAGCAGGCGCTTGTGCCTGGCAGTACTGCAGTACTGTTACCCAAAACTCAAAACCATGATCTCAGAGATGGGACAAAGTGAGGGCAGAGCCTCCATTCAGGCTTGCTGCTGTCCTACTGCAGTTGCAGCAATGTACCACACGTTACTGGGCCAAGGAACTGCCATGAGGTGTCTCTACCCCACTGGGCTGCTCCCTTCCATTCATTCCCACCTCAGTTTCATGGCTTATTGCCATCAACGTGGCCACACCACAGCCTGCATTGTCAAAATAATTCCACTTGGAAATCGCCCTTGTTTGTAGGGGAGGGAGCAGGAACAACTGACACTGGCTCTGCCACTGGACCTGATGCATCATGCAGCTACACCCAAAGTTTCTGCCTCTCATGTCTTGTCCTTGCTTTAAATTTCAGCAAGAGGTGGGTCAGGTGGTGAAGAAGGGTTAATATGAAAAAGCAAAGGGCAGCATTGCTCCCAGGAGCATACCAGATGTGACAGGACAGCTTGCTGCCACTCCTTCAAGTATTGGCAAGATGGACTTTTTAAATGCAGATTATGTAATGTGTTTGGGGGCTATTTAAAGTAAATGTTATTGACAGCTATTACATCTGATAGTATTAGTATTTAGGGAAATTTTTAAAGGTGAAGTATTGACAGGAAAGACTGTAACAGCTACTTCTGGGCCATTACAATTTATCTTCTAAATCAGTCTGGGTTTATGGTTCACTGACATGTTTCACCCTATTACCTACTAAAGGGTGGTTAATGACAATGTGTGGCTACACGTGATACTAGAGTGTGTGTGACACAGCACATCTATGATGCAAAGGCCTTTCAGGGAAGTGCTCCTCTGAGGAAAGCTAGCTGCAGCAGATCTGTGCAGGACTGGGTCTTAATAGCTACATAATAGAATATAACATTTAATTTGACCTCACAGAGTGATGTCTAAACTTGCAAAAGGGTCAAACTCTGGTAAATCTTGGGCGAGGTGCAAACCCCGGCGTTACTAACTTCCATGTAATAAATAGGGGGCAAAGCTACAGTGGTTTTAAGTGGCCTGGCTCTGCTGACTGCAGTGGGGAAGCACAGGTTGGTGCTTGCTCTTTCTGGGCAATGCAGAGCTTTCTCCTCAAAGGCACCACTTTCAATTCAGCCCTAGATTAGTCATGAATGGAGGTCATTTTGGGGTTATTTGAGTGTGTGGGTAAAACCAGTTGGTTATAAACAGCAAAGTCACAAATAGCATTCACCTCTACAGGGGTCCTTATACACAGCCTTGTTGGAAATGTTTTCAGAAGCAAGAGAAAATAAGAACACAGCACTGCCCAAAATAACTCTGGTCTGTAAATAATCTGTTTGGCATCTTAATCCTTGCTGGTCATGTTCTGGTCACCAATACTATTCTGAGATTTTTATTCCTTTTCCATTTTTTGTCATTTAAATTAAAAGCAATTTATATGCACCTGAATTCATCTGTCTCCTGCTGAAAGGTATTATCTTCTTCTTTATCCAGAAAATTGTTTAGAATTGGGATTCCCTTCTCCCCTTCCAATTCCAAACCATGCCAGAAGCAAAACAGATGTGGATTCACTTGCCCATAGCCAAGCCCCACCTTTCCAACGTGAACTCGATAGACTTTCACACACATATAATGGCCCAGGTGTGAACAACAGAGTGAGGTTTTGCCATGAAAACAAAGCTTCATTCCCAAGGTATAGATGTGCATTGCATCTCTTTGAACTTCTGACCACCAATTCTAGAGGCCTTTTCTGGAAGCAGCCAGCAGAGAGGCTGAGTTATGTCTAGGCCTGTCAGCATCAAGCTACCTTTTCACAACCATCTTTTAAATTGTTGGATATCTCCCATTAATCCTGATCTTGCCTTCCATTCCTGTAGAATGAGTGAGTTGTTCAATAATAAGGGCTGTTTGGTTTCCACCGAAAGCCAGCCTGCTGTCAGGATGCAGGGCTGCTTTGGACAGTGAGACCGTTTTCTTCTCTTTTTGTTTGCACTAGATTTTCCGCACCCCCAGCAAGTGCCATTCAGTCCCTCAGTTAACATTTACACTGCAATCAGCATCCTGTGCCCTGTTCTATTTTCTGCAGACATGTAAATAGAAGCCTTTTGTAAACTTCGTTTAATGATAGTGCCGTATTATGGGTTGTCTAAAACAGTGTCAAGGGATCCTGTTTCCTTTTAACTTCACCGTTTGGCTAAGGTATAATCTACAGTACGTCAACACAACACATCTCTCTATTGAGTGTAGAGGTGAGATACAAAGCTTTCAAAGCAGGCAGATTCTTTTACTCTTTCTTGATTTCCTCAAGCACTTTGTACATGAAAGATTGTTTCCTTATCTCCTGGAAAAGCTTTTGGATGAAATTAACCCCAGTGTAGAGGGTCAGCCTAACGGCCCCTGTACTACTTAAGTCCTACTTAGAGCCTATTCTCAGAGCTTAAATTGGATTTGTATGGTGCACAAGGTGCATTACACTCCATGAATAGGTAAAAATGAAAGATATGATAATTTATACTTAGTAGGATTTCACTTCCTGACTGGACCTATTTTACATGGCTTTGTGTTGGGGGAATTCTTAAGAAGCAAGTCACTAACTGCACACAGCTTTCAGAAGCTCTCCAGCAAACATGGAGAAACTGGGCCTGCCTGAAAAGGAGCTGGTCACCCCTGCTGCTGCCACCGTGCTTCCTGACGTGGCAGTGCTTGCGTTACCTCAGGTGCTGATAGCAAACAGGGAGCAGCAGGATCAGGACTTCCACCAAGGGCCCAGATCCCATGCAGCTGGTGTAGGGGAGTGCAGCCTTAGCCCCTCATCGGGCTCCCTTGGGGGTGACACACCCCCTGGGGCAGTTGACAGTGAGAAACCTCAATTTTCAGCAAAATTCAGGGAAGCAACTGCAGCTGTTCTCTGAATACTTTTGAAAGAGAAATGTTGGTGGCTTCTCACATTGTGTTTTCCCTTTCAACCCCTGCAATGAAATTACTCGGCTCTATGTCTAACTAGAAGAAATTTAGAAGAAATCTATTGGGAATTGCTGATTAAACTATCTCGATCTACAGTAAGTATGTTTGATACTGAAGGAATAGTCAAATGTCTCTTATTTTCCTCCTTATGAACTTGAGGTAGAGCTACTCATTGTCTGATATCAGGGCAAAATAAATCCAAAATGCTACCCTAATGTGCATCTGTGGATATCACTGATTAGGTACAGGTTTATATGGAAGAATCATTCTCCAAATGAACACCAAAGGGACCTAATAAGGCATGTCTCCATCTTGGTTTTCTCCAGCCAGCTTTGTGGTCAGCTGGGGCAGGTTGCCTGACTGCTGCCCATGTAGCACCTATGTTTCAGCTAAGAATATGGTCCTTCTGTTACCAATTAGGTCAGCCTGGCACTTGTCAAGTCCTAAATTCAGGTTGTCATTTTGGAATTTTATAAATGGAAACAAAGCTGTGTTTCTCCATCATGCTTCTAAATAAGTTCAAAAACAATGCTAAGTCTGTTTTAAGCATTGGGTCCACCCAGCAATCTTATTTCCCTTTTTGGTAAATTGATCTTTCTGTTATAATTCTGTTAGAAGTTTCAATGATAGAAAATCGCTTTCCTCTCCCACCTTAGGATCTGTGAAGCTAACCTTGCTTGACCGTCTAGCCCAGGAAGTTCGTTTCAATGTCCTCTTGTGGTAGAGGCTGGATAAGGGACAGTTGCACTGTAAGCACTGTGAGCTATTTCTCAATATGTCTGAGGTTCAGTTCAAGTGTGAGCTATGGAATTAGGAGGGTCATCTCTGAAAGATGCATACTGCTATGGGTCTTTTCAAATAATTTCTGTCTCAGTGTGGTAAAGAATTCATAAGACATAATTCCAATAGTAATTTGTTGGTGCTGGCAAATCCTTTTCTAATAATTCAGAGTCTGAAGCTGAGTACTTTATAGGTCCCAAATAAAATTATAGAGACAGGTAGTTAGCACAGCTGGGGAGGTGCTCAGCTCATTGAAGGATCCAGTCTTTGGAGTGTGCTTCTGAGTGTATCTAGAGCCTTTAGAGTCTTCTGCATGCAAGATAACATACAAAAGCTCAGCTCATAGGAGCAAGCAGGAAGGGTTTGCAGAAGCAGCATCTGGCACTGGTAAAATACAGAACATGTTTAGGGAATGTCAGTTTTCTTTCTGTAATTCAGATACTTGAGCGTCATTTCTGTCTCATCCACGCAGCATATGAATGACACATGAGGGGTCTCTTTCCAGTAAATCACAGCAGTGGTTACAGTATGTACAAGCCCGCTCAGATACTGATGGGAACCAAGCCACGGGGGAGTGGAGATCCACACTGACTAATTTGCTGGGAGTGAGCCCCACCCTCAGCTGGAATCCCTGTTAATGTAATAATCATCCAGAACTGGGAGTGTTAATGGCAAAAAAAGCCCTGGGAGAACAAGCACTACAGGAGGAGGTGAAAGATGTGGGCAGATTAAAAAATAGAGCACCAAATTCTTGGCTAGAGTAAATAAATAAAGCTCTTTTGAAGCTACTGGCGAGACACCAGGTAACCTGACCCAAAATTTGTACAGGTGGGTAAGCCCTTGCAGGACAAACCTCCATATGTTTGTCATTACTTTAAGATATCTCACAGCCACTTAAGCCTTGCTCTTCCACATCCCTTCTCTGTTGTGCAGAAAAGGGAGCAATGTGCAGAAGGCTTCTCCTCTGAGATGGTAGTGTCACAATATGGCAGCTTTGGTTGAGGAAGGTCCCATCTCCCATCTCCTTTCCACTGCAGGGTTTTCTGACCCAGCCCAGGTCACTGGCATGCAGCAGAGCCCCACAGAGGGTGGTGATGGCATGACCAAGGGCAAGAGGAGCTGCTGTGGGAATGGGCAGCGGGAGCCAGAGGACTCTGTGCCCTGCCCTTGCAGCTGCACAGGCAGGGAGGAGCCCACAGGGCGCTGTGTGAAGGGGTGTTGGAAAGTTGGCCTGACATGTAAAGAAATGCCTTTCAGTCCATCCAGCCACCTTGCAGCATTCCTTAAAGCTACTAAAAAGACAGTCCTCCAGTAATAAAAAGGAAAACAAGTAAACCACAAATCAATGTAGTATTTGACTTGGCTTTGGGAGCTATTTCTCTGAAAATGTTTAAGGCTATTATGAGTAACATGGTGTTTAGCTTTCTGCTAATGTAACAGCTGAAGAAAAATGCATTTTGCTCTTGACTTGCTTATTAGTCAATGGAAACTATAACCACAAACAGTACAACTCCATTTAACCACTGTATTAAATATTAAACCCAAAACTGTCATTACCAATTATTTTCAATAGGGCATAATGGTTTGAGGCTTAAGTAACAGGGAGTAGGAGCCAATGGATCAGTCTAATCAAATGAAAGTATTCCTAATGGGATAGTGCTGTATGGGAAGGTGCAGTGATGCTGAACCTTGGTTTCTAACACTGGGACATTTTGATGTAAAGCATTTTCCTGCTTTTTGTTCCTTCATGGCTAACTTACTTTAATGCTGTTGATGAGGAAGGTGAATCAGGGAGGCAGAGAGACCAAAAGCCTGGAAACTTTTAGTTTTAGCATGTATATCTTCTGACAGGACTCATGGCCAGCATATCACCCCATTCACTCTGCAAAATGCTTGTTGAGCAAGATTAGAATTTCTCTACCTGAAGAGACACAATCAGATTGAAACAAACCATGTGGTGCCTGTACTGAGGAGGAAAGGCTGAATGCCCTGTTTGAAGGTTGTGGATAGAAAGATGCTATTAGTACTTAGAGGTGCTCATGTACAACAATTTATATTTATAAATAGAAACTTACAAATATGTATTTAATAAAATCCTGCTCACATTAGAATTCTGTGGTGACAGTCAGACAGAGCAGACTGCATCTTTATGGCCAGGTTAGCAATCTGCTGTGGGAAGTATTCTGTACCTACAAGCGTAAGTAAAAACATTTAGTGTCCAACTCTGTCCGTGGCAGCAGGCCATGCAGACATCCACATTCGGCTGCAAACCCAATGGCTCTGGACCTGCTCCTGTGTTCTCCAAAGGCCTTTGGCATGCAACGAAGTTCTCTTCCAATTCAGGCAGATTTTAGCTTCTATACTGGGCCTGGCCTGGCTTCTTCCATAGCCTGATAGATCTTGGACATCCAGGCTTCTCAGTCATCCACTGAGAGCTGCCAGGCAGCGGGCAGAGAGGCTGCTGCCGAGCCGGCACAGCCAGAGTCTGCTGGTGATTTGTCTGGAGTTCAATGTGTGCAGCAAGTGTCTGTGAAATATGTTAGATTCTCATCTGCCTCTTCTAGTGAAACCAGGTTTTGTCAGAAAGATTCCTGACCAGGGCTAGCCTTATTGTTCTCATGGTTCAGCTGAGGTCAGTAATGCATGTAATCAGTACCAGGGTGTGGATGCATCTGGCAAGTAATGGCAATACCCCAGCCTGTGAAGATTTTCCTCTGAATGACAGTGCTATAATTAAGTCTCCAAATTCAGGACTCTGAGCCAGAATTGAAGTTCGGGAACTTCATAGAGGTAGGGGCCAGCTGTGAAGCTCATCTAGGGATGTGGATTGCAATTTCCCAAAGCCCTGGGGCAGTTTGGTTCTGGGGGAAGATGCTCAGGAGCTGTATAAAGAGATTGAGCAAAGATAGCAAGTTCTCTCTCACAGCACTAGACTGTGAGTAAACAGGTTTGCAATAATCAGCTGTTGACAGATGGCAGCAAAACACCTGTGAGTGACTAAACTTTTCAGCCACTTAGTCAGAGCTCCAGGAAAACTTGGTGCTGATTCTCAGAAATGAGCAGCAGATCTCCTAACATGCTCTGTATCTCTTGGAACTTTCTTCTTTAGCCACAATAAAATGCCTATGGATGAAGCTCATGGAGGTTCATCGAATTCATTTGGCACTGGTTTAAGCCTACTTGTAAAATATGTCAGATGTAACACTAATCTTGGTGCAACTGCACTGTAATTAGTGTTTGGCTCACCACACTTTAGTAAATGCACCTGACTCAGCTATTTCACAGTTAGATATCATTAGGCTTTGAAGCTGTATTTACCATCTGCAGCTGAAATATTTGCCTAAAACTATCCCATAGACAATAAGGCATTGGCCCAATTGTGTTGCTTGTGCTTTGCTTATATAATGACCCAGATGCATACCCAAAAGATGGCCATTTGCTTACAAGTGTTAGAACCTTGTATGTTGTGGGATGTTTCTTGACTTTCTGAAGGGATGATTTCACAGGGCTACAAAGAGGAGTTCCTAATTGGACCTTTTGTTAAATTACAGGCTCCCATTACAGAGCCGTTTTAAATTTGGTATAGTGGGAGGGTTTTGCTCAATCCCATGAAAACATGATGAGTGTAGCGTAGACAAAATAACCACGATATGCTTCACAGAAGGATCTCTGTCAAAGCTTGGCTGACCTCCAGATTAGACCCTCAGGGCTGGCGCTGGGTGTCATGTGGAGGGGCAGAGTTCAGACTGTCACAGTTTTGGTGGTGCACACACACCCCTGCATAAAGGGGACCTCAGGTCTGCACCCTAAAGGACATTGCAGGGCTTCACACCTGGTCTCTCCCACAGACTGCCAGAAACCAGTGCACAATCAGTGTCATAAGCCTACAACTGTTCATCTCCAGTCTTAGTTATTTGCTTAAAGTTCTAGGCTGTGGATTCCAATAGTGAGGAAAGTATCTCAGTTTTCATATAGAAAGAGAGTTTTTAGTTCTTATGGGGGAAGAGCCTGAAAACATGAACTTTAAAGGCTCAAAACCCAGAAGGCATTTAAGTGTGATTTATGTATGTGACTCCTGCTTTATGGTTTTTCAGTGCTGAGGGTTAGCAACACAGCCAGCTTTGTTTTATGAGGTAAAGCAGAGCTGGAACACTTCAGATAATGGAAAGTCCCTGGTAACACCGATACAGCTGGTTCCTGCACTGCTCCCTGCTGCAGCTGTTTGCAGAAGGACTCTTATCTCGGGTGCAGCACCTCGTGCATGCCCTGGTTCGGCTCGAAGCTGGAGCTGTAGAGCACGTGGACGGTGTGGTGTCTGTGCGTACAAGTCCCTTGTAAATGGGCATAGAGGCATCCCAGGTGTTGCGTAGAAAGCGTGGGGCTGGCAGAGGTGAGTGAGGGCTGCAGGCAGCCCACCACCTCCATGCAGGGCTGCCCAGGTGTTTTGCACAGAGGGAGCTTGGGGTGCCTGTACTTGTATTAGCCTATGTCTGCAAACCAGATCATCTGGCCCCGGATAATATGCTGATCACATGTTGATGACTGTACAGAGAAAAAAAAAAAATCACTCCTTTTCTATAGAGGTCAGATATTCCGACTGGGCATCATTTATCCCCTAATCTGTGTATCTGGCCTGCAGGCTTGAGAAGTGTTTTACTCATTGGCAGAGCCCTCTGCAGATGTGTCTACTCATCTGCTGGATTTTACAAGAAAATATGACCCTTGTGCATAGATCCCTGGGCTGAGTGAGGTTGAATTTCATTCACACTGCGTGCACAGAGAGATGATGGACACATGATTTTCAGTGCCAGATTAACCCTTCAGCATGCTGTTTTGCCTCATCGCACATGCTTGACACATATTTGAAGGTTAAACTATAGATCAGCTTTTCCTTTATTATGTTTTCAAGAGCCTGAAGATCCATATTGGCACCTATAGGGTTTGTTCTTTCCACTTCAGTCACATAAATTTCAGACATTCAGAGATCATGAGATCTGCTTGAAAATAGTGAGGGTCTGTCTGGATAGATTAGGAATTTGGGGTGTATAACTTCCCAGCCATTAAGTTAAATGTGTTTCTCATGTTAAAACCTTGTCCTACAACGATGGGGCCAACAATGATATTTCTGTTGCTGCTGTCAGTACTTGTATTTGCTTTAGACTTTAAAGGCCCTTATCCTCCTTTCCCTCCCCAAAACTCATGTGCATGTGAGTTAGATATGCACACTCTGACCCAGTCTCGTGTAGGTACGGGGTAGTTTACTCCTCCCTTGCTGCACAGCATAACCTACCATCCAGCCAGAGCCTGGGTGTGCTCTTAGCTACCTGTTCACATGTTCCTACCGCATGCTTTTCAGTTGTTATTTCCTTTTGCCACTATATGAGCACTTCTGTATATTTAGTAGCAGCAGGATACACATGCTGTGGTGGCATGTGAAACCACTTTCGAGCAGTGCATCTTTTATACCCCAGGTGCTCAACTGCGTTCCTAATCTGTGCTCAGGTGTACACAGCTCCTTCAGGGAAAAGGCACAGCTTTCACTGAGCAGGAAACCTGGCCCTGTAGCTTTAAAATGTAAGTTAAAAGATGCAATCAGATGCTTTGTTCTTGCAAACAAGAGTGCGATTACAATGTTTAAAATAAGCTTAATCAAGAGGATACTCAAATATACACAGTGTTTGATTTTT
This sequence comes from Athene noctua, assembly GCF_965140245.1. NCBI lineage: Eukaryota > Metazoa > Chordata > Aves > Strigiformes > Strigidae > Athene > Athene noctua. Next base: position 8,821,001 of record NC_134045.1, read on the forward strand.
CATGCAGAAGAATTAAGCCAAATTATAACATTTCCTTGCGGTCATATCAATGACAATGCAGGTATAAAACTCAAGAGAATTATATCTTTAATATCTACTTCATATGGTGAAAAAGATCAATTTATTTGAATTGGTACATTTGCTTTATTTGAAACTTTAAATTCATCATATTTCCAGGAAACCCTAAAGTAGCATTTTACTGGGCTTTCTCTTTTCAACCACCAGGGAGACCATCTCTTACTAATTCAATAAAATGAGAGTTCTTTTTAATTATTATTTATTTTAATGCCAAACATAGCTATGACATTTGTGAAAGGATCTGCTGTGTTATTAAACTTCTCAATAAAAATGTAGCTCCCTCTTCTGCTGACCCATATAATTAGTTGCTGATGTTTTAAGGAAAAGAATTTACAAATATGTGTTCAGAACTGCAGCTGATTTCTTTTCATTTTCTCCTGTTGCACATATTTGTGAATATCTGACCAAGACTCCTTATATGTTCCTGTGCTTAGAATTACAGCTAGCAGTATTAACTGGGTGAGCATTTTGTAAACATGACTGATCTGAGTTTTCTAAGCATACTAACATTATGTTCCAAAACGAAAATGTGCTCTAATTATGACGCTGCAATAACTGTAGCATTATTAAGTTAACATTTATGTCTAAATTATGTTCCGTTCTGCTATACAGGGAGAGAGGTTTGAGTCAGTTCTTTCCTCAGGCTTTAATGCAATAGTCCAAGCATTATTCAAAGGTGTTAATACATCTTGCAGTGTGGCTTTGGAGATGGCCCTTCTCTTCAAATTGTTCAGTCTTATTAGAGTCGTTAGTGAGCTCAGAGTAAGCAATCAAAAGCAACTGTGCTACAAAGTCCCCAAGCTTCCCTTGTTACATTATATTTTAAATTACTCGAGACACCAGAAAAAAAGGAGGGGAAAAAAAAAAAAAAAAAAAAGGAAAATACTCCACTAATTGCCAGCAATAAACAATCTTGTCTTCAGATAAACTTCAGATTTCAGGTAAATTTGCATGCTTTCACCAGTTCAGAATCTGTCCTTATTATAAACCTCATTATAAAATGAGCATACTACAGCCTCTGAAGAAATCACTGTAATAAATGAGCTTTGCATTCACAAGATGAGTTCCCACATGTGTGAAAATGTTACTATTCCCGTGACTGAATTCAATGACATAATGAATCTACAGTGGAAAATCATTCTGCATCAAGTAAAGACAGGCATAACTGTGCTGGGCTGTTCTTGGCAGACAGGACATTTTGTATCTCAAGTTAGGAAAGGAAAATAATTGCAGTTGAGTGTCAGTATGCACTAACTGGGCATTAAGGGCTAGATCCCAAGGCTATTTTATTCTGTTTGTTGCCAGTCCTGATTGAAAAATGTTGCTTGAGAGTAAACAGAGTGAGAAACCTACTTGAAGAAGACTCAAAGATCCAGGATAGATACCCTTTTAACCCTGAGTCACATCAGGCATGTTTATAAGATCTTTTGTAACCAGATGTGAACAAACTCTTTCCAGTCTTGCTGCCTTTGGGACTGAAACCAGCTGTAAGATAAAGACAATGCACTGGCAGTGCAATCCCATGTTTATGCACGTGTTGGAACTGTTACTCCGTAGAGCAGCATTAGAGTTGTTTCTTTCACGCGTTTCAGGTAAATGTGTAATCCTAATGCTATGCAAGCGATTGGAAAATTGAGTGCAACTCAGAGTCTGTCCTGACTCTGGTACAAAGAGAGTTGCAAGTATAAGAACTGTGTTGGACAGCATGTTAGGAAAAATTGGTTTGTGCATTTAGGAGCAAAGGAGAAGTTGTGTAGCTCTTAGTACTAAATCTTGAGTGCTGTTCCATTTGAGAGTATGATCAGTTAGCTATAAATTCACAAGACTTAATGCCTCTTAAATATAGGACTTGCCAAACTGATTCAGAAGCTGAAGGACACCAACCTTGAAATATATGATTGCAATTGTAATTCTTCTGCAAAAGGGCTGGAGGAAGAGTGGTAAGTCTGGAATAAGAACGGTTTGTCATCCATGGGCATCTTTCCTTCCCATCTAAAATAATAAGGGGGGGAATTGTCATATGCTGAATTTAGGAAACCCAAAACCATAGAACCCAAAGCCACTTTTTTATGAGATAAAGCCCCCTGCTACCCCAGAGAATGTTTCCAGCATCAGTTTGTCAGATCTAGTTGAGTTCAGTTTGGGGGTCCAGACCACATTCAGGGAATTAGACTGACCAAAGTTTACAGGAAAAGAAATCTAAGAGTTTGATACAGCTCCTGTGAACATATCCACTTCGTTGTATATACTGTCTGAGAAAACTAACCCTACAAAATATAATTTATGCTGAAAGAATGCTTTAATTGTTTGTGAGTCAAGTAGTTCGATGCTCTGGCATATAATTTTGTTGATGGTCCTTTAAGTCCAACAAGTATGTATGTTTTGAAGTTCTGAATGTGCATTGCAGGAGCATGTTCCTTAGCTTTCAAGTTTTCTGCTGCTGCTTCTCAGGCATTTTATGCAATCAGTTGATGAAGTATCTTACAGAATTAATCACGTACCTTCTTTTCTCATGGGTCACCAATCAACTTTGAAGGCTGGTCTTTAAGATGTGCCTCAGTCATACTACTACTTGATTTGAAATAGTAGGTAGGTTGTTTTTTTCTGATAGAGGAGAAGAAAATGGATATATTGTCAGTAACTCCATCACTTGGTACCTTGCCTTTCAGGATAAATGTCTTGGACCTATTGTGGCTGTCAGGTGGGAGATGTGGCAGGTTGTGACATGCAGCAGTCATGGGTGAGGATCTAGAGTTCCTGGTTCTTGGCTCCTTTCTGTTGCCCCTTCACATAAATTGCCAATTATTTTGCGAAAAAATCCTTTTCCCTCCGTCTCTCCCTGAAGAAGCACTAGGTGAGCTGGGGGCACCCAGTGGATGTGATGGCTGGATGGCATGCAGAAGAGTGGTATCGAATGCCGAGCACCTGAACAGAGATACACCAAGCCTTCTTGATGTGTTGATGCAACACATTCATGTTTCACGTGACCTACTTAAAAAAAAAAAAAAATGCAGTCACTTTGAGCCATAAAAATGTCAGTCTAAATGTGAAGGGGGCTGAGCAAGCTATCATAAGATAAAAGCAAGTGAAACAATCTCACAAATTCTTGAAATCCACTGTGAAAACAAGCAAGAGCTGGAGCCTGAGCCAAGATGTCTCTGAAACAGTGCTGCATGTCAAGAGGATGCTGAAATCCATAGGCTTCCAGCTGCTTTCGCTTGGTCTTAGGGGCGTGGACATTTGTTAAGGTAAATCAGGACCTGGGTAAGCCAGCAGAGGTAAACCTGGAGCTGCCAGCATATGAGGAAAGATCCTGGTATTTCTATTGCTCATCTTATAAAAGAGGGCACAGGATTATATTTAACTGCAAAAGCACAATGCTTTGAAGTGCAAATATGGATAGCATATTACACTCAATGATCCAAACGTTCATATCATGTTGGTCAGAGTGATGGTCTTTGTGACATTTCACAAGGGGATAAAATAAGAGGAGGGAAAACTTCAGAGAGTAAAACTGAAGCATGTTCAGCAAGCAATATGGGCTCAAAACAAAGCAGCAGTGCTAAAAGGAGCTCTAGCTGTGTTTAGGTAACTATTTGGTTAAAATAAACACACCATCTACTGGCACGCATCTTAGGTGCAGCCGTGTTCATAATTGAATAGAACTGGTCAAGTTGTTGGTCTGCCCAAGACTTTCAGTTTGCACCTTGTAACAGCTGGTGTGTGTTAGTTGTTGCAGCTGAGATCACTTAACAGTGTATTTGGTTTTTTTGCTGAATGTTCTGGTTTTATTATTCTACCTCTCCTCTTTGGTTTACTATCACTGATTCTCTGCCATAAATCCAGAACTATTCATTTTGACCAGGTTTGCTGCAATTCTTAAATGACCTGCTTTGCTGCAACTTCTGTTGTGTTAGATATCAGTCCAGCATGGAGCTCTTGGAGGGCAAAGCACTCTTCGTGTCTGCAGGGGTCTGCCTGCAGGAGGAGAAGCAGTTTCTTCTTCCAGGATTTCCTGAGACAGTCTGTGAAATTAGTGTCCTGTTTCCTACATCTCTTAATGGGCCTGGTTCACTCGGGTACCTGTCGACCGCTCACAGATGTTCAGAGCAACCTGCCCGCTGTTTGGCATCTTACATTTCTGCTTTGTTTGGATTTCTGAGGCTGAACTGGGCTCATGGAGAGCTTTTGATGAGACAGCTTCCTTGAGGAAGGAGACGGGAAGTAGGTCACCGCTGTTATCAGCTTCTCTCTCATTACCTGAGTGGTGTGAAAGATGGGAACAAGCGTGGGAGGGCGGCTCTCGGGGAGCCGGTGTATAAATGCCATATGCAGCTGGACTGGCTATGCTGCACTCCCCATTGAGAGAACATCCTGTAGGAGACGGCACCATCTTCCCCTTTTTGGAGCCAGCTGAAAGCTTTTCAGGTAACACAGGCAAAATGAATAGGAAAGTTTTGAGAGGGAAAGCTGCTCCGTCCCTGCAGACACCCACTCTGCAGCCCATGGTGAGGAGCAGGGCAGTGGCCACCCAGCTGTGCTGTGCTGGAACACCATTTCGCCTGTGCTACCCAGATACTGCCAAATTATAATGGCTTTTCTCCTGCAGCCAAGTATCCGAGGGGGGGTTTCAGCTCCTGCTTTCCATTCAGTGCTATCTTTCCTCTTTGCATGCTCCCAACAGCAGTGCTTTGCTGTCCTCTACAGAGCAGAGCTTCTTCCTCTTTGCTTTTCCCCTCTTTTACTGAATTTAGTAATCTCCTCTTTGCATCCTATTTGAGTCCCTGGAGGCTTCTCATAGTCATTGACTTCTGCATTCGTGTCTTTTTGAGTTATGCCCTCTTACCAGTAATTTTGTGGCTTTATTGGATTTCTTCAACCTCATTCAGGACATTTCATCAGTTACCCAGACAGATAGATGTGCTCTGGATCCAGGCTTTAATTGGCTAACAAAGGTATAGATGATCCAGTTATTTCAGGCTACTTACTTCTTTGTAAGTTTTAAGCAGGTCTTCTCACACCCTGACCAACAATCTCACCATTTCTTGCTACTTTAACACAACCCCCCCATACTTAAGTCAAAGGAACATGAATTCCCTCTGGGATCAGCCCTCTGTGGCAAAGGCTACCTGCACCCTGACTGGTGCAAAGTTTGTCATTCAGATCGTCTCTACTTGCATTTTGTAAACAAATCAGGCAGTATAAACCTCCAGCTATCAATTTTACATACTATGTCAGATAATGTCTTCCACAGCCCCACTACATTGAACTGGAGTGAATGCATCCCGAAACAATCCATATTACAGAGATAATTGCTATGTTATATAAATACTATACCCATCAGGCATCTCCCTATCCCTGTAAAGGTAAGGTTAGCAAGAGTTGAGATTGCTGGAGCCATTAATCAGTCCATTCCAGTTCTTTCCCCTTTTGAAATTGAGTGGGATGGTAAGGGGTCATTTATCAGTCTGTCCCAGACTGTAGTTATGAATAATAAATGGTCACTAGACATGGAGTTACAGCTCACTGAGAGCGAGACCTCTTGGTTTCATTGAATGAAACCACAATTGATTTCAAGGGTGGCAGGATCAGACCCTTACTGCAATTTTGATTCACACGTGAACTATAATCCAATAATAAAAAAGATCTTGTTAACATTATTCCAGAATCATTTAAGCAGGAAAATGGCTTCAGAGGGATGATGATTGGGTAGTGAAAATGGTTATGGGATGGAATAAGTTGAAAATTAGTTGGGAGACAGAGAGAGAGAGAAGAAAATTGTGGAAAATGAAAAATGTATATGATTACATTTCACAGACATACATTTTTAACCCCATTGTAGGGAAGGTTTTTTTTCAGATAAAAGTTATGAACAGTTCAGAGTAGTTCTGTACTAAGCTATGGGTGTTAAAAATGAATTCAAGCTTTAAACAACATCTAGTACTGTCTGTGTCCTGCACTGGGGTGTAGGGAGAGCACACAGCCCATCTCCTGATATGCATGACTCTCATTAGTCTGATTTTCCTGAGTCATAAACTCACAAGGTCAGCCAGAAGCAAGCCCAGAGTCAAGGCCTAGTTTATATTGCAACTCTATAATTTTTCAGCATTGCCATCTGTGGTGATCTTATCAGGAATCTGTGAACATTTGGTGGTTTTCTTAGTACTTTTATTTCTGGAAATAAATGACAATATGATAGTCTCTCATTTATAAAATAATGTTCTTAGACCCCCATGGTGGCAGAGAGAGATTTCAGATTCTGGTTAGGGTGAACACTAAGGGCTTTTACGGAAGCAATCAGAGAAAATGAAGAAATAAATGTTAAGTACCTTTCTTTTTACTTATCATTATATAAGGCTTTTGAAAATTTGTGTTTGGCAATACTGGTTGCCTAAGTTTTGATTTATGTTTAGACTTTGTGCTTAGAATCAGCACTGTATAGCAGTCAATGACTAACAGACATCATAACAGCCTTTTGTGAAACAAAATTATATATGTGAAGAGACACCGTGTGCATCTGCTGAATTCTGCCTGGGCCATGTATTGCAGGGTCATCTGCTGAACGGCTGCTAATTCTGTGGAACATAACCACCTGAAAAGGACAGAAAAGCTTTTGTTAGGTACAGCCCTCCTTTGGAGGGAGGCATTATGTAGCCTCTCAGCAGCCCTAGTGCTGCCCTTGGTTGTAGGCTCCCCACTGAATCTGAAGAAACTCGAAGTCACTGTCATCAGCTTCAGGCAGAGAGAGTCCCCGTGGGAGGTGCGTGCATGGCACTAAGTTGGTGATAACAGGGACTCAGATGACGGAAAATCCCAGGGGCCCATCTGCTTTTTTCTTAATAATTTTTCTGGCAGGCCTAGTCATCATCCACTCTCATACAGGCCTCAAAATACCACCAGGATTCCTGTTTATAAACATATTCAAAATCCATTTGTTACTGGGTCCAGTCTTTCCTCTTTCAGAGCTATTGCCATCTGACACACACACTGTGTTTTGGCTTGAAACAGATAGCCTGATGAAATTTCTTGCTAAAAGGAAAGTTATTGCACGTGTGAATTAGTTATTTTTCATTGACTCAAGGGGAACCACAAATGTGTGTTGCTTCTAATTAATTGCTGGGTTATGTAAAGAGTGCTCCATGTAGCAAAATGGAGCAGGATTCTTGACACAGCAGTCAAGTATTGTCTCCCTTTCTGCTTCTGAGCTTTCTCCATTTTTTCTCCCAGTCTCAAATTACTGTCTTGTCCCAGTGAGTCCTGGTTTCAGTGGATGGTTGTATTTCTTTAGAGTGCAGGTGTTTATAAACAGACTTTTATTTCCACAATGTCAATAGCTCACTAGAGGATGAGGCTGGAAACTTCTCCCAAAAACTGAGAGAGAAACTTACTGGTGTTTGCATATAACTGTTTATCCTCCCAGAATATATATTTTTGTCTCTAGGTTTTCTTTACTTTATAAAACCCATACTCAAGTTGTGTTTCCTAGTCCTGCATCCAGTACCAGTCACTTATGCCCAGGGAAAGTGAAAATTAAGTCTGTGCACTAGTAACAGTGGCCACTCTTTGAAAGCACCTTCTGCAGGGGCAGAGGTGACAGTCTGAGGTGGAAGGATGCAGCTCCCTGCCATACACCAGCCATGCAGCCGAACTTGTCCAAGACGGTGCCAAGAATTACAGCCTCCTGTTCCCATCTCCATGCTATGACTATAATTCAGGTGCAGTTAATGGTATTTGTCCTGGCTGTCAGAGCTAAGAGTAAGTGCAGGATAAAGCCCTACACCTGCCAGGTTATGGAAATGTGTGCATAGTGCATTCTGCCAGAGGAGGTCAGGCAGTGAAACTAGTTAGGTCAGACATTGGCCACAGGGGTGTGAGGGGTCAAGAAAATGGTTTTCAAGGGCATCCCAGGTGAACTCATGCACTCAGCTGCTGGGTTAACCCATTGAAAGGGCTTGTCTTCTCCATGCTGCATGGAGGCAAGCATGCATCCCTCTGCTGAAGATGGTTACAGCAGTGGGAGCTGCTCAGAGCTGGATCAGATCCTTAGGACTAATGATGCTTGTTTTTTTGATGGCCCAAACCCCTCTTGCACTCCTGGAGAAGAATATCAGGAGATGTTTGGATTGTCTTTTGTTTCTGTTTCCTGCCATGTGCAAAAGGGTTCTGGTGTGACTGGACTTCTAGGTACTACCATGATGCCAATAATATTAACTTTAATTGGTGTTAAACCTCTGGTCGGTTATGGGATCTGTTATCTTTATGTTTAAATCTCTAACCCCCTCTCAAATGTTTATGGACTGACTATTGCCTTTTCTGAGCAGTATGTTCTGTGTGTAATAGCCACTTTGTATACCTTGGGCAAGCATTAAAAACTGTTTTAAATAGTATGTAGAAATCCATATGTTGTCTGGAATCCTGCTCTGCTTTTCATGCAGAAAGAAACAGCATGTATTTATTAAAGCCATATTTCTTCAGAAAGCTTAACCTCTGCTTTATAAATTGTATTTAACATCAGTATCATATTCTGTCTTAATCTACTATTGCATTTTAAACTCTGTTCCCATGTCGATCTGGAGCAGTCCATGCAAATCAGTCCAACGGACAGAAAACAGAATGGTATTATGTAGTGGCTCTTTAGTGTTATATCCAATTTTATGCTTTGTTGAGAGCAGAAGTCACACTATAACAATCTCTCAAAGGCTCAAAGCTAAAGGAACATTAATCAACAACAAGAGTAAGTGACTAAATATAACATCCATGTTAAAGGGAAAGAGCTTGTATCTGGTTCCATGCACTCCATCTGATACCTGAAACTTTTATCAACTAAGGCTGAGGGGGGAATCTTTAAAAAGAAATATTTGAGTAAGAATGATTTATCATGTGATTGGGAAGAGTCCACTGGGAAAGGTGACTGGCCAAGTCCATGTTGACTAAGTAGATCAAGAATGAGTGCCACAGATATGCCTCAGTTTTAAATGTCTGTTTGCTGGTCTCATTAATCTGCTAAATTACCCAGCTCAAATTGCTTATGTGTAAGTGTTACATCAAGGTACACTATTTTGTATTAGCTGCCATATAAAAAGGAAACAGCCACCGAAGGTAGGAGAGAGTGAGGGTGAGTTATTGGCTGTTAAATAATCCAGCAACAAAGTACTTACTCATGGGGAACAAAAATTGCCAAGAAATATTCACATGGGTATCTGATAATGTCTAGTTTGTTCCCAGAATCACACATCATTGTTTCTGCATACTCAAGAGAGAGGCAAAAACACCAAAGGAGAGAAACAAATATACACACAGACACACAAATAATTAACAGGCATGCAATCATAGAGTCCAGTATTAAATCTAGAATACAGTGAAGACACAGCATAAGAAATGTTTATTATGAGCAAAGATGAAAAAACTTGACATTGGAGCTGGCTGATTGCAGTTATGAATAACAATTCCTAAATCATCCATGGCAAACACTTCTTACAAAGGAAATGAATTGTTGCAACACAATACTTCCTTGTTGTATCGATATGATTAGCTAGTTATCCATAACATGTTGTAATTTGTTTTGATTTTTAAGTGTTCTTTAGCTGCAGAGCCTTAATGAGGCTTCTCTAAATTGATTAGGAACTGCGAGATACAGCATGGTTCACAGATTATTTCAGAGAGCTGTCAAGATTCTGTGACTTTCATTTCATTGGATTTAATGATCGTTGGAAAAGGTGTGCATTACAGCCAGATACAATCACATTTGTCAGCATGATCCTTTTAAGTGCAATTCAATTAAAGCGTTATTCTCTAATTTTATTATTGCTCAAGCTGAGTGCTAATGCTGGCTACCAATAAAGCTACAGGTAGATAATGGTATACAATTTAATTTAACTAATTGGAATTTAGTGATCTAACATGCTTTTCATATCTTAATTCTTTGAATAATCTTTGATTTTTGCATCTGCTACAATTCTTTTAATGGAAAAGGGCAACTGAAAACATCAGTTACATTTGAGATTAAATTATCTAGTAACATCTGCCTTTAACAGTGTATCAGTATGCATGCGAATTTTCTTCTATTACCTGCTACTTGCATCCATTTTCCATTGTCAGTGTGCTTGACCTTGAAATTAATTTATCTAACTGTGCTTACATTCCTTATTAAGTTAACTGCAGCCTTGGAGTGCCAGAAACACTCTCACTGAGGGGGATGCTGGCTAGATGACAAATTGAAGGGTCAGGAGCATAGATAAACCAGTCCCTCCAACTAGACAAAGCTCATATTTTTTCCTACAATTGTGAAGAGTTACAGATAAAGAAAGCACAGATGCAAGAGCACATAGATGTACAGGGATAAGATTATTTTATTTACTTGTAAACTCCTTACTGCTGCTTTCCTATACCAATGGTTTTTGTTGGTTTCTTTCATCTGCTTTATTTTGGAACATGGATATTAACACTTGAAAACTGAGGAGAGGCTACTGTTATCTTCACTGCAAATTTAAAACGGGAAATTCTACAATTGTGGTGTCTCAAGCTTTCTGAGTCACTTCAGGTGTTTTGCTGTGAATTGAGTGAACCTTAAAATATTTCAAGGCACAACAAAAACTGAACCCCAGGAAGGTGGTGCTGTTGTGTCTCTTCTAAATATCTGTTTTGCCTGTCTTGGCCACTGTCCTACATATGGCTATGGTCTCCTGACGTAAACTGTAACATTTTGAGTTAGGTAAACTTTTGTATATTTTTCTATATATAAAATGAAAGAAATATAAGCCACATCACATTGTGCAGCAGGATAGCCTTATTTTGAACTCTCTCTGCTCACTTTCTCTTTTACACAGAGCCCTGGTATTAGTGCAGACAAGTGGTTTCTGTATCCTTCAACTGTGTTCTCATTTTCTGCCAGTGATGAAGCCATTAAGTCACTCTTGGTCCTAAAGTTACTGTAAGTGACTGCAGTGGCAGTATGTCCACAGAGCGCTCCAAATCTCTTTGGCTACCTCACTCAGGTACTTGCAGCAAACCCATTGCTCCAGTAAACAAATGCATCTCTAGCTGTAATGGATTTGTGACATCTCTGTGACAAAGTAAAGTGCTATCATTCTCAAGATATAGATGGCAGTAAAGGCACAGGGGAGCACAAGGAGTTGCCTAAGGCTGTGCACAAAACTTGTGTTCAGGTTGTGCTGTACACAACAGAAAAGTGATGAAACAGGGAAGTAACCCAGGTCTCTCCCTAAAAGCCCCATCACCAGGCTTCTCCAGCAGAGATGGCAGCTATAGCCAAAAAGTGAATTCTCCTTTATCTGCTCTGTTGCATATGGATTCATGTTCTTCTCTTGAAGCGGCTTTTAAAAAGAAATCAAAAGCACTTATAAGCCACATTTCTGGATGTCATGAAGGTTTTTTTACGAAACGCAAAGAGATTCCACTGAAAAAGCATTGTCTCTTTCTCTTCCATGTTCTTTAGCTATGATTTTTCCAGAAAAAAGGAGCACAATGACCTTTTCCGTATGTCCTCACTCAGCCGTGTGCTCAATTTCTAGCTACATTTGGTTATGGCACACTTTCAAAGATACATAATCTAATATCTGACATCAGTCATTTGCCTAAAACCATAGTTGATCAGATAGTTGGGAAATCACAAAGTCTCCTTCTTCCTGGTGTGAGTCATTGCCTGCACTTGACATGATCTTTCACACTTCAAATGAATTGAGTCCAGATTTTAACAGCTGGCTTCTAGTTGTTTTTTTCAAAAAAATTTTTTTTAAAAAAAGTCAGAATGTGTAAGAAAAGTAGCATTGATGTCAAAGCAGGGTGGAGGGCTCACTATGTATATGCACATATTGCTCTTTGTGAGCACAGCGATGCTGGCTGGAGTGACCTGGCATTGGAATAAGCATGAGAAAGTCCTGAACATTATTGAGGCCACTGATTGCTGATGCTGGGAATTCGCTGATTATTGTGTTTAAAAAGTCTTGACAAGTGATTATTCTGTCCCTACTATCTTTCAAAATCAGGACATTGCTGATGCAACATTGCTGCTCACATGTATACAATTAGTTGACTTAATTACGGTACTGTTTAATTTTTCCTGCTTTTCCTGCTGTGGCTGTAGAATATCTTTTGACTTCCCAGGACAACAAAATTTGCTCATTCTGACATTTTTGTGCATTGTGGCTACTGTATCTGATGTTAGTATTTGACTGAACTACTTTTAAACTATGGACACTTACTGGCAAAAGTTTCCTAACTAGCTTAGCAGCATGTAATTTGATGATGCTGAGCTTAGCATGTGCTATCATTCAACTATATTCTTAAAAATAAAATGAAACAATACATGTCTCCTGAAAAAGGCCAAGCGGGGTTCTATATGTATAGTATTTTAATCAAATGACATCAAATCCAATTCACAAGGTAAAAAAAAAAAAAGGTTGATGGGCCTCTACTAGCTGTGAATTTAGCCTAGGAACTAAGAACTAAGCTGGGCTCTCTCTGGGGTGTGCTAACCTGGAAATAAAGATCCCACTGATCAGATTCACTTCTCATTCACCCAGCGCCAATCTCTTCCCTCAAGAGACTAATTTTTAAAATTAAATGAGCCATTTAACTACCCTAGTGCTGGATGCCGTACTGTTTTCTACAGAACTCAAAGTGAAAGAGATGCCATTGAAATGATGCATCTTCTTTCTGCTTTCTTTGACTGAGGATTGCAGAAAGATCCTGCAGAAAGACTTGAACTTTGAATGTCAGTTAACAAACAGCAAACTGATTTTCACCATACTTGGGATTTCTGTTCAGGTCACTTGAAATGTATGTAATGCTGAAATATTTCAACAGATAATTTTACCCACGTATAATCACAACCATAACTGTTTCTTGCATTGCGCTGTATCTTACTGAAATATTTTTATTTATTCTATGTAACATTTCAGGTTCCTGTTCAGAGAAACTCTTGAGAAGCAGGAAGATACAGTTTTTGTAAGCTAAACAGTGATATATTCACTTTCACTCAAACAGCTCTATTTAGATTTTCCAACTGGGATAAATAGAGGAAATGTATTTAGATCTAAGTACTTTGTCATGATCCAGTGAAGTGTAGTCTGTACACCAGACCTAGCAAACTGTTAAATGATGCCGTGGGTGCAGTGCTAGTGGAATTTAAGATGAGAAGGTTTTATTTCATGTGTATTACTTTTTTGTTTCTTCTTCTGTATTTTTCAGAAATGTTTTATTGCTTCTATCAATTGCAAGAGTACATAAAACTTTAATGATAAAGCAGTAAAAGAAATGATCTCCAAATATTACTGCAGATCCCCTGATAGATTTCTGTGCACTCTGCAACCTTTGTCTGAGCTAATTAAATAACAGGCAGAATAATTCTGGGGATGCTTACGGGTAGCACTGCTGTGATGCTATTTCCAGCATGGATTTTTTTTTCCTTAAATCTTCTCATCTAGGAAGCAAACCCAGAGCCACTTAATCAGAGAGGTACCAGTCCTGAATCTGCCTACAATGATTAACACAGTAATGGGAATAGAAATGAATGTGGAGGTAAAAAATAATCAAGAATATAGAGAGACATCATTAAAGCTGTGTACGAATGAATAGAAGTGGCAATAAAATGTTTGGTGGGTTCTGGAACATCTGCTTTTCTGAATCATCATTAACATGATAAAGACAGACTATTTTTCCATTCAGTGGGTTATGTGTATTGTCTTGTACAACTTGTGGTTGTGAAAGTTTCTGTTTTCCATCTGAGTCTTAAATACACTATTCAACAGCTTTACTATTAGTGCCCAACTAAACTCTGAAGTCTGAAAAACATGTGTTTTCAGAATCCAGAACTTTTTGTTTCTAATCTGACTGGTTTGCATCACAGTAGTACAGAAAGGTCTCAAATGGATTTGGTGTTCTGTTGACCTGAGCTCCAGTATAGAGTGAAAGAGTGCTTGCCCTAGAAAATATAAGCTAAAAGGGAGAAAAAAGTAATTTAAAAGTGCAAAAAAATGGGGAAACAGAAGCACTGACTGGTAAAATGGCTGCCCACCGCTTTACTATCAGCAGAACATCCATTGAGCGGAAAATAAGAACCAGAGTTCTTGCTGCCCAGTGCATCTTGTGTACCCATCCTTTTGCAGTGGTTCTCTAACAGAATTGAGCTTTGTTGTCTTTGCTGTCCCATCAGGAGAATACCACCAGTACTTATTATCCCATAGACTTATTTGTGTCTTGTCACCATTTCAAATGATCCAAGGATAGGTAGGATATCTAAATATTCCTAAGGTAAAAGTTTAACTGATGTGAAACCTAAATGTGTTTCCAACTACCATCTGATAGCACATGTGTAACTTTGACAGTGCATTTTCAAGCCTCTGGCAGCATTTTAGGTATTCAAAGAAGAAAACATAAAATGCTTGCAGCAATTAACAGGAATATGCAATCTGTAAGGGCACTTCAGCAGCCACATCAGAGCCAGAAGGTGAAAGTCCCAGTAAATTGCCCAAATGATCCTAGGGAAGGTGCCTGGTCTTTCATACCGATGCCCACTTCAAGCAAAGGCCAGGCAATCTGCGGTGAGAAAACTAGTCTTAAGACTGTGTGCTGTCCTCCGGCCGCCTGTCCCCCAGGTTGCTATTGTGTGTTATTAAGAGAAGTGCCGTGGCTTAATGCAACAGTGTGGGCGCTGATCTCTGCTATCGAGCAGATCAGATTCTGAGAGAGCCAAGAGGACCTGGAGGGCTTTGTAGATGAAAGCCACTGGCTTGAATTGCATTCAGAAGCAAGCAGCACCATGCTGAGCTCAGATGTAACCTGCTTAGTGTAGCTTACAGCTCCAGCCTGTGCTCTGTGCTAACTGAAGCTTCCTCCGTGAGGGAGGAATTGGTGTTTTCTGTGAGGTAGCAGAGGACTTGTGTCACCTGCTCTGGTGGGAGCACAAAATGCATTTTTGGGAGAACGTGAGTGTAGGTCAGATGTCTCAGCTCTGTACTAGCTCTCAGTAGGTCCTGACAGTCCCCATGGGTTGAACTGCCTCAGCATCATGCTAAGTTATTCTTGTGGGCTGTGTTTGTACCCATCCATAGAGCATGGGGAACATGAAGGACCCAACTTTGTATGCATGTTCTCTAGATTGAGAACTTGGAAAGGACTCAGACTAGTCTTCCTCTGTGCACAGAGGCTGAAGCAAGACAGCAAGTTGGCTCATTACAATGGGTATTAATTCTTTGTGTTAACTGGTAGCAGAATTGAGCAATTTATTTCATTTTTGGAACAAATTAGGATGTTCTTGAAATGGAGCCCCTATCTACTACTGTAGTACTTGATGTAGACTGTAATTTCATGGTATTGTTTCGGCTTCAATTGGTGTTTTTTTAACACTGAACTTTTGCTGAAGCAGGGCAAGAAAAGATGCAAACACTCTGCATGGAGGTATTTGCTGCAGTTGAGACACTGGTGCAGCCAATATAACTTCTCTCCTGCTCTGGTGATGACACGGTCTTGCAAAGCTTCCCAGAATCACAGGCCTCTCCCTCCCAAATGCAGCAATTCCGGGAATGGCGATACTTTAAAGTGGTTGCTGAAGGTATCCAGAGTGATGCAGGTGTATTTTAGGATACTTGTGGGCTGGCTCATTTCTAGATTGTGGTGTCGTATATTTTTGTTTCTATTTTTAATCACTGTGCTAGTTTGCAGAGAAGTTTTTATAATGTGAGTGTCTGCTGCAACACACGCTGCATAAATCATTCAACAGAGCCAGGTATTTTTTTTGAAAGCTGCATCAACTCTGAACATAATGGCAGATTATGAGCACTAGTGACCAGAAAAGAGTTGCACCCATGATACTGTTTCCATTCAATTCGGTCCCCTCAGCTTTCTAAATTTACCGTGTTGATTTGGAAATTCTTGAACTCTGAAGAGCCACAGGTTTTATCCTTCCCCCTGATGCTGGGGGCAGCTGGGAGTCAGGCCTCAGCATAGTTTTGAGTGGCCTCAGGGCTGTTGCAGCTGGTGTTTCAGGGAAATGCTCCTGTGGAGTTACTTTTTTAGCCTGAGGTTGCCAGAATGTCAGAAGCTTGTGTGTATTACCCTGACATTCCTTGCTGCCGGGGCCAGGGAGGCTCACTGCCTGCGTTGGCTCCTGTGCATGGAGCAGCGCTGCTGGCAGAGCAGGATTTCCAGGTCCCCCACTGGCAACAACCTGGAGCACCTTTGTGTGCTGACTCGGCCATGCCTCCTCCCAGATAGGCTCTCTCCGAAGTCCCTCTGCCATACCTCTGAACACAAACTAGTTTGAAGTTGAGTTGTCTTTTTTTTTCCCCAGGTCATTAACATAAAATTCAAATAGGTTAAATATGATTCATCTCTCTAACACTGGGAGGGGACAGAGGTCTGGCTAGCCCAGGTAATAGTAGCAGAATTCAAAGCCCACCGTTGTGCTTTCAAGCAGCAATAGGTTACTCATTACCGCGGCTTTGAACAGCTTCCCTGTGGGTTGTGTGTGTCTCAGCCA
Organism: Athene noctua; assembly: GCF_965140245.1. Taxonomy (NCBI): domain Eukaryota; kingdom Metazoa; phylum Chordata; class Aves; order Strigiformes; family Strigidae; genus Athene; species Athene noctua. The sequence continues at coordinate 8,837,577 of NC_134045.1, forward strand.
CCATCACTACTGGCACCGATCAATTAGTGTCACAAGCAGTTTTAGAAAAGGGCCAGGCAAGGAATGTGTGTGGAGCTATTCTCCCACCTGCTGTTCTTACTGGTGAAGCTGGAGGGATCTGGCCTGCCCGCGTGGTATCTGTTTGGGAGCTAATTAGTTTGGGAGATTACAGGAAGTAGGATATATAAGCTGCCTGACCGATCTCCACAGCCCTGTAAAGGGAATAGGTAAATGTCATTTTCATAATGCTGGCATAAAAAATGAGGAATAGAGGCCAGATGTGCTCCCTGGCCACAGTAGACAGCTGCCAGATCCAGGAGCATGGAGACTTGGAGCAGATACCTCCCTGTGAATACCTGGGGTGGGGGAAACTGCCCCTTTTGGAGGGAATCCTGAGGGAGTACGAGCAGCAGGTGACCCTAGTGAATGCAGGAGGAGAGTCAGTGCATATGCTGTGCTTCAATCCTGCTGGAGCCAGTCTTCTCCAGAGGGACAACATCAGGAGCCACCCTGTGCCATGTGTCCCCACCCTGGTGCTCTAGCTCCAGCCTGTTAGATTATGGCCCTCACTTTTCCAAATGCTTCTCTCTCATTCTGCTTTCCATAGCCTGTGCTGTTTGGCTGCTGGAGGGGATACTTGATAAGTGTGCTTTATGCAGTGCATCTTGCCAATCAGGAGGCAGGGGGTTCTGGCTCCTACCTAATTACTCAGGTCAGTGGAAATAATGACAAGGTTTTTCTTAGATGTGCATTCAGAGAAGTCTGCGGATAAGATTCTATCAAAAATGAAAAACAGTGTGCAGCAAAATAATTATTTTTGTAAGGCTTTTCAGTTTTTACCGATGATGAGGGAAACAGCGGGAGTTCGCAAAGGGAATATATTTTATTGATGCCAAGGAATTATTACATCAGTTTTAGAACTTCAGGGGCATGTAAATGTTCAGGACAGTGAAACATTGCATTGTTATGGAAAAATTGTGCCTTTGAATGAGAGAGAAAAAACACTCAAATGTTGTAAGAAAGTTATTTCTATGACTATCTGGGTGATTTGAAAACATGCTATTGCTCAAGTAGGTTGTGGACAATTCTTCTTGTTGTTCCTCTTATGCCATTCACCTATATCTGTGGGATATCCCTGGGAAAAAAAAAAAAAAAAAGAAAAAAAAAAAAAAGTAAATTTTTCACCTGAATTTAAAAAAAAGCAACAGTCAATGTGTGTAGGAGAATGAGTCATTAAGGATGAGATTCACTTTAAGTCACTGTCTGGAATTTACATTATAAAATATTACAAAGTCTTTTTGTTTTGGTGAAGAAAGAGGAGTGCTTTCTTTTCCTTTGCCATGGTGTCCCATTTCAGTGTTCCAGTCTAATAAATTTGTTTCCTGATGGGTCAAAGAGAAAAGCCCCAGTGCAAGCTGTGTGATGTTCACCAACCCAGTGCCTTGCTTTGCAACCAGCAGCACAAATGCTTCCCTCGAGGGCAGCACTCCAGGGTGTGCGGGTCTGCGCAGGGCTCCCGGGGCCAGCTCGGGAACCAGAAGCAGTCGCCATCTGGGCAGTGAATGAGGCACACCCATACCCCGCTCGGGATCTGCCTAACGCTGCCGTGTGCCGAGTAGGTACCAGGACTGGTTTCCAAGGGTAGTGAGATCCATCTCTGAGGCACATCTCCAGCTGGCCTCTGCAGGTGTGATTCTCGTTTTTCTGGTTCCCTCTGAGCATTTGAAATGCACAATCTTGTTCACTTAAATTTGCCGCTCATCCTCGGGAATGAAAGCTGGGTTCTGTCAAGGGGGCAGTTAGGAGTCTAGATCCACTTTTACTTAAAGACTTCTTTCTCCATACTGGTAAGATGATGTCAGTTATAAATGTGTTTTCTGTTTTGGTTTTAATGCCACTTCTATGCTGGCCAAAACCTTGTTAGGCAAAAGTCTAATTGTAGCTGCAATTATCCTCACATAGCTTGCTTAATTAGAGGACCATTGTATACTCTACCACCAAATATACTTTTGGGAGATGAGAATTGCTTGAACAAATTTTGCTGGAATAGTTACAGTAGCAGAGCCTTTTCAACACCAGCTCCAGCCTTGCCAGGACCTTGCAGCTGAGCAGCTGCTGAAGAAATCCAGTACCCACAGGAACAGGCTCTGAAGAGCACATTCATTCATTGCCTCTCTGCTGAGCATTGCTCTTGAGTCTGGGGTTTTGAGCCTGCTAAGTTTAAAGAAAAAACACCTGGAAGCTCTTTGGAAGTGGAGCTGAAGAGGATCCGTTTCATAGCCTCTCCTGCTCAAGCTCAACCCTGCCCTTGCATTCATCTTTTAAAGAGATCCGGTGCTCCCACATTTACATGTCTGCCTTCCCCCCTTCGACAATGCAAGACTCCTTGACCTACTATTCTTAACCTTAACTGACAAAAAGATTGTAATATAAATAGGACATTTATAACCAGCACTGGAAATCTCTTCTGTTGTGTGATTATCTACAAAGTGTTATTACCCCCTTTTTGCACAGGAAAATTCGCCTAGATTTTCATTGATCCATCTTGAATCAATGCTTTTAAAAATCTTAGACACATTTTACTTAAGAGCAAAAGCATGCATTTTATGTTTTGACATGGTATTATTGATTGGAAAGGAGAGAGCAGTGCTCTCCACCTGACTGTCTCCTCAGTTTCCTAGTCTGGCAGTGTCTGGTAGCACAACATCCTTAATGGCTTTGCTCCTGTTTTCTCTGCTTGTTGCCTCTCCTCTTTATCCTCCCAGTCCTCAGCACGGTGCCTTTCTCAGTTTTTTAAAGTAATCAATATTATGCTCAAGCCTCCTGCTGTTTGCTGTCACTCATATTTGGCACAGCTATAAATTATGTATGGGTCTTCCTCAGCCCATATAAAATTTCTATTGCATTTGTCAATTGCTAATCAATAGTTCACTTTTCTTATCCTCAAAGACACACACATGTTCTAAAGTTTTAATGCAAGCAGATTTCCCCTTTACATGTAGATGAGGAGAGCGGTGAGACTTCAGCTGGGAAGCCAGAAGCTGCAGAGGTACAAATATAGGCCTGGTGTTGTATTTGAGAAGACATTGACATAAATCCTCTATCCACAATGCTTTGGTTTCTGCATTTCACAGTGGAGCTACTTCCTACATAGGCATGGTAGGCAGCGTTTTAGCATGGCTTTGCTTACCTGTGACCCTTTCAACCTCCACTGCACAAGATGCTCACAGTGGTAGACTGTTTGAACTTTCAGAGCTAATGGCATCTGACATTTAAGTCAACCTTAAAGAAATCTCAGCAAACCCAGTCACTTAAACTAATATGGCAACGTCTCTTTAAGGAGGCATATTGACAGTCTTTGTAAAATGTCATGTTATGTTGATGTCTCAATCAAGTGCATGACTCTCCCCTCCCCCCTCCCCAAGTTCTTGCAAGCTTTGAAATTGGGTTGTAAAACCAAAAAAGGAACAAATAATTCTTTTGTATTAAAAGTGCATTTTTAAAAAGTTGGATTGCTGACTATCTGAAATAAGTGAGCAAGCCCTGTAGCATCAACTTCTGCTGCAACATCTTTAATACATACACAAGTGCTGTTAGCTGAGACAAGGAGAAAGTACTGGTGGAGTGAGGCAGCTTGAAACTATATTTTGCTTTAGGCAAAACAGTGTGCTAAAAGAGCTGAAAACAAGAAAAGCTGCCTACTGCTATCCCTGCAACATTAAACATCAAAACACAAGCCATTTGCTACTGAAGGTTGGTCGCTTGAATAAATGCTCAAGATTTGAGAAACTGCTGGTCACAATGGGGAGAAGAGAGAGCTTATTCCTTCAAAAACCTGACACCTCTCGTCACTCCAGAAGACCAGTTGCTGCCTAAGTAAATCCTCAATTAGGGCTGTTGGCTGCAGATCCTGGAGCTGCGCTCGATGGAGGGATTTGCTGGAGCACTCTCCATTTACAGCTATGTGTGCTACAGCACTTTCAGATTTGGAGTCCAACAGGGTTTGACCTTCAGGCCACGCTGCAAAGGTCTCTTTGCTTTGGACCAGATAGTGCCACTTTTGCTCGCACTGAGTAGTATTTTCCTCCTAAAGAGGGCTGACTTCTCAGCTAAACTACACCAAACTGAGTCCAGCTGCCTGGCTTCTCCAAGCTTTACTGATGGGAGAGTGAGTTTTCAGAAGGGCATAATTCTCTAAACTGCAGAGTGCTCAGGGGTGTTCAAGTGACTTCACAGTGTCCAGGCTTTTGCCTGCAAACTGGGGAGACATGAGCCAGGTGTTGTATGGCAAGAAGAGAGCGAAATGATAAAATCTTGTGCAAAGGGGTGTGCAGCTCATCTGTGCTACAGCGACTGACTTTTGTACCATAAGGGAGTATAGAGGTTGACAATAGATGGGCAATTTAAATAGTAAAGAGATAGTATTATTAATGGAATAATAAATAGTAGTTTCCTAGAAAGTGGATTCCCTAGCATGGGTTAAACTCTCTGTGAGATAGTTTCAGGTTTTGGGGTGGTTGAGCAGAGGAACTTGGCTGACTGGAGAGTGAATCCAGATCATGGAGATATCTGGATCATGGATGTCTAGAGGTGGAGGTCATGGAGATCTCAGTCTGAATCATGGAGACAGAGAGAAACTCCACTGGTTTTGGCTATTCCAGGTTTACACAGGTGTGACCAAGAGTATTATACAGCACATTGCCTTTCAGCCTGCCCAGAGGTCCCACCTACCTGAATACAGCTAGTCCCTGCCCCAGGAACACATGGCCCGAGCAAATGACAAACGTGGGAGGACTGATGGCCACAAGGAATAAAGGAGGGACTTGTCCAGTATCATAAGGTGTAGGAGAGGCAGATGTGTGGCAGGATCACCTCTGCTGCCTTTCTTCTGAAGCTTCTGCCTATTAGGAGAGCTCCATTAAGTACTTAATAAATTCATTTGGGAAGGGCTCGCTGCCCCATGCCTTGTGCTGAGTATCAGAGTCACTTCCAGATGAGCTGCATGTTTCTGTGTGCAGAAGCCTTGTGCTTCTGTGCTTCTCATTGTCTTTCTGGCAGGGTTTTATCTAATCACTTCTGTCACAATATATTAGATTTCTGAACTGAACTTACACGGAAAAAAAAAGAGAAAACATGGGGAAAGATGAATTCAGAGTGTAAGTGAAACTTCTTTGCCATGAGAGAAATGGGTTGTGCATAACAAACACTTGGGTATGATTTGTGCTGTTTGGCTTCAGTAGCATCTCCTCTGCCAAACGCTGAGCTACGTGACAAGTCAGGCAATTCAGCTTTCGGTTCAGAGTCATAGCAAAACCCTTCAGTAAAGGAACCCTATTGGCTTATGGGACTTAGCTAAGAATCCAGAAATGCTTTTAAATTTTGTGACTTTTAACTTGCCTTCTGATACTGGAGGACTAGTTATTTTTGAATGTGTGATGCTGAATTGTAAGGGACATCAGACAGTAGCCCTTTCTTTTTGTCTTCTTTCTTGTCTCTGGCAAATGGGGACAGATTAGCTGAGGTTGAGTGATGAGGTCACTGCCCTCAGCTATCTGCTGTGTCCCCACTGCATGGTCAACTGAGCCATTTGTGAATTAGCTGCTGAGCCACTGATTCCTACAGCACAGAGGTTTAAAGTGGTCTGAAATTGTTTATGGTTAGCTTGTGCATTAGTTCAGAAGCTGAACCATGATGCAGAAGTGGTTTGGATGCTGCTATAGCCAGAGTGGGACAGACAGTATGGGACAATAACAATTCCTTGTCTGTCAAGCAGAGCTGATGCTAGGTGTCTTTTTATTTGTGCAGTCTGAGGCAACGATTAAGGCTCTTACAGCTTGTTATAATTTGTATTTGTCCCTACACAACCTATTCTATTTTCCTCTCCTGAGAGCTCTTGTAGCCGTTTCATTCACCAACACTCCCTAGTACAGGGATGGTTTCTGTGCATGCACAGAACCACTAAAGTCAGCAGAGAAACCAAAGGTGAGAGCTCTGGCCATGCAGAGTTGCAAGATTAATTCTTTTTTTTTTTTTCCACTTTGAATTTCTAATAAGATTTTTCCTGGTTCTGTTGGAACTTAGAACATCCCAGGGACACTTCACTCCTATATAATTATTTTTAAAGACACTTGGCAGAATGAAGGCATAGTTTTCTCTGACCCAATACTCAGCTCAGTGTCTGCCCACAGGCAGCATTCAGGATGTGTTGTTTTGATAGACATACCAGCCAACTTGCATGCCTTTTTCAGCCTTTACTGTTTCTGTTTGCAAGGCACCTTTTCATACTTGGAAGTGGGGAAAGAGGGATGAGCTTATTCCCCGAAGAATATACCTCAGTGCACCCTTGCATATTTTGCTTTTCTAGAGTTTGTGTTTTACCCTAATATTGAGCACTTCCATTTTAGAGCAGATGGTTAGGAAAGTTAGCAGGGAAAGAGCACCTTTTCTTGCTGAGACTCTGAGAATTTCTTGTTTGAACTCTCCTTTCCCTGACATCTGTGCTAGCTGGGCCGTGCTCTTACAGTGCTGCAGAGGGCTCAGTGCCCAGCAGCACGATTCCCCAGCAAACCAGATTGCTGGCAGTTAAATGGTGTGAAACCTTTCCATCGGTGAAAATCCTCCACGGTCCTTCCAAGCCCTGCCAAGCCACCCAGCAAGACCAGAAGTGCTGCTCATTTCCTACGGGTTCTAATTCTCATGGCGCTGATGGGAGCTGCTCATCCCCTTTGGGGAAGGAATGGGAAACAGGAGGCCAGGAGCCCTGCTGGCACCCGCTGCCGAAAGTCTGCAGAGGGGCTGCGTTTGTAGGATTGTAAATCATCTGGAGCAAGAGAGCTACGTTAGTTAATCCCAGATGAGGATCAGATCACCTGCCTTGCAGCCCAGACCACTTCTCTGGGACCACTGCACTGGCTCAGATCCTGTTGGCTCTAATTCTACCCTTTGTTCTATTTTTGTACGGTAGGTTTTTTAATTAGTAATTCTGCTGAATTTATAACACGTTGCGACTGCGCATCCCCTGAGCATAAATAGAGCACAGAGAAGAAAGGAGGCAGTGATTTAATGCCAGATCATTGTGGGCCCAATTCATAAAAATGTTATACTTTTTATGTAGGAAAAGGAGCGTCCATGTAGCGTATTTGGAATTCATTGAATCTTCTTTCTTATGCATAAAAGTTGCCAACTGCTCATTACTCACTGAAGGGATTCATAACTCAAAAGAGGGCAGAGGCAGAAGAAAAATGAGCGTGCCCTACTTAATGTGTAAAATTCAAATATTAAAAAAAAAAAAAAAAAGAAAGAAAATCTGGCAGGGTTACAGGGTAAGTAAATCATCCCTTTAAAAAAGAAACCTCTAATAATTACCTAAGTACAAGATTCATGAGTGATAACTGATAGTCAGAGCAAAGATATGCGCATAACCTTACTTCAGCTTTTAAACAGCGCTCGTGATTATTATTGTTTTAAACAATGGCAAGTCTGTTTTCCTAGCAAACTGTATACTTCAAACAAAACTTTAATATATTTATTGGGGTAGCCACATGCAGGAAATAGATTATTAGGGGAGAAGATGTTGTTCCATTTACGGTGATCCTAGAGCAGAGAATACAGAGGAAACACATTAAGAAGCACTTCACATTTTTCCTTTGCTGTAACCCAACCCAGACTTGTGCCCAGAAGAGACAGCCTCCTTTGATCATTGCAGATCCATATTGACATGTCCCATGCCATCCTTCACTCTCTAATCTCTCAGCACTGTGCACATTGAACACATTGCTGTACACACACTCATTACTGTACTGAACAAGAAACCACATACACTGTACCAGAAACCACAACTAGACAAAAGTCATTGGTCAAAGATCATTTACATTCCTTTTTAGTTGCTTCTACTCCCTCCAGAGAAACTCTGATTTATCAGGAGATTTGAGCTGTAGCTCCATCCCAGCACGGTGCTTCCTTACACTTGTGTGGGGACAGGAGAGCCAAGAGAAGATGCAGCAGCTTTACTTTGCTGCTGGTTTGTAGGGGTTTTTTTTCAATTTCCTGACTTATTAGCTCTCTCTTTCTCATTGAGTATGAGAAACTTCTCTTTACTGTCTCTTCTCATCTGTCTTGGCACCCTTCTTGAAGAAGGGAGGAAGTGGAAGGAGAGAGCATGGCAGATCTGTTGTAACTCAACATGCAAAAGCTCTTGAAGTGGACAGAGGTGCAGCTGTGCATTATGCACCAAGTGGCAAAGATGTACTGGCTTAGCACAGGATAGTTCCACAGCAAGGTGTGTTTTAAGGGTTTGAACCCTTAGATGGTGAATAGCGTTGATATCAGACAGTGGGTGAAAAATTAAAGGATGCTGAGAGTTTGTTTTGAAAGCAGTGAGAGTGTTAGGCAATGGCATAGCATCTCAGTGGTGGTAATTTTGTAATGCAACATTGCAGCTGGAGAGCAGCAATGCTGTTGCAGCTGGAGCAGCCTCTCTTGTGTGAGCTGGGCAGCCCCTGGGTCTGTGTTCGTGGCGGTTGACCATACACCAGGTCTCTTCTCACTCCTCTACGAGAGGGAGAGAGCATGTGCATCATCTTGGCATCTCCTATTTAATGATAGTACCTCGGGCACTTCCTAGAGTTACGTCTATGCTTGCAGAAGATCTCAGCCCTCCCCAAAATACATCAAGAAGTGTGGTGGACATGGCAGACAGAGAAATAGCCAAGCATTTTTTGATTTCCAAGGCTGACTAGTACATCAACATCCCACAGCAAACTGTAGAAGTCGTTGCCATTGGTTTCAGTGGGAGAAAGATTTGGCCTTTAATGAGGTCAGCTATAAGGACGTAGATTTGACATCAGAAGCAATTCCTGATGTGCTTGTTGTCTGCTCTTGTAGGAACCCTGGCTTGCTTTCACAGCCAGCAATAAACCAAATCCAACAGCTTATTCTGGAGTTCTCTTTGTTTTTTTACTAATAGGCAGGATTCACACACTAGACTGAAAGACATAATCATTGTAGACAGGGCCCAAGGTATGTCTCTGCACTCATTTCATACTGGACATCTTAAGAGAACTGCAGGCAACTCTACCCACACCTCTGATTTTTCAAGGGGATGATGGTTTCAGTTGGCAGAAGGCACTGAGCTCCAGTGTGTTAGGTGATGCATTTTGGTAGCATGAAGCTATCAGATCCAGGACCCCATCCTAAATCAGGCAGGACCAATTTCTTCCTCCCAGCCAGTATGTCCCCTGCACTTTCAAATGGATGTAACATTTTCCTGCCCTGCCATTCCCAGCTAGCGTATACAGTTTCTGCAACTAGTCAAGAGCTGCTGAGTAGCATCATAGAAATGACCACATTTTAATGGTGCCCCAAGCAATTCCTCTCCATGTAAAGTTCATTTTTAAAATTGCCTGGGATAAGAGCAGCTGTGTGAACATAAAGTACTTTATTACTTTATTGGGCATCTGATTTGTATCTCACTTGCACAATTTTTTCACTGTATTGACCTTATTGCCCTCATTGAAGTTTACTAACAACTTATACAGATCAGAATCAGTCCATATAATTATATATCATAATTATCAGCTGCTATAAATTGGTGTTGGTCCACTGAAGTCTAATTACACCACCTAAGGAGCTGACTCATTTGTTATGACTCTGTTATACAATAGACTGAAGCTAATTATACTGTATGTCTATGTATGCATCTTGGTGTGTATTTTCCGCCTCTCTTTATCCTCTTCCATTCCCCATTGCTTCTCCAGTGTTTCCAATTACATTAGTTATTTTGCTCCCCATGGAAATAGTTTCCAAGAGACACTTTTGGGAGCCTGGAATTAACCAACAGTCTGGAGGCTCGATTTTGTGGCCTCATGTTTTCTGTGATCTAGAGGTGTCAAATTGCCTACATTTCACAAATCTAACCTTTCAACATATTTCAGAGTCAAATTTATAGCTGGATATATGCTTGCAGTTCACTCACTGTAACATCCCAAGCAGAGAATATTTCCCCTTCTATTAGAAAATAGGTCTTTGCTGAAAAATGCAAGGAAATGGCATTTTTATTAGAGCTGATGCAATGGTGAGAAGCAGAAACCTTGGATAACACTTTTCTCAGGAAGGTAGGGGAGAAGAGGCCATGAACCATCGCTGTTCATCCCAGGCTGTCTCTGAATCTGAAGTGATGTTGCACTTACACAGCATGGTGCCATTCAGGAGTGGGCAGTGCTGCCTGGCCCTTCAGTGGGATCTGTGGGAAGGGCCTGTAGGCTCAATACATCCCTGAACATGTTTCTGACAGTGCTGAGACATACTTTGCCATATGATCCAAACTAACTTGTCTGATGACTGGTAGCAAGTTTCAACTGTTACTAAATCAGCTGGGGAAAGCTTCCAGAGGCGGTGTTGGGTATATGAGATAGAAGTGTCCAGATAAGGAGAGCATGCAATGGGTATATCTAATGCTATCAGGAGTTTCCAGGAAACAGCTGACTTGGGGATCATTCGTATTTCCAGATGCTGGGAAATATAAACGTTATGTATTTAAATGTAGCAAACATTTGTCTTTTGCTCAAGCCTGCTGCAATCAGATGGCCTTATTTTTTACCTTGTTCTGCCTTTAAGTGCCTGAAGTTGTTTTATTCACTGATTTGTTCTGTATTAATTGTAGTGGTGTGGCTTGCTGAGTAATAGGTACATGACCATCCCAGTACTCCTCTTGCTGTAGGGAGAACGCTGACCCAACAGGTTAGCAGGAATCGCCGCTCAGCTTCTGCGGCCTCGCCGGGTGAGACAGTGGTGTTTCCGCAGTGCAGGTCCCTGCACGCTGCGGGCCAGACGAAGGGAGGTGCAGGGCAACTGCAGGCAGCACAGCCGTGGTGAGCCTTGGAGCAGGATGAAATATATAAATGCAGTGGATACACAAACAGTATTAAAAAGTAATCTCGTGTTTAACAGGGTTCTGCATAGCACACTGTGTTTTTTGTGATCAGATCTGTGTCTGTTGTGGTCATCCTCTTTGTCCTTCCAATCAAGGCAAATGTCGTGCATCTATTACGACCTGGAGAAAGAAGGGTCAGGAACGCAACTTAAATCAAACTTACTGTGTCGTAACAGCTGTAAGACAGAAGAGTGCTTTAACCCCTGCTCACACCTTGGCCTGCCTACAGGACAAAAAACAAAAGAAAAAAATGCCTCGGCTCATGCCATAGCTGTTCCTCATCCATTTCTGTAAGTGCCATGAGCTCCAAGGAATGGTGAAAACCTCAAACTCCCCCAAAGAAAAGTTAACTTCTTTTCTTGGTCAGTGCAACACCTTTCTATTAGTAAATTGCCTCTCTGCTTGGGATCAGGACATCTCCGTTTCCCCAAGAAAAGTTGCTTCTGTGACTTACTGTTTTCAAGCTCTGGCTTCACATGGTGCAATTATGGTATTAAAAAGAGGGATCTTCTGTCAGATACTTCCATTTAGGTGAGCAACTGATAAACAGATTAAAGTCAAAACTGTGGGGAAAAATAGACTAGCAATTAAACCATCAAAGGCAACCTACAGCAGATTTAGTTAAATCCCCTGGTTTTTAACCAGGTGGAACCCAGTCACTTTAACAGAGCTGATGAGGCTGTGGTTTTATCAGCGCAGCAGCGGTGAGATGCCGCCCTCCACGCAAACTGTTTACAGTCTTTATCTCTGGTTCTTCTCTAGTTTCAGCTGCTTATACTCATAGTGTGAATTTATTAGTCACTTGTAATTTCTTCATTGATTTTTGTTAAACTGTTTCCTGGCTCATGATCTTGGCAACCTATTTCTGTTGATTAAACAAGCTTGCTTGTCAAGCAGGTTTTCCCAATGTCACAGTTCTAGTATTAACTCTCTTTATTGAGTAATGCTGCTTCTTATCCAGGATGAGATCAGACTTCATAACAAGGGGATCAAAGCCATGAAGTTTAGATCCAAAATCGGAGCTGAATCCAAGCATTCCTGAAATTTGAGGATGTTTGAATTGAGTTCTGGTTTGACCCTGACATGGAGAAAGGTTCAAGTGGTAAAGTTCAGAGTTGGATTTGTATTATCTCATTAATTAAAGGAGTTTTTAGTCCCATGTTTTAATGTTGGGTTCATCTTTGATAACCAGTGGTCAAACATGATGAGCTCCTAAACTGCCCAGCAAAGAGGTTTAACACCTGCTGAGATATGTGGTGCAAGATTTCCCCAGAAATGCTCTGTTGTATTTAAACAACATAACTCGTGCTGGCAGCTGGAGAAACCTGGTCAGTTAATAGATGGAAACCTAAGAAGCAGCAAAGGGCCAAATTTTTTTATCAGAGTAGTTTGATTCATATTAAATGCTACACATTTCTGAACACTCTACTCAGATTTCTACCCAAATACCAACGGGCTGTTATAGCCGTATCCATAACAAAGGCAGAATTACTGAAACCTTATGTGAGAAATGCTGTTCTTAAGATTTCCTTCAGTTGAGTTTTGCAAATGAAGTAATGTAATGTTGATTTGTCAAGATATGGCCCATATTGATTTTGTGGGGTGTACACCCAAACATCTGAAGTGTGATAAAGGTTTGACCCATCACCCCCCTGACACCTAGACCAATACGTTATGGTGTGCAGTGATGTGGATAATACTGCATTTCCCAGAAGCTTTTAACACTACGGTGTGATGAAGACACATCTTGATGCATGAGTTTCAAATCCAAAAAATGTATATTATACCAGTATTTCAAAAGAAACTCCTCAGAATTCATTTTAATGATGTAGATTCAGAATCTTATATTTTAGTTATAGGCAAAGAAATGTATCATTATGAGTGGTTAGTTTATTTTTTTTTTCTTTTTAAATATGAGAATAACCATTTTCCTATATAAACACACTTCTGCACTGACGAATATTTAATGTGTTTCAGCCAAAAAGAAACACAAGTATAATAACTGTGTAACTAGGATCATCCTGGAAAAAGCCATGAAAGAGTTGTGTAATTGTGGCTTGGTAGTTTATATAATCTGGGAAAACTGATATAAACCTTTAAAACATTCTGAAGTTTGTGTTATGCCAGATTTTGACTGAATTCCTCTCCTGTTCTCCATGCTCAGTGACCACTGAAAAAGGAAGTATCAATAAGCTCTTCATGAAGTATTTTTAAAATATTTCCCTCACATGAAAATTTTGAATTACAATTTTTTTCCAAACTATCCATCTCCTTGTTTCTGTCTGCAAATTACATTAAAAGTAACTATATACATCATTTCTCCTCTAATACAGAATTGTTGTAGGAACTTGTGATCCTATATAGGCCCATACCATGTTAACCTCACAAACACATCACTACTTCTTCATAATTTCTCTTTATTATGAAGGAGTTTGTATTGAAAACCGTGCTAATGTTGACCTAAATGAAAGGGGGGTTAGGAGATAAATATGGTTTTCTAATAGTGCAGCCAGTATTTTTAGAGGCTTCCAGCTTTCACAATGACACACATGATGATTTTAGTTTGACTTTTATATTTGAGGAGACATGAACAGCAGAAGAGTCGATGCTTATATATTTACCATTTAATTGTCTTTTAAATTAAAAGGGAATTGTTTCTAGCATGTGCATTGGGTTACCTGTAGCATGCACCTTGTCCATGTCACACAAACTTTTTTCTCATCTGTTACTGGACCTAGTAACACATCTATTGCAGAGAGATATCATGAAGATCCATTTCATGTTGTAAAGATGTTTCATCAAAAGGTAATTTCCAGGGCTCAATACATGAATACCTCCTATTGATTTCAGTGGGGTTTGCAGTGAAAGTAACACTGCATCCAATACTAATGTGAGGCACAAATGTCAAATTTAGCAGAAATATTTCTGGTTTTCCATCTCCAATGCATTAATTTCTCCTTTATCAACCTGTAATGATTACTGATTTGACTTCATTCACAATGAGCTATGCCAGATACATTTAAGACGAGTATCAAGCACAGGAATTTTCCACTCTTTCCTGTTTTCCTGGATACTTTAAAAATTATTTTCATGTGTTTGGCATTGCTATTGCCACTTAAATCAGAAGGAGGAAGGAGATGTCTAATGTGTGGTATTTAGCTAATTGCCAATCTCCAAGCAGGACTGTAAGTTCCAGCAACTACACATAAAGATAATTTGGTGTCTGTCTGTATTTTTGGTGCCGAGGCCAGTGCAAAAGTATTAGAAGTAAATGTGAATGCAATAAAATGGATACTTTTATTTTAATTTGTCTCTGAAAAAAAAAAAAAAAAAGTGGATCATCATAAGGAGCCCTTTATTCTGAGACAATGCATCTTGCGTTTATAAGATGGTTTATGACCTGAATGTATGTTATAGGTAGTATTCTCTAGATCCCTGAACTTTCACATGATAGCTTTGCAGTGGCGTGTCCAAAAGAGTTGGGCGAGTCTAACAGATCGTGCTGGAGATGTTGTCCATGAAGCCTCTGTACAAAATACTTGACACCTTTTTGTGCCAATGGGAGAACCTGTCTCTCCTTTCCCAGCGTGTTGCAACAGCTTTCACTTCTGCTTAGTCCCACTTAAGACCACAGCGCCTTGCTAAGCTTCAGTAGGAAGTTTTAAACAAAATCTTAAAATGCGTGTTTATGCACAGTGCCAGATTTCAAGTACAGGAGAGAATCCCAGTGCCAATTTATTACTAATTGTCCCTTCTGGCTGTGTCTGTTCAACTTCTTGGAACAGCCAACCCTACAGATCACTGTAAATACTAATCTTCTTATACTTAAGGTATCAGGTTTTCCTTTGATGTTACCAAACATATTGACTCTTATCTTGGTTGAATGCACAATCCAGACACAGTTATCATTAATAATGTTGTGTCTGCTGCTTGATTATGGAGAAAATAGCAAGATGCTTCCTTTCAAAACGATAACTTTTCTGCACTTCAGTAATGATCAAGCCTATTTGATTTACACCCTATTTAATGTTCAAAATGACACATTCACTCCCCTGAATCTAAAGAGAAAGCTAAGGCCCTGATCCTGATAATGCGTATGTATATGCTTAGCTTGACTCTCACAAGCCCCTTCCAGCAAGCGATATACGTGAATAAATATGTGCAGGACTGAGGTCCCATGCTCCATTTCCTTGCACTGCTGTCCTGAAGGCAAGGATTTTTCTAATATATAGAGTCAGCTTTCAACTCACAAAGGGTCTGAGTCCGTTAGCTTTAACTGGCACAGGCAGATCCATTTAATTCTCTATTCATGTGATATTTTGCCAAGTCATTACCTTAAGTAGTACAATTCATGCAAGCAAAGGCTTTTAGGCAGAATCCGAAGAGTTAAAAAAATGTACTATATTTCATTATATAGAAGATTAAAAGTCATTCACTGAATTCCACACTTTTGTAAATATAAAGCCTGATCCTCACCTTAAGTAAATTGGCATAGAGCTATTGACTTCACCAGTGCCACTGCAATTAATATCAGCTGAGCAGAAGTCCATTTTCTATACAGTGACATCTTAGTCTTTTCATGACTCATTAACTTGACCACATACTCCCTGTGAACCTGATCTAAAACCTGTATCTCAATTACTTGATCATCCTAAAGAATGGCTAATTAACAACTGCATGCTTAAAAAAAAAAAAAGACAGAAGGAAGATGAGATATATTCTGATGTTTTCCATTTAGCAGAGTATTACGTTATGAATAATATAATACGCATTTCAATATCTTGTTAATTTTGATGTGATAATGAATGGGAATTCCTAGTGGAATTTTTTGTCCAGAAATATGAATGGTATTAGCTCAATAGTTATATGATTAAGGAATAAGACCTGCTGAGGCAGGCACTACTCAGAGATGATTGACTGCTTTAATTGATTGACATCCAGAGGTAAAGCCAAGGGCACCAATTTACAGATCAGGTCAATTATCTCCTGGTAATGCCCACTTGGTATGTCTTACTGCTATGCTAATATTAACTGTTATTGAAACATTTTAATGAGTTTTTAATTTTAAAGTGGTAAATTTAAAAGGGGTGAACATTAAATTATTCAACTTGAAATAATGGGAACAGAAATATTCCGCTTTACTAATGGTGATGTAAAAGTTTTGTTGTGCATACCAATACTTCTATAGATCATTTTAGTTCATCTCCCATGGAAGAATTTTGTTTGGCATTTAATAAAAACCCATGATGTGGCACCACAAAATACCTGGGAATCACCCGAGCAGCTCCCAGAGCCTGGGAAATAACCGCAGACTGCCGCATCCAAACGTTAGGTGGAAAGCCACCCCAGGGGGAGGATGCATCCTGTAACGATGTTAAAATTCTCCTTGTGGAAGCAATGGAAGGTGCTCAGTGTTGTCCTGCATAGAGGTCTCTAATAGGAAAGGAGCAGAGTGCAAGATTGGGCATGTCTGTCACAGGGGAGAGACACGCGTCCCCACGATGGTGACAGCAGCACCCCCAGCTCTGCCACTCACCCACCCACCTGTTCCCTGCTTCCGCCACATGCTATTGAAGCACAGGCACGAAGCACTGTGTGGGAACCCAGCTCTGTTTGCTGTTCTTGACAAGATCTCACTCCTGTAATTTAACCCAGCCTTCATCAAGGATGACTTAATTTCAGAGAGCCCCATGCTTTTTTACAGAAAAAGGGATGCGAGTCCTCTGGCTCAACTTTCCCACCCGGGAGCTGGCGAGCTAGAGCGTGTGTCGGCACTGCAGCTGGATGCAGTTACCATGTGAGCATGTGATGGCAACCAGGAAGATCCAGGTTATAACGTCCTCTGTGAGCAACCAGTTGACCCCTCTAGAGCACAGGGTCTGGTATAAATGGAAAAGTAAGACACTTGGACATTCATTGAAAAAATAAGGGCGTGGATGGTTTAGGCAGATACTGAAATATACTGAAACTTTTTTTCATGTATGGCATGAAAAGAACAGCTACATATGGTGTATCCAATAGACAGGAACTGTCTTTCATTCATATAGCCTCAGAGTAAAGTTTTAGGAAGGTTTTTAGGAAGGTAAACATCATCATGGCCATGAAATCTTGTCCAAGAAAAAATGGTGTTAAATGGATGTAGGAGATCCTTCAAGAAACAGTATTAAGAGCACAAGTGCAAAGTGTTCCTGTGCAAACAAAAGAGAGGAAGGATAGTAAGAGACCAGTTTAGCTAAATCACCAATTTTTCACTTCAAACACTGGGAAAAGTATGTCTTCAAACTAGGAAGAGGAGTGGAGAGTAGCCTTAAGATCAGAGAATTGCAAGTGTAGTGGGATACAGTTAGACACCCAAAATGCAATGCAGCTGAGAGAGACATCAGTGGCCTGATGAATTTCCTTGTAGTTCCTATAAGAAACCAGAGTAATCACAGGGCTTCTGGGAGTGAAGATTGTGTCACAGGACTACACCTAGCAAATACAGTGTCTTTCTCCTGAGGAGAAAGATTAGACATACAGTGCTTTAGTAAGGCTTTTGACATCATCCCACAAGCTATCTACATCTGAAATCTAGGAATTCGGTTGAAAAGCCACAGTTGCTAGCAAAAGGAAGGGCAGGCTAAAACTCTTGGGCTTTCATGGGAGTCTGCTGCAGGGCCTGTACTTTTCAGTATTTTCATTAGCTGCGTGGATGGTGTTTAAGAAGATGTCAGACAAGTATCTGTCAGGTGTGACACAGAATAGTTGATCCAGCCTTCAGGCAGGAGCATGAACTAGGTGACCTCCATGGTCCTTCCAGTCCCATCCTTCTGTGCCTGGCATCAAAATATTTTAAGCTAATATGCCAGAATTTAACCTGGAATGGCTGAGACAGAGGAAAATATTCCTTTCTTCCAATCCTATTATGTGGGCTGTAACCTCTAGCGGAAGGGTGGGGGGAGCGAGGGATGCAGTAACATCTTAAATCACCACTGTAAGACTCAACAGAGCTCATCTGTCAGCAAGTCTTGACAAGAGAGTCCTAAAAAAACCTAAACAGGACTAGCAGACTAGGCAGTTTTTTTCTTGTTCTTTTTTTTTTTTTTTTTCTCCCATTCTCCCTGCATTTATTCTCTCTATCAGTCCTTATTTAAGGGAAGACAAACTCAGTTATGCTCGAGTTCAAATGAAACTTTCCAACTTAAGAAGTTTCATTGAGTACCAAATGATGCCAAGCAAGCTTGCCTGTCCCTGTCTGACATAACATTGTGTCACTCCTGTCCCTGGGACCGGCACAAATACCAGTTATCAATCTCACAGGCAAGGGAAAGTTAAATGAAAGATTGAGGGAAACGTGCATGATGACAGACTAGCTTTGCATACCCCTGTTGAGTGTTACTGGTTGCTCAGTCATACTAAAAGTGCAGCTGTAACACGAGATGTAAATAGCTTTTACATTATCGGGGTTTGGGGTCAGTACCTCAGACTGTCCATAAAAAAAGACTTTTGCAGACATGATGTGGGAGCCAGGGGACTTGGTTTTCTAATCGCCTTTCTGCTCTTTGGTTTCCCTAACTGGGGTGGTGAACATTCACCAGCCTTTGTGAGGGCTCTGAGCTGAATAGATGGAAACAACTGTTTGAGAGCTAAGGATTTAATCATGCTACAAGGGTTAAAAAATACTACTGGTAGTCATCCAGGGCTTGAAAACATGTTTATACAACATACAATAAGGACCCAGAGTTACTAAAGAGCAAAATTATGCACCTAGCACTATGCTGCGTGCAGATTGTATAAATAAAATCTCTTAAATAGTTTCAATTCCTTAAGTATGTTTTCAAAATACCCTTTGTTAATGCTCTTGAGTTTGGAATAACTTTTATGGGCAAGGGATCAACAGTGATGTGAAGATGAATTTCACGCCCCTCTTAATCCATGCCATGAAGTTATTCAAAAGTCAGTGAAAGATCAGTTCCAGCTCAACCCACACTGATGCCCTAATCTGCGTGCTGTCATCAGGCAATAGTGAGTTTGGAACATGCCATATGGGAGCCTGGCAGATGTTGCACAAACTGCCTTTTCCTTCCTGCTTCCTGGGCTTTTCGTCAGTCATACGCTCTGTCACGGCAGCGTGCAGGAACAGGATCATATCAAACTCCCAGTAATTGCTCTAAGATTGCTTCATTTTGCCTATTGCACGCTCACAGGTCTCTGCAGTGTTTGTTATTTTCCATAATCCAGCCACGTATCAGAAATTACACTGCAGTACTGTCCCCGCTGCTTCTGTTTGTAGTAGCAAGAGTTCACTGACAACAACTATTGTCCATGGCTTTGGAGACATGTAATTTTCCAGAGACTACAAAATCCCCAATGCTCCTTTGGGGTGTGGTTAGAACAGGATCCATCAAACCATACATTATTTTGCCTTTACTGACTGCACATTGGCGGGGGAACGTCTGGATGGTGTTTGCTGGAAGGCGCTAGTTGCACTAACCCATGCACCAAGCCAGCCAGATGCCACCCAATGTTGTGCAGAAAGCCACGGTCAGCATAAAACTGAGCCTGAGCTAATAAGCCCTGCTTAGATTGTTTTGCGTTAACATGACTACACAGCATTTAGATTGGATGTGGTGGCACCAAGATGAACAGAACAGATACACATCCACCTGGAGAGGAGCACGCAGACTTTACTAAGATCCCTCTCTCTGGGTCCTTGTTCCTGTCACCAGGAATGTACTGTTTCCTAGAGGCACAGCACTTCTTTCCAACGTGAATTTCTTCTGTTCACCAAACTTACAGGTTTACTTCTGTGTTTCATCTTCTGAATGGCAATAGACTTTCCATTTCACCATGCCTCTAAATTAGGATGTCATCTTTGTTGTTGCTTTTTGTTTATATACACATGGGTTCCAAATAGCTGTGTTCATAAATGTAGCTGCTAAGCAGGGTTGCTTCCAAATGCACGCTACTGAGCTGCTCTGTAACTGAGGTCCCTAAAATACAGCACATTGTGAGAACCAGCAAAGAGCTGGTGGATTGTTTAAAGGGACATATCGCTTTCCCTAATCACCCCTTTCAGTTTTGTAAATACATGAGACTTTAGTAGGTGCAAATCTGTACTGAAATGCATAAATATCCTGGGCTGGGCATCTTTTTATAGATAAAAATAAGTAAAATTAATCTACAATTAAACAGAGATTCTGATAAACCCCTTAAGTTTCTCAAACTAGTAATTTGGTTTTGGGCCTTGGTCCTGTGCTAGTTGCTTTCCTGATGGCAGCTGAAATCCTCTCTGGATGGGGTTTGTGACAGTATCAGGTGCTTCTGCAGATCCAAATAATGGTCTGTTACAGCCACAAACATTACTGGGTGATGTTACATCCCATTGGAAAGTATTTATTTTCTAGGAATGAAGAAATGCAGAAAAGCATCAATCTATCTTTGATGCTTGTGTAAGAAATAGAATAGTGTAGTACTGTGAGTTCATGTAATATATATATATGTATCTCAAAATACATGTCAATCAGATGAACAGGGGGTAATGCCATTTCCTTTTAAAGGGTAGAAGGACAGTGTGTCCTACAAGAAGACAGGCATTGCTGATTTGTGCCAGTTCTCATACTGTTGGAATGATCTGCTTTATTTCATTTAGCTTGATCACTGAGGAGTTTACTTTTTAAATCTCTAGAGCTGTAAGAAAAAGGAGAAAATACACATCATGCATGTATAGGCAACTTGTGCCAAACTATTCAAAAGCAATATAGGTTGTCAGCAAACAGGGCTATTTGCTGTGTGCTGGTGTCTGCTGTATGTCGCATAATATCTGTAACAACTCTACAATTCGTTCTTTCACTCTTGTTCTCTCTCTTTCATCACATTAGATTATGTAGAGGCACTTCAAGGTAAATTTCTAAAACTGAGTGGGAGATGCATGTTGGAGAAAAAAGTAAGAAGCAAATATCTTGAATGTTTTTTAGCACAACTCCATCTGTCACCTGTTTTGACAGCTTACCTGCTCATGTCACCTTTGTCTCATGCTGCTGTGTTGAGTCATATTGTGTTATCTCAGAATAACATATTTCGGAGCCAGGGCTGCCTTAAAAATGCCACATGCTTAGTAATTATAAGATAGGCTTCTGTGCATAAAGAATAAACAGGACAGATTATTTCTGTTCAGCCATCTCTACAGCACTGCTGTGTGTGTAGTGTTATACTGTAATGAACCTGCTCAGTGACACCTCACACTTAGGGAAGCTCAAGGTCAAGAGACTCGTTTGCATCGCGAGTGCAACACCTCTTGCTGAAGTACTATTCCACATTGCCCCCACTGATATGTCTTATTGCCAAACTGCTCCTTCCAGATTGTGCAAGATAACAAGTCAGCTAAGAATGCTCAGAGATGACAGTGATATAAAATATTAATATGGCCTTATAGAAAACAATCTATAGGCTCTTTACGGCAGCTGTGATTTTGTTTTGCAGTTTACCGTATTAAAAGAGCACATTCAACTTGCAGTCTAGCCAGTCTCAAAAGCATGTTACTTGTAGGCTTCCTGATAATTTACAGTCACAAATTATTGCTTCTTTTCTGTCACTGCGTATAGGGGAGGAGCTAGAGAGAGAAAAGTGCCAGAACCAAAGTGAAAGCAGACTGAAAATACAGAGTAAAGCTGCCAGCTACACAAAATAATCCAACAGGAGGAAATAAAAGGAAATCCTCCCTCCCTGCTCTCTATTCCTTAATGGCTGCTACTTAGTGTTTCCCTTTACACATGTAGGTGCACGTCTGCCATGAGAAATGAGAGGCAGAATGTGGCCCTTAGAAACTCAGAGGAGGAGGAATAGCCTGAGGGGCTGGCTGATGCTTCCCTATCCCATCCACCAGCTGGTTTGGGTTTTTTGAGGTGGGGGGCTTCAGTAATTCACTGGGATGAGACACGCAAATCTGGCATTTTTCAGAATCACCGAGGGTTACGTGGAGACAAACACTAACACAAGTGGGGGTGATCATTGCAAAGATGGTATTAGGTCTTTTCGTGCAGTTCAGGCTCCGATTCTACAACTGGTTGTAATGAACAGAAGGAATCTCTCTGACTCCATTCAGCTGTCAATCAGGCCATACCCATGTCCAAATGCCAGAGCTGTCTGGCCAACTTGCCTGCTCACATTCTTAAGGGAAGTGTGATACATGAGACTCCTCGTGGAATTTGGAGCCCGAATGCTTGTTAAGTACCAGAGCGCTGGTCCCGCTGCACGCCTTCCTGGTGTTCAGGGTGTTAAGGTCTCCGCTGTTACGATGTTTTGAAGCTGTGCAGAGAGAAAGTGCAGATGATAGAAAGGGAAAAGCTTAGGGATTTTGATTAGCGGTCATCCCTGTTGTAAAATGCATCCGTCTCCTAAGGCGTGACCCAGAGATGACAAAACTACTCTAACTAGGTCTGCAGTATAGCTGGGCAAAGAGGAAGGAGTGCTCAAAGGCTGAGCTTTCCTTTTGGGCCCATAACACAAGAGCCCAGGCATTCCTGGCATTTAGGGATTTCCTCTCCTCTGGAGGCCTGGTGGACGCAGGAACAGGCTGTATGAGGCAAAGGCATTGTGTAATGTGTACTGCTCCTGCAGCTAGCACCCTCGGCGGGAGGTGCAGGCTGAGCAGGATAGGGCTCAGCGCCCTGGCACACATCGTGAGATTAGCTGGTGTCAGCACAGTCCTTTGGCAAAACAAAATATAAGCATCAGATCACATTTCTGCACCCAGTTTGTACCTGTCCTGCCAAGCTTTCACAGCGGCACTCGCTGCTAATAGGTCTGGGGACACCAAGTGGCAATGGAAATGCATTGACTTACTATCCATTGATGAGCTTTGCAGAGACAAAACATATTTATTTTAAACCAGCTCTGTACTTCAGTAAGATTGTTTTGAAAGTCAAATGCATACATATTTCTGGAGTGGTTTCTACTGTGTTACTTTAAGTGGATTTTCCTGGACTATGTCTTGCCTAAAGCTGTGCAAGACAGCACACGGTATAAGAGGCAGTGCCTGAGCATCAGGCATGTGATACAGCATACAGGCCCTTGAGTAATGATCTAAGGAGACAATTATCTAGTGTGAATGGTACATCTGATTGCATGTAGAAGATTCCTCTGCTGCACAGTGAGAACTGAAGTCCCAGTACAGGAGTCACAAAAGCAATTGAACATGTGGCTTCCACTCAATTTCCCTAGCATTTCCCTCTGTGTAGGACATTAATGACAAGATATTGCATGGTGGAACTATAGCTGGTAATAAGAAAGTTCACCAGACTGAGAAACTGAAACAGCATTTGTGTAGCTCAGTAGAAGATCATTGGCCTAGGAGGATGGAAGGCCACCCTGAACTTGGCCAGGGGTTTGCCCATCTAAGATTTATTTATTATTGGATATTTCTTGTTTGTACTTGGGCTTCAGGTAGTGGGGAAAGATAAGGAAATCTGCAGGGTTACTGTCAATCTTCTCCTCTCCAAATACTGGTCTAGCACCAGTACTGCCAGGGGCAGGCACAGGGTGCTGTCCCAAGTTTTGTGTTCTCCCCAAGGCTCTCTAGCCTTTCCTACACATCTGAAGTTCTTGTTTTCAGCCTAAGCCTTGTGAACCATGTAAAATGTGGTCTTTAAGATAGAGGCCCACGAAATATGACAGCTTCAGACAAGAATGAAACACACTCATTTTTTTCATGGAGTTTGAACTGCACCAGGTCAGACATGGCAGAACTTGCGGCCAAGCCACAGAAGAGGCAGCTCGGTGGCAGCAGCCATGACAACACGGTCCCACCAGCCCTGGCTAGTGCATCCTGGCACTCCCAGCTAAGCCTGGTTGAAGGCTTAGCACTGGAGTATGGTGGGTGCAGGCCAGCTCTCCTCCTCCCCAGATGCACCTGGACCACCTGGCACCCCTGCCTGAGAAAACCCTCCCATCTCTGCCTGTCTTCTGCTGGCAGCACTCGGAGACTTGAGGGGCGGATGCTGCTGAAAGTTTATCTTGGGATCAGACACCAGGTGTTATAAAGGTCATTAATGTTTTCCAAGTAACGTTCTGTTTGCTTCTCAGAGCCTTTGCCAAGTTTCTCTGAGGTGTGTTCATAAAATGCTCTGGATGTCTCATACAATAAAAAAAGTAGAAGGTTTCTAAACCAATTTGTGATACATCAGTAACATCTCAGAAGACTATGTTCTGATTACTTGGAGTTGTTCAGGTTGGCTTCCTCACCAACTGAACTCTTACACTTGGAATAAAAGGAAAATCCATATTGTTTATATTTTAGCAGTTTTGAGGATTTAGGAGTGTTATATTAACTGAAACATGCCCCAGCTGTTAATTTAAGTTTCACAATCTATCCCCACCAAATGTTATTTTTATGATATAGTGATCTTCTGACGTGTATCGCTCTTGGCTGGTATTCCTCTGGCAATCAATTCAACCAATTTAGAAATTCAGAGGAGAATGCAGGACTACTTGCAGAATGGATGCATTGAAAGACATTGTTCTAGTAACAGTCAATCATACAACTAAAACAGGACAGTTAGGGATGGTGATGATACTCTTTTGTTTCATTTTTAGATATGTACCCAGGCTTGATACATTTTCCAAATTACCCTGTGTAAACAGTCTCATGTAGTCTTTGGTGACCTGTACATTCATGCTTTTTCATTTCTGGTAGGCTAAGGCCAATGGTAGGCTAAGGCCAATTGTTTACATACCCAAACCATGTATCTTTCTGCTTCTGATTAGAATGTGTGCATACACTGCCTTCAGCTGCCGTCCTGTGCTTCTTCCCTTGCCCCCTCCCCTAAGTTCTTGTTGCCTCTAACTTGTTGTCTTCTGCTTTGACCTCTTTCAGTTGGAACAAGGCAGGTTATTTTAGCAGTGCCAGTACTATGTCCTTATTAATGTGGTTCTTTGTGGCCAAAATGAGTTAAGGAGCAATTACATGAGCAGCCGAGCAAGCAGATGAGAGGGGATAACAACTTGCAGCAGAGGGAAGTGGCAAGCAGATGGAGGATGGGGCAAACACCTCTTCAGGTAGGATAGCTGTAACCAGATGGGCATTATAAACACAGTCTTAATTGTTACCTACTTTGTATCCACCAAAAAAAGAGGGAGGTGAAATAGGTGTTCACAGCATGGCATTTTTTTATCCACACACAAGATCTTGGGAGTTCACTCTTCAGTTGAATCTGTTTATGCTAAATATTTGTTTATGTATATTCAGCCTAATTGCCTGCAGTAATATTTTCTGAGCTGCTTTAAAATTATTCCTGCCTTTCTTATGCTGAGATTTCAGAAGTGAATATTGTCTCCTTTAGGAACACTCCTGCCAGTGGAGCATACAGGGAGGGCTTCGACGTGCTTGACCACTAACAGGGTGACATTCAAATAAAGCTCCAGGTTGCATTAGGCTTTCATCATCGTAAATTTTGTTGCAAACTGTTCTAATTAATGAGTCAGTGTCATATTATCAGAAATATATTCTACCTACTGATTTTCAACTGCAAATTATCTCTTTCTATGTATTTTGTAAGATAAGAGACAAGGACCATGTTCTATAGTAGCATCTTAGGGACCTTATTTTTCCATGTCAATCAGCTCTGCAAAATGTATTTTTCAATGAGAGGATCTGTCTTCAGAGAAAAAAAGCAAAACCAGTAGGATCCAAGCCTAAATAATTAAGGCCAGAGCCTTAGGTAGTGTGAACAGGAATATTGAAATCATGGGATACATAGCAGATGTTACCAGCTCAACATCAGCTTTTTTATTTTATAGCTGTGATAGAAACACTGACCTTATGTTACAAGTAACAATTAGACTTTTCATATTGCAGTTGGCTGACTCTTTCCTTTTTCTCTCTCTCCCCCCTTTTTTTTTCCTTTTCTCCCCTTTTTGTCCCTTTTCTTTTCTTGCTCTGTCGAATTATTCTATTAGAGTTCAAGATCTGGACAAGTCAGACATTCCTGATAAACCTGTGTTACCAGCACAGCATTTAGTCATAAAACTTCAGAACAAAGGGAATGAAAAGCATATTTCACAATACTTATTTCCTGCAGGTTTTAGAGTAGATGAATATCCTTCCTAAACTTCTTTGCACGCATTCAGGTATCATTTAGATGAGTTAAGTACAGAGATGAGAGGGCATGTTTCAGCTACATGAAATAAGTTTATATTGTCATTTCAGAATGGAAAATAGAGTATGCATAAAAATATGTCTTGCAATTTGAAGAGTACTGTTAAAGACCATGTATTGCCTAAACCATTACTAGACTGCTCAGAATATTGGCTGGTTGGTTGGCAGAGAGAAGGAAGGAGGTGGCTTCAGCAAATGCAAAGTCTGTCTTACATGATATTTTAAAGGAAATATAATAGGTACCTTTCAGTACATAATAAGTCTCTCAGATTAAATTTGTGCTCAGTTTCCATTTAACCTTTCAACCCAATCAGGGAAAATTTAGGTTGAAATTGTAAAGATACATTGCTTTGAGTGAGAAGTTTTATCCTGAGACTGGGAGACTGAGTTTAGAGCAATGCTGGAGAGATAAATTGAGAGCCAGTAGCACATCTATGGGGTTTTGGCTCCCAGGATGTTGGCAGAGGGTATCCTTACTGCGTCCATTTGCCCATAGCTACAAAGGGGTGTTCATCAGAGGCTGGAGGATAATGTACCCTGCCCAAGACAGCCCTGCTCTACAGTCACATGTGCCTGGAGAGCTGAGCCTGTGTCAGGATATTTTCTGTATGCAGAGGAAAACTGGAAAGACAGACAAAACATGGGTCAAAGGGGGAACCAGACAGAGTAAATGAGAGATGAGATTGAACTGGAGCAGTCAAAGAAAAGAGCATCTTTTTCAGACACAAGAATAAATGGTTAAACTTTAAGATTGAACTCTGTGCAATTGGCTTGAGCTCAGTAAGAAAAATGGATTTACTAAGTTAAAGAGGAATAGAGCCACTGAATGCTCAGAAGAAATATATCAGATTTTTGACACAAGGCCTATTTACCGTTTAATACCCACTGCACAGAGGTGAGCCCCACCCCAGTGCATGATGGAGCTGCTTGATCAGTTTAGCTGCTCTGCAGGGGCAAAGTTGTGAGAAAACTGAGAATGGTCATCTAGTGCAAGGCACTGCTTTTAACTTTCTCTGGCTCTGAAAGTTACTCTAAAAGTAAAGATGATGAAGTAAAGGTAAGGTAAAGAGTCTTGCTCAGAAGGGCAGGATGCTGTGCATGCATGAAAATGGAGTTATTTGCATGGTCTTTCTATGACATGACTTGGGGGAATGCTATCCCAGGTACGAGGTGAGTAGACTCAGTAACTGTTTTGGCAGCATCGCGTGCTTGTGTTTGCAGTGACTGTGGACTGAAGCGCGCAGCTCTAACCTGCTCTATTCAGCTGCAAGCAAGAAACAGGTGCAAGAGAAGGTGCTGTCTGAGAGCTTGTGTTTTCTCTTATGAACACAACAGGATGCAGCTACAGCTGATGGTGAAACCTTTGCCCCATAATCCCTGGCTGCTTTTGTTTGCTCTCATGCAGAGCTACCATTCTAGCATGCGCATGTGCATGTATATGTGCGTGTATATGAGAGATTAATTTTTGCTGTTAATTGTATCACACAAATCGTGTCTGTTTCCTACCTGATGCAGTTGGAGACTAGGATAAACCAGCTAATATAATCAGTTACGCAGATTCTCTGAAATCCTGCACTTGGTTTGCTACACATGGGCTTTAGAAGTTCAAATATTACATTAAGGGTAATTTCCTTGATGCATAGTTAAAATCAGCCACTTTTATAATCTGTCTTCATCTGTGTGAATCTGACTTGGCACAATTAGTTGCAAGAGCCACAAAATAATTGCCTATGAGTGACAGATTTATTTTTTTTCCCCTAACTCATCAGTTAAGAGATCTTTAATTGTGAAGACTGTATGAGGCCTCACATCCCTCCTGCTTCTCAGGACTTAGTCTGCAGTTGCCAGCAAGCAGGAGTCAAAGCAAATTACAACCTCTTCATCAGCTTCATGAATGCTAGCAAATAAGTATAAGCTGATAAAATAATAAATCTTCACTTGGCAAACAGCAAAGGAAGAGGTTAATGAAATTCGATGGCTGGAATTGGAGTTTCATCTACTCTTACTGGCCTAAAGATGGCATCCATAGTGGAAGGAATATGAAGCTTCTGGGAAACAGAGAGTACTTGGGGCAGAACTGCTATCTTCCAGAAGATACAGTGAAGTATTTGTATTTCAGGAGGAACTGAAATTGGTTAAGCAACATTCCTAACCCAGGCCAGACAGTCCACTCTTGGCTGTGCTCTAGCACCTTCTCCAAAGGGCAGACCTTTACAGAAGCTTAAAGGTGTCAAGGAAATGTCTCTTGTCCTTCAGCCGCAGAACTAGATGCTTTTTCTTCTGTATGCTCTGAGAGGTGTAGGCATCATTTGCTTCCTGCTGATGTCTCTCGGAGAGATATATCTCTGTTCTGAGCTAGGGACAGCCGTGCTGCACTGCACGCTGTGCTGGGGATAACGGGGCCTCCAGAGCCTCTGCTCTCCCTCCAGGCATACGGAAGTCTCCCATTCATTCATTCATTCATTCATTCCACCTCACAAAAATATGTTGGTGTGGGAGGCTGGGATCACACCCAGCTTGGCAGAATTATCAGGTTCTGAAGGAGAAAAGAAGTTCACAAAATGATACTCCGTCATATCCACGTAACCCAGTAATAACGATCCTGATGTGTATTATTTTGCAATGGCATCCTAGCAACTGTGTCAAATAGAAGAAAAAACATGAGAATAAAGAGTGCATGTGAGAACTACCCTGAAGCATGTCTGAATTAATTATGCATCTTAATTTTTTGGATAAAAATCAGGTGCTTATTTCATTATTTATAGCACAAAATCAAAACATTAGTCTTTTATTTATGATGATGCTGATTCTGCCCAGATTGTGTTGGTTTTCCTGCTATCAACAGCAGCTCTGAAAAACTTGACATCTTTCCATGCTTTTAGAGAACCAGAAATGAAGTGGCTTTTCTCTAAACTGAAACTGTAATTTAGAATTTTTTTTTTTAAAAAAAAAGGAAATAAAAGTTTGTGTTATTGGGTGAAAGAGTATTTTAAACTTTTACCAAATATATGAAATAAATCATATGTGGACTGCACACATCAAAGCAGTGCAGTGTTAACCAATTAATCTTGAAAACACAATAATTTGGCTACTATGCTAACCAAGTTATGGGAAACTTAGATTTATCAAAATGAGTACTTACTCTGCAATGAAGAAAGGAGGTATGTGCCATCATTTAAACTTCCTGAGATGATAAATACACATTTAAAGACATGTATGCCAAGCAAGTATTATCTGCAGAATTAAATTTAATATGGAAACATAGTGTATTTTCCAAGCATTTCAACAGGAGCCTGTGCACATCATTAACTTCAAAATAGCTCATTTATTTTCATAGTTCAGTTCCCTTTAGCAAATAAAATGCAATTTGGCAAACTGCACAACATGTCTGTAATCTGCATGTAACATACAACCAACGAATTTTTAAAAATGGGAAGTCTGACCCACAATTATGTCCCTCGGGCTTTTCTATCAGCAGAACTGTTCCGCAATCAAAGCTGTGCTGCTTTAAAACTGAAATATTGTAGTGACGGATGATTCATGTCCCTAATTTAGTGATATGAGCCAACGAAATTTGTAAGGAGTTGCTCCTTTCCAAAGTTGGTTTAGTGTTTCACAGGCTCCTCCTGTTTAATCAGAATGTTTGCCTTTATTATTATTTTTTCACCCATCTCTCAGTCCTCATTAATATTAATCGTTGCCTCCACACTCACATGAGCTGCGAGAACTGTAGCAGTGCTGCTGCAGAGTAATTGTGTTTATAACTGTAAATACAATTGATTGCCGTTTCACCATATGAGCATGAACTTACACATATAGGATCTATTACATTGTGGAAAAATGTATTAAGTGAATTCCAGTGTCAGATAAATTGATAGTTAAAGGTATGAAATCCAGCATTGATAAATGGAAATGCTTTTTTACACAACACATGATTTAACCATGGGCCTGTCTGCCACAGCAAATTGTTCAGACTGAGATTTAGAAGGATTCAGATTTAGATGCTTATGTGGAAATCAGAAATAAACGTTGTAATTAATACAACAAATAGTGAAGAGGATATTGAACCTCATGTTCTAGAATGCAAATCAGTCTCTAACTACCGGAGAGCAGGATATGAAAGCAGGCTGTTTACATCTGCCCGATAATGTGCTTTTGCATGGCTCCTGATGTATGAGGTACTGAGCAGCATCAGACAACAGCTACTTTGGTTCTGACACAAAACCAATCATTTCCAAAGGTGCTTTCTTACACTCTTCCTAGCAGGAAGATGTTGCTTACGCTGTGATAGCACCCAAATTCTTTAGTCCAGGCTCAGAACAGCAAGGTGGAATGTTTGCAAGATCTGCAAACATACGGCATCATACCATTCTCCCCCCAAAGACCCCATTTAACTCTCCTCACTGACCAGCTGGATTCAAGTTCAGTCTGATTACTTCTTTCACAAATTTAAGATTTGAACTGGTTTGCAAATCATGTTTACATCCCCCTGTTTTACGTAGGCATGGAGTTGCAGGCCAACATTTTTGAGGGAGATGGTAGGTTGCATGAAAATGCTTTTGTCCCAATACAGTGTCATGCCCATTGAGCACAGATGCTTAATAAATATATCCTATGAGAGGTATTACAGAAAGAATGTGTAATTAGTGCATAGCTTTGGATCAGGAGAGCACCACTGAAGAAAAATTCATGATTATTGCCAGTTGCTACTCTGTGGTTCATATCGTGGAGTGGTCTGAGGGCACACAAACTGTATTTATTCCTTTTGTTTAAACCACATGAGAAAATGCTCTCCAGGACTACCATACTGATTCAGTTCACAGGACCCGACTAGAGCTAGTCTTAAGTAAACCCCCTGACAGGTGTCTGCAGATCTGCTACTGCTGGGCTGCACTGTTCACTAATAAAGACCTGGCCTTCCCAGTCTTGTTCTTCTACAACTCTGGTGCAAGCTGCCTGAGGCAGTTTCCCTCTTTCTCCCACATCTTATAGCATCTTTCTTTTTCAAACATTTTGCCTCCCACTGCAAAGTCCTGAAGACATTGGATCTCTGGTACAATAACTAGCCTGATAAACACGCTTGAAATGGATTTGGTAACTCACATGGACTATGAAGTCAGAGCTTACAAGTGATGTTAGGTGGTAGAGCCAGAAAGAAAATGGAATTTCTCTTCCTGAAAAGACTCCCAATTTTGAAATAATGAGAAATGTAATCATCTTTATGGTCTTCTACTTACCATTATCCAAATACTGTATATCATTAACTGGTGACACTCGATGGCCCCCAATGTGCTGGGGAGGTGTTATCTCTTTTTCTGGTTTTTGTAAGCCATGCAGCAAATAATTACAGTTGCTTTTCTTCTGCTGCTAAGGAATATGTGTAAGAGTGATGTGGGAGGAGGATCAGGGCCAGGTCTAAGTCAGTCCTAGTGGTTCCAGCAGTCTTTACTCATACCCCGCTGAGAAGGCAAGGATTTCTAAAGGGTGGCTGCACACCCCTGTCCTACTGCAGTCTCTGTGGAAGAGGAGGCTGCTGTCTTTACCCAGAAGGCAATCGGCAGCGGTGCAGTTTAAAACTTTACAGCCCCAGCACTGTCAAAGCCGCCATCATTCCTGCATTGTAGTGTCTTTAAGTGCACAGATGCTCAGTGTCCCAGGAGACAGGTATCCTGGGCTGCTGCAAAAGTTGGGAGAAGCTATGCAAAGCACATTCCAAAACTGGAAAGGGATGCTGCAGTGATTTACAAAGCATTAGCAGCACAGCACTATCCTGCAGTAGAGGGATAGAAGCTGAACACTCAGAAAACCCAGATATATCCTATAATAACAAATACAGAGCTAAAGTAAAAAGAGAAGGAGCAATATGGTTAGTATCTGATAATATATCTACCCTCTAGCCACTGCTGAAAGACATTCTAGCCCACACTAGATTTAAGATGGATGAGAAGTTTGCTGTCAAACAGGCAAGGCTTAAAAGAGTAGAGGAACTGAAGGTTTGATCTTTAACACCAGATGGAAAAGAGAAAGATGAAAGAAAAGTTAATCAGAGACTTTTCTTAAGCTCTGCTGATTACTGGAAAGCTTTTGACATGGTCTGTAGTATGCAGAAGTGAGTGGTGAGCCTTGATATTAACCAGCTCACCTAACAGGTTTTTTTTCCCCCCGAGTTTAACAACTCGGTCAATAGCCTGCTGGTGAGTTATTACATTTTCCATTGCAAAACTGACAAGGTATTTTTTCTTCATGACCCTCCAAAATGGCACTAGTGAATGTTTCCTTTAAAAGTCAGCCTCATCCCTGGTGACATCACCAATGGAAGGAGGTCGAAAAAAGAAGTGATGGTCTTCTCCTGAAATGCAGAAACTGCCCTGTGAGCAGGTGCTTTAGGTCACTTATTTAAAGAACAAGGACTCAAGGGGCCTTTGAGCAGATGACCTCTGTGAAGATTTAGTGGTATTGGTTCATTCTGAAGAACTTCCACTCCTGTTTCTTTGGGTCACAAAGGACACTGTCCTGGTTTACTGGACTGGAGAAGAGGCAGCTGTAGAGCTTTGCTGGACCCTGAAGTACTAAGCAGCCCTTAGGTATAGGTTAGTCCTTTTCTAAATGTCCCCCCCTTGCCTTGAGAAGCCATGAGTACATCAAACATTTCAGTAGAAGAGGACAGCAGAGAGACTCGGTTCCCTGGGTGGTGGGGTCTCTGAGGTACCTTTTGAACTAGAATTACCCAGAAGACTTGCCAGTGGGTGATTCCACCTACCAGATCAGTAGCATTCATCACAGTCTCTTTGAGATTTAAATTGATAACCCAGCAGATTATCTCTCTAGACAGCCATATGACTTAAAGCATCGTATAGCTTGTATTCATCTTCACAGCTTCCTGCAAAGTAGAAGATGAGAACAATATTATCAGTAGTTTGCATATGGGCAACGGATGCACAGAAGACTATGGGATTTGTTGCAAGGTCACACTGTCTGTGGCTCAGAGTTGAACTGCTTAAACGCAAGACCTTTCTACCTTGTTCTTATATCTAACGTCTATGAATATATATTTCCCTTATGGTTTAAGCTGTTCCGTTGGTTCCCAACTTTGAAGCAGTTTCCTGCTCTTCCATGGCATGAATTTTTAACTCATCCATTGAAAGCATATGGGCTTTTCCTAGGAAGCAAGTGAATCTACAAGCTTGGAAAGGCATGTGAACCAGAGTTTGGATCCCAGCCAAACAATTTGTTCTGGCTTTAATCAAGATGTCTTCTTTTAACTTCAAATATCATTTTTTAAAATCCCATATCAAACCTTCTAGTGTCACACTATGAAATCAATAAATGCTACCAGTCATTCAACTCAGAAATACTTCAAAGCAGACTCAGTGTAGCCATTATTTTATTTTTAAAAATATTCATCAAAGTGATGCAGTTAATACGAAGGCAAAACAAAATTAACATCAACAAAGAAATGTGTCAGTTACATTTTGAATCTGCAAAGTCCCACAAATCCTGCTACTAGTTTTGCATTTTCACATTGCTATATTGACACCTTTTAATATTTCCCCTTTTTTGTTCTCATCATAACTATTAACGTAGTGATGCAAATGCTAGTTTTAATGTAGTCATTTGATTCATCAAATATTTGATGTTATTTCACAACTTAAGGAAACAGTTACATTTTTGGCCCAGGTTCTCCTACATACAGGCCTGTGTGAGGAGCCTGTCCTGACTCAACAATGCACTTCAATTGTGTGTTGAAGTCTCATCTACTGCAGTGGCTCTATGTTTAAAGCTAATTATGTGATTATGGATATTCCTGAGTAAGGGTCATGGAGTTTTATCTTATTCCGTAATTATTTTGATGGAAAAAACAATGGAAGTGTTCATGAGTAAAGTTCCAATGTAACTAAGAGTTTTGAGATCTTGTCCATTTATTATAGCAACTATCCAATTTTATTGTGTACTATAATGGTACTTAAATTTATGTAGTAGAGATACTTGGACTGTAAAGATTTTCACAAGTGATTATTTTTAAATACTCATAAACATGATTTCTAGAATCAGTAAAAAGAATTCATGCTATATCTATTTTACAGTAGGTAGAACTTGTTTTTGTTAGATTCAGATTGCTGATTTTATTTAAGAATTCTGAAGACAGGTAACTAGCAGGGAGGGGCCCATCTGTATGTAGCTTTGGGTGAAGTCATCTCACCTCGCTTTAGACGTCCACAACAGACACCTGATTTAGTCCCCCTCGGTTCTCCTCAGTCAGTAGAGCAAGATCAGCACTTTCAATGTGTCAGTCCTCTGATTAGTTTTAGACATTGATTTTTAGGAGGAAATGAACCATGTTGTAAAGTGCCTTCTCTTGCTATTAACTATAAAAGTGTTTAGGGCTGAGATACACTCACACCTTTTTCTTTTATTTGAGGTGCTCTACAGTACCTCCCTGGTCACCAGCTGCTGCCCCAGTTCAGGGGTGTCAAAGATCTTATATCCCATGGGTATAGCTTGGATGCCCAGAGGGGGCTAAGATGCCATAGAGGCCTCTTTTTGGGTGACCAGATGCCAGGTCAGATACAGGTGCAGCCTCCAGGTCAAGTGGAGCCTATGTAGTAGGCCTGTGAGAAAATGGAGCATATTCAGAGCCTGGAAGGTTTAGGCTGAACAAAACCTGGTAACAGGTTTTCCAGGAAAAAGATTCAGAGAAAACTATAGCAGCAGCTCTTATCTTTTAAATTCAAAAGCTTGACATCAGATCTCAGCAGCTGGAGAGTTTAAGGAAAGAATATCCAATGGCTTGATTCCCAGTTCAAGGTCAGGACTTCTGCACAGTGTGTTCCAAAAAAAATATTTTTTTAAAAAATTGGAGAAAACTATGTTACTAAGGCGAGCAAAGCCCTGATGTTCAGTTTTGCCCATAGAGAAGCAATGAGAAAAGGCAGAGTGAGACTAATTAGTTTGTTTTCTCCTCCTGTCTCCCCATGCAGGGAGATACCGCAACATGAACATATCTTGCTGTTCCATTATTGTCTCTGCTCTGCTGAGTTTTCCCAGCTTCTCCACTGGCAGGGATTCAGTGGCAGAGAGCAAGGCCTCCCTCAGTGAACCATCAGAGACCAGGCTGTTCATCTTTCTTGTGTGCACTGATGTGCCAGCAGGTTGGTACAATTTGTGCAATTATCCACAGATATATGTTACACAATGGTGGTGTAAGCTGCTTTGTGGGTTGTGGTTCCCCCTGCAACCCAGGGCCTGGCCAGTGCCAGGGGCCGCTAGCCTTGTGCTGGCCTTGTGCCGGCAGCAGGAGTCCCCCCGACAAACCTCCTCAGCCACTGCTTTTCATGCTCAGTTACTGGTGCCCAGAGTGCAAGGCTCTGCCCCAGATGCAGCACCACCCTGGGGCCTTCTGCAGCCCAGTGCCAATCTATAGCTCAATTTCCATTTGTGCTTGTCTAAAATGAACTTCTATCCCTCTCTGCCTTCTCCTCCGATAGATTTATCCTGATGGGTTGGAGACATGTGGGGGCACTTACTGACTTGTCTTGGTCTGCAGATAGCAGCTTTCATCTTCTTGTTTCGTTCCTCAACAAGTCTTTCATGGGGTGATGGATATCTCAGTCTCTGCACATTCTTAGAATAAGAATGGTAACATGTAATTCAAATGCAGAGTAAATCCAGTCATCTGATTCCAAAAAATGAGATAGCCAAAGAAGAATTAGTTTGAATGAGAAGTAATGAAAACACATCTATCTGAATACATTGTGCTGGGAAAATTTTCAAAATGGAGCATAAACTGCTTTCTCCGCACCAAGGTACCCTGCCTGGAACTCTTTCTTCTCATGTTTAACAGTTGATTAGTACTGCCACCACCAGTTTCCCATCCTCTTGTCCTGATGCAATCCCCAGTGATAGCCACCAGCTCTAGCTCAACTCAGGTCATCCAGAAATGGGACCCATATTCGTATATATTAGTTGCATGGGAACCTGCTGAGAATGGATTACTGCCAAGGGAATGACACCATCAATAAGGAAATGGGAACTTGGGTGCATAATTATTTATTTACTATTTCTTCATGGTGTATCTTTCTTTTTTAAGTTGCAGCAAAGATAGACTATAGTATATTGTGTAGTGTTATAACTTTGTTCTGTAAGGTTTCTCAAGAATGAGACATCTGGGGAACCTTAAGCCTCTGTGATGATCACTAAGCCCCTGAAAGAAAACTAAAAGGAATGTTCAAAATCCAGATACAAGCTGATTATGGTTTAGAGCTGGACGCTTCTCTCCTGATGCTCAGACATAGGACTAGAGTAGGGTTAGAGGTGGGGAAGTGAGGACTTTCAGAGCTGAGTTTCCAGGGTATTCCTGTGTATCCCAGAATGTCTGTCTGTAACTGGTGTGCCAGAATCACCTCTGGCTAGAAAAAAGAAGTTCCCCAAGGGATGCTTCAGCAATGGCTGGTGAGCTCCAGAAGAGGCTGTCCTCTCAGGCCTGGCAAGCAGATTTACCTTCAGTTTTTCAACAAGCGTCTGCCCTTTGTTTGACGGAACTTTTTTCTAACCATGAATTCTAGCTGCTTTGTAGTTTTAATTCATTGTTCAATACTGCTGTTTTGGGGAATTTATGAACTCTTTGATGCTCTCTTCTCCTTACAAAAAGGTTTTAAGGGTGGGACATTGCATAATGGTATGTGTGCTTGGCACAGCAACCGGTAAACAGGATGTTTTTCGCTAGCTACATGGTTTGTGGTATGTTTCATCTTCCATCTTCCATGTTGTAATTATTTCAGAATCTCTGTCCTTCTTGTCCATTATGCTACCTTCACCAGCAGCATGGAAGCCAGCACTCTGTACACGAGGGTCACGCGTGTTCAGCTGCTTTCCTCAACGGAGCACAGGGTGCGGGGCGAGAAGGAGGGGGAGGCTGAGCACAGCGTGGGAGATTGGTGATGCCTCGGGCTTGGGTAAGGTGGGAAAGAACAGGCTGATCCGCACACGCAGCCTCAACTTTGCACCAGTGGCCAGAGTGTTCCGGCCACGGCCAGGGCAGTGTGCCTTTGCCAGCGGGTGGAGTAGCGCAGACCCTCGGGGAGAGCAGAGAGGCTACGCGGAGGAGTTGGTTGGTGCTGGAGTGTTAGTGCGGGAAGGGCGGCTGCCTTTGGGAAGGCCGGTTTGTGAGATGTAGTGCAGAGTAAGCGGCAGTTTAACGTGAGCGGGTGAAGCCCGGGCAGCTGTCAGGCAGGTTTTGGACAGTTTGTAGGTACCTGCTGGCTGCAGCAGGGCGACAAAGTTGCCTTTGCCTGCGCGGTGCGGCCGGGTGGCTGTGGAAACTGATCTGCAGTTGCTTCCCCAAGTGACTCGAGCCTCGGGCTCCAGCGGGCCCCCTCCGGCTCCAGCGGGCCGCCTCGGGCTCCAGCGGGCCGCCTCGGGCTCCAGCGGGCCGCCTCCGGCTCCAGCGGGCCGCCTCCGGCCGGGAGCCGGGGGGGCGCCCCGGGCGGGAGCGGGGCCGCTGCGGCCGCCCGTGTCAGCCAGAGGCTGGCGGCCGGGCCGGGGCTGGGATGAGGCAGGAAGGGCCGGGAGCCCCGGGCCGAGCGCTGGGCCGGGCTCGGGGGCTGGTGGAGGGACGAGGGTGACGGCGGGGCAGGGAAGCGAAGGGGCGCGGGGGGACGGCGCCGGCTCCGGAGCGGGAGCGCTGAGGCGACGCGGAGCGAGGGCAGCGCCGGCGGCGGGGCGTGAGGGGCGGCGGCTACCGCGGCGGCGGCGGGAAACGGGCCTCCGCGGGGAGCCCTGGGGCACCTCGGGCCGGCTCGGCGCCGGGCGGCGATCAGAGGGAGACGCGGAGGTACCGCAGGGAGGGGATGGTGGGGCAGGAACCTTGAAGCACACGGATGGGCCAGTGGTGTGTTTGGGGCAGAAAATGCTGAGGTAACGCATCCCGGTGAAGTGGGGGATTGTGGCCTCCCAGCGTGTCTGCAGGCTTGGGGTCACCGTGCCTGGGGACAGGGGACTGGGGCTGTTCATCCTGGCCTGAATATTCCTCTCCCTTTCCCGCAGCGCTGGACTGGGCAGGGAAGGAAATGGACGGGAAAACCCTGTGCCACAACACAGGTACTACTTACTATACTCTTCGTGTCAGAGACCTGAAAAACGCTTCCTATCTTGTCCTTAAACAGCTTCTCCTTGTACAGTTCTCTGAGGGAGAGCACACGTTCCCCAGTAAAATGCCATATTAAACCATAGGGTGTGCACTTTGCAACTCCCAAGCCCATCTCCGCGTTAGTTCACACCTACAATATCGCACGGCACATGGGATTTTAACTTTGCACCAGTTGTTGCTGTGTTTGGCTTTGGTGGGGAAGCGTGTATTCATCAGCTGTTACTGTAGGGTGGACTCTTATGGAGAATTAAATTTTCGATGCGGGGCCTGGTGGGTGTTGGAGTATGATTGTGGAAGTCTTCATGCAGGGGTTTGTTGATGCTGGAGTATTACTGCAGGGAGAGTGGCTTACTTTGTGATGGCTTGTCTGTGAGGTGCGGTGGAGAGAGTGAGAGAGCAGTTCAATGCGAAAGGATGAAATCCAGCACGTTCATACACACATTGTGGTTTAGATTGAAAAGATAAAATCTGAATAGTTTGAAGGTAGATTTTGGGCCGTTGTAAACAGTTGACTTTGCCTGGGTGGTACAGGACTAACCAAAAGGGGGCTTTTGCAACTGTCTGCAAGACTCAAGATCCAGCGGGCTACTTTAGGCCTTTTCACTCAGTCTAGCTGGGCTGAGTGAAGTGCTACAAGCTTAAGGACCAGAAAATTCAAAAGCAAAAGGTAAGGGCTGTGGAAATTTTTGGTATGGAACTATGACATCTATAACACTGATTTTGGACAAACACACATATACTCGGTGGAGGGCATGCCAGGAGGCACTGCTGTGTGAAAAATCTCTGGTGAAGTGGCTCCTAAAGGGAGAGAGGGGGTCTTTATGGGTCTTCCCTTCCAGGGTACCAGAATCCTTTGGGTAATACAATTTTTTGGTGGTAGCTCTGCCCTGTACATGTGGTTTGCTGCGGTCGGAGAGAATCACCGTTCCCCTGGGCAGCACAGAATGGCTCCTGGAGCAGGGCACATCTCAGTATATACGTACATATTAATTTGTATCTACTTTGCTACTGCGTACATTTAGGATAGCAATTGTAGCATGGAGGAGGTGCCACAGGCATAATTAAGTTAACTGTTCATCAGCTAACATATTTTCATGAACACTTTGTTGTTTTTCTTTTTGTACCTGCTAATGTGATATAGCGAAGGCTATTTGGTACTGTGCATGCAAAGCAGAATTAAGTCTGGCAGGCAGCCCAGGCAGCCCTGCCACGTGTCCCAGCTGCTCACAGCGCTCGCAGAGTGCTCTGTTTCCCCAGCTTTGCTGCTGCACATTTTTCTCCAGCCACTCGCAAACAACAGAGATCTTGCGGTCAAGAGCTTCCTGATGATTTGGCATAGAGGTGTAAACAGATAAAGTTCATGAAGAGGGTTTCTTGTAGAGGTGGACTGAGTTTGCAATTCACTTCTTTTGCCTCTGTTAATTTCAAAGACGAATGTGCCAGACTCCTCCCTCCACAGGTGAAGTCAGCAAATTGGCAGGGACATTACAGGGACTTATGTTCAGGAAAAGGGGGGAAAATGATTTATTCTTTTTTCTAATTCTGAGCACCATTACCCCTCACCTCTGAACCAAGAAAGACTTTACGTGGTGTCATAATTTAGCAAATTACTTCCTCAAAGGAAGGTCAAACATTTTACCATTCGATCAATAGGAAGCGACTTACAAATCATGTGTATTGATCATTGTAATCATTCAGAGGAATGTAGGGCAGACACTAAAATCACATGCACTTAGTCTTAATTGCCCACATTAAAGCAATTATGCCCCAAAACTGTCATTGTCTAATGCTATGCACACTACCCAGCATGGTAACTTCTAGCCATACATATTTAATCATAAATCAGCCTCTTAGGTCTGTTGCACTAAAGACCTACAATATTGCTGTAATTATGCAAATATAACTATGTCTTTTTTCATCAACGTGTAAGATCATGTTGCTTTTGGGAGCCAAGTGGAGAAAAATAAGCCCCTATATTAATGCAGCTGGTATTTAATACATATATTTTACAGCTGTGCTATGTGTTCATGACACAAGTACTTAAAGTGACCTGAAATTGCTAATGAACAGAGAGCCTTTGTAAAAGCAGTCACAGGTCAAGGACTTGCAGATAAAACTTGTTGAGCGGTACGTTGATGGTAGGCTTGTGTCAGGAGAGTGCTATTTGTTTGAGGACGTTTATAAACATTATTTTCCAGAGGATCATTTCAGCTAAAAGTGTCTCGGAGAAATACCAATTTGGTAGCATTAAAATAATTGTTTTCTGATCTTGTAAACATAAGGTGGGTGCCTTTTTCCTTTTGTCAAGGAAGCCAGTGTGTAGACTCAGGAAAGTTTTGTTTTGATTTGTTCCCACAGCTTCCACGGTGGGAACTGAAAGATTGGTCAGGAGTTTATTCCTTCTGCCATTCCAGAAACCATTTCTAAACAGAACTGGAAAGTGAACCATTCTTGGTATGTTATATACCTTGTATTTTGCAAACAAGAATGCTAGAAATCACAGTTATTACCTAGCATGGGACAGCGAAATTTACCCTTCACAGAGAATATGAAATAAAGTCCTTTAAAGTTAATGAGAGCTTTTCTCCTGCCTCCCAGCACTGAGATCTAGACCACAAAATAGGTACAGTGGCCCATTGGGCTGATTGGCTCAGCATTAGGTTCTGGCCAGCCTCAGACAGTTCCCCCGCAGATCATGGAGGTCGTCAGAAAGAGACACCTTCTAATGCAGCCCAGAACAGAACAGGTAAAAGAACAGGAAGACAAAAATACACAAGACTGAATGGTAACACAGAGAGGCAGCAAAAGAAAGGCATTTCCCACTGCTTCACCTAGAGCCTGCTTTTAATTCTTGACTCCCCTCTGAAGGAGTGCGGAGCGGGCTGTGCTCTGTCTTTACAAGCAGAGGCACCAAGGGAAGGTGCAGAGAGGGAAGACGGGCTGCTGCGATTGCCAGGCACCTCTGTGCTACCATTTCCTGCTCCTCTGAGCTTTACTGGAGCCTGAAATATCACATCGTTTCAGCGAGTGTTGATCGCTACATTGGTAGTTCTGCAAAATGTTCTTGTTGCACCTTCTCAGTCTTCAGCACAGTGGGCTGCTGACATGCAGGCCTGAGGGTACTTCTGCGAAGCCCCAAAAGGTAATGAGAGAAGCTGCCTTTTTGGCAGCAGGCTCCAGCTAAGGCATGTGCACCTTTGCTGGGAGATGTGCGAGTTGCAGATCCCTCAACGAGCTTCGGAGCTGCAGGAGCAGGGAACGGTGTGTGGAAGCTAAGAGCTAAATTGATTCAATCCTCCAAATCTCAGGCAAATTTATTTTAACAAGTTTTTGAGAATGTCAACAATGTTTCTGATCTTCTGGGGTTCTTAACCCGTTCAAAGCAGCAGCGCGTAGAGCGTAAGATACGTTGTCAGTCACTTCTGTATGCAGGTGGGCAACTGAATCACAAGTAGTTTAGTATGGGCTTTTGAAAGGGGGAATGTCGTTTCTCTCAGAAGCCCTTAGCCCCAGAATAGTGGTTCAAGCATTAGACACTGATCGGAGGAGAAAGCTCCAAGCTATTTCAGTGGAGGAAAAAGAACTTAAAATTTATAGTTGCATCAAATCTGATCAGAGCACCGATTAGGTTACAGGCTAGCCCTGGATACGGCCAGTCTGGGGCACGCTGCCCGTCTCTCCCTGCACTGCCGGGTGGTGAGGGGCTGCAGCATGCCTGATCGCTCGGGAATCCCGGCACTTCCCGCACTCATTCGTTCTTTCAAGTAGCAATGAAGTTGTTTGGCTGGATCCTTTATGAAAGTTAAAATTGGTTTGTCATTTTCTTTTCGCTTCTCACACCTTATCTAGTTTCTACATTCTTCCCACTTCAGTAGTCAAAGTGATTGAAAGCTGAAAACTGAGCAGATCTGTCCCTGCAGCAACTTTCCTCGCGTTTCTCATTTACCGTTTTATCAAACAGGCTCTTTGTCTCTGCAGTCCCCTGATGTTGCCTCTGTTACACGGAGATATTCTTCAGGTCATGGGGGTTAAAAGGGGGCTAAAAAGGAGATCATATTGGACTTGCTTTACACAGACATGTAGCATTAGACCCAACGCCCAATAGAGGAAAGATATACTACTCCTATTTGATGAGCAGCAGGCCAATAAATTCATTAATCATCATTTTATGCCTCATCAAACACTTCCCAAGTTCCTCCATGGGAGTTATACAAATTAGCCACTGAAAAGGCAGTAATTTTAGTTTAGCTAGGTAAGTGCTTTTTGATTGCCTTCCTGAACAATGCTTCCCTTGACAAGCTAATAAATCAGCCCTTTCTGAATCAGAAGTGCAGCAAGTGCGAACAATAACTCCACATAGTTTCTCCGCTGATTTCAGCTAGAAGGCCTAAGAGGATGATCTGGGATCAAAGTCTCTTAGTTTATTGCAGAGCAAAAGCTTTCTTTATGAAGAAGAGCTACAGAGAAATGAGGGAAGGGGGGATTTTTTTAATCAATTAATGAGAGCAAAAGTCTTGAAACAAAAAGGAGGCCTAAATCTCCAATTGCAGGGATGCCGGGAGGCCGGCGGGGCAGCCGGGGCAGGAGCGGGTCCTGCCGCAGGTGAGTCTGGAAGCAGAAATCAAGGGGCTGCTCCTGTGGAGAGCTGCGGATTAGCAGGGCGAGTCAGAGTAGAGACTGTATTTAATCTGCGACCAATTGATTCCTTGAGTGTTTCAGGTATTTGTAGCATAGGTTTAGATTTGTTGGGTGGCTTTACAGTGGGAAGCCTTGAGGCTGTGCTGTCTTATCTTTTTTTCAAATTGCTGCCTTTGACAGTATCATTTTTTTTTAACTTGGCCGTAAATCATTTCACTAATCAGCTGTCACCAGCCAACATGCATACATTGGCATTCAGCCGGAGAATTTGTTTTGGAAGGCCTTTAGCAACAAAAACTATGTTTGTATCAATAACCGTCTGTTAATGCCTCATGCATACGGCTGTAGAACACGGGGAGGAACAAGGGGAGACAGCAGGCACGGAGAACAATTTGGTGGAAGGGGGGGGGGGGGGGCAGAGCATTAATTGCCCCGCACGGCGCGGCCTCCCCCCGCCCCGCCGCGGCTCCGGTGAGGCGGGTACCCGCGGCTGCGCCAAACCGGGCTGCGCGGGGCTGCCCGCCGCGGCGGAGTCCGAGGCTTCCCCCTGCCCGAGTCTAGACCCGAGGTATTTTAAGTACAGTGTGTCTCTTCTCCTCTTCATTAACTTTCCCTCCACACATCACTGCATGCTTCTGAAAATAACTTGGCAAACTGGGAGCCGTTTATCTCTTTTATCTTGGGACCTGATCCAATTAAATAAGTGCACATTTACATTTGCATCCATCAGGCATGAGCGCGGAGAGGTCTGTGGTTCGCTCTGAGCAAATAAGAGCCAATTTCGCTGGAAAAGAGGTGTCTGGACCGAGGCCGCCCCCCGTCCCGGGCGCAGGGCCGAGCCGAGCCCGCCGGCGCGGGCAGGGGCGGCCCCGAGCCGGGCCCCGAGCGGGGCCGGTCGCGCAGCACCGCGGCGGCGGAAGGCGGCGGCTCTTGCCCAAGTGCCGGCATCAGCCCGCGCCGGGCTCCCGGCGCGCGGCGAGTTCGCACATGCTCTAATTGTAACAGATGAGTAACGCCGTGCGGAGGACATTTATTTTCTGGTAGTTGGAGGCGAAGCGATTCCCGGCTGAGGAGGCTGGCAGCGCCCGGCGGCGGAGCCCCGGCCCGGCGGGGCAGGACCCCGCGGAGGTGCTGGGCAGCCCCGCTCCGGCCTCCCGCCGCGCTGGGCCCTCAACCGGCGGAGACTTCCCTGCCCGCGGGCGTGCGAGGGCAGGCGAGAGGGGCCCGAGCAGCCCCCGCGCCTGCGGACCGGCCGTGAGAGTAACGCGGGGCGCCCCCCTTGAGTAACGGGCATTAAACAAACGCAGCCACCCCAAAAGGAGGGCCCGCGTCGCGGGATGCGAGGTGACCCCGCTGCCTCCAGCCCCTCGAGGGAAGCAGCCCTCCCGGGGCACCCCGCGCCTCCGCGGCCGCGCAGAAAAACGCTCTGGGGCAGAAGCGCCCGCGCTGGGGGGCACCCGGGCGCCGCGTTAGGCGCTCCCAGGGAGGTCGCGCCGAGGGTGCTGGCTGCAGCAGGGTCACATCAGGGGGCGCATCAGGACCGGGGGCTCCTGCCGCATCCTAGGAGCGGGGGCAGGAGCGGCAGTGGCGCTCCAGGGCGGCCGGCGGAACAGAAGCGCCCCGCGGAGCGCTGCCGCGCCCGCGCAGGAGCCCTCTCCCGCGGCCGCCCCGTCGGGCAGGGCCAGCGCCCCGGCCAGGCGCGGCCCTTCCCTCGCCGGCCCCGGGCGAGCCCTTTCCCCGCACAGAAAGGTCCCTGGGCCGGGCCGGGCGGCCGGTTCCGCGCCCGCGGAGGCGCGGTGGAGGAATGCGGGGACAATGCGCCATCTGTCACCGCCGGGCCGCGCCGCGGCCGGGAGCGCCGCCGAGGGCGCTGATTTATGCTGAATGCGCCTTCGAAGATCTCGATGTAGACTTTGTCTTTCTCTGTCACAGCCAAGTAAAAAGAAACAGCTGGCCTGAATTTTTAGCACCCATAATTAATTAAGA
The DNA here is from genome assembly GCF_965140245.1 of Athene noctua. NCBI lineage: Eukaryota > Metazoa > Chordata > Aves > Strigiformes > Strigidae > Athene > Athene noctua. The sequence continues at coordinate 8,882,409 of NC_134045.1, forward strand.
GCTTCATTCCTGGGATTTGATGATTCAATAAAGCAAGACCCTTATTCCCCTATGTGATTCCAGTGAATATCTACTCCACTCCAATCCTTTTGGGTCCCAAGATAGGGCAGATTAACACTCTTTTTCTGTGGGAGAGAGGGGAAAAAATGCCTCAAGATTGCATCTGAGGCGCACACAAAAGGTAAATTCAAAACTGCCACTTGTTCTCTGCAAAGGCTCCTTATTCTCCGCTATTGATGTATTTGTGCCAGGTTTTAAAGAAACCAGAGGGGGGATGAGGAATTAACATATTGCTCATTTGGAAAAACAGCCGGTTCTGGTTTTGGTAACACTTGTTCCCTTGCCAGCCACAGATGTCCTTACTAATAATCTAGGCAGGTCACAGAAAGGGAGGGGCGGGGGGGCTCCCCTGGCACTGCCGTGCCGCTCCGAGGCTGCCCCGAGCCCCGGGCACGGCTGCTGCTGCTGGGGCGGGCGGTGGCCGCGGAGCCGGGCGCGCCGCACCGCCGGCTGCGCAATATCCGCGGCTGAGGACCGGCGCTGGGCACCGGCCGGGCCCTGGGGCCGAGCTTGCCTTTTTTTTTCTTTTTTTTTCTTTTTTTTTCCCTTTTAAATTAATCTACGGTTTGGGTTGAAGTTCCAGTACTTTTCCCTACTGCAAACCCCTGTGGTATTTTTTAGTCGCCTCCTTTAAACTTGCCGACCGTGTGATTTCCCGTGTTCTCTCGGCGGAGGGGCTTTCAAGTAGTTTCTAGGCACTACACGAGAAGATGCTGTTCAGATCCTCTTACCGGGGAGCGGGGGGAGAGACCCAATAAGCCAATTAGACGCGACCGGGCCGTCCCGGCCGCCGCGGAGGCTCCGCGCCGCGCGGGAGCCCCGTAGGTTAATCGGGACAATTGGAAAAGCAACAGTCGCGGGGAGAGCAGCGGGGGGGATGTAAACACGGTCCGGGGTGTTGAGGGTCTAAATTAGGATTTGTTTTGTTTTTAAGCGTGAAAGAGGAAGCAGCGGGGCTGCGGACCGCGCCAGGCTCCCCGCCTCTCCTGCCCTCTGTCTCCGCGATTGAGAAGCGGGGCTGGAGGGACAGGGGGGTCCCGCCGCCCCCGCCGGAGCTCGGCGGGCTGTGCCGGCTGCCAACCGCATCCCCGGCTCTGTCCGGTTTCCTCCAGGGCGGGGGGAAATTCACCGTCGATGGGACCGCTGGCTGCAGCCCCAGGTCCCGGCCCTGCCCGGGGTCTCGGCCCCGCCGGGACGGGCACGTCCGGCCCCGGAGCACCTGAGGAGGTTTCTCTTCCCTCCCCGGGGAGAGGGCGCTTGGCTCGGCCGGGCGTGGAGCCACGGGAGCTGCGCTCCGTGCCCGCCGGGCTGCGGCTTTCCGCCGGGAGCCTCCGCACGTCCCCGCCAGGGTCCCGATCCGCGGCGCGGAGAGCGAAGCTCTTCCTGCGGCCCCGCTCGTGGGGGCAGCCGGGCCAACGCAGTCTCGGCCGCGGTGGGGGGGTTTGGGGGGATGTTGGCCTGTCACCTGCGGGAGAGGGCGGCCCCTCCGCCGCGCCCCGCGGCCGCCTGCGCCGCTCAACCCGCGCCGGCGGGGCGGGCACCGGGGAGGGTCGTGCCCCCCCCTGCCCCCCCTCGACCCAGCAAGGGCCGCGGCGGGGGTGCCGAAGGGGGCGAAGTGCTTCCCGCGGGCGCGGAGCGGCGCCCCGCGGAGGCTGGGCCGTTCCCACCTGCGCCCGTGGGCAAGCACCTGCTCCCAGGCGCGCCGGAGGGAGCCCAGCGCGCAGGGCCCCGCCGCCAGCCCCGCTCTTCCCCCTCGCCTGTCCCCAAACCGCTTCGCAACGGCGGCGAGGCCCTCCCGCCCCCAAACCTCCGCGGGAGCGGCGGCCCCGCGGGGCGGCCCGCGGCCCTGCTCGGCGCCCCGGCGGGGGTCCGCTCCCGGCGTGAAGCGTCGCTCCCGGCCTCTCCGGAGGCTGCTCCCGAGTAACCTACGGCGGCTTTAATTGGCAGCAGACGTTATTTTTATTTTAAGACATCCACAAAATTTTTTTTCGAACAACAAATTAACATGCCAGAGGCAAAAAAGGCGGGCGCTGCCCCCTCCCCCCCGCTCCGTTATAAAAAAGAAACTGGGAAAATGGTGCTTGTTTTAAAGACAGGCTGTAGAGTACATCTCCCGCGGCAGGGGAAAAGGGTGAAGAATAAAATTGGAGTATGAAATCGATGGGGCTACAATAATAGTTATGGTTTAAAAAAGGCGATGGGCTGCAACCTAAAGGAAACGGTTAATTCCCTTAGGAATTTATACATCAAACGAAAACCGTATTGAGATCGCTGATAGACCTATTCAAAATAGCCCCGATTATAAGGAATAGGGCTTTTGAACGAGCGAAGCTCCTAAGCTGCTTTGCAAAATAGCTTTTTCAGAGATAGGAAGATCAGCTGGGGAAAGGTAGAGCGACAATTAAAAAAAAAAAAAATCCATAGCTAGATGAATAACTAAAACCTATTTATTTCGATACAGTCGTTCCACTGCGGGACCTGTTGTCCCCGGAGCTCGGGCCGGGCCGGGCCGGCTCCTGCAGCGCGGGCTGCGGAGGGGCCGCGCAGAACCCGGGCGGGGGCGACCCGCGGCGCTTTGCCTTCAGCCCCGCGCAGCGGAGCCGCTCCCGGCCGGGCCAGGCCCTGCCCTTCACCACGAGAACTTTCTCCCGTTTTCAGCAAGGCAGGTGAGACCAGTGCAGCTCACTGCTGCGTGAAAAATACACCATCCTGCAGGTCTCCCCGACTGGGAATAAAAGATCCAACCGAGGAATTCGAGCGTTTTTTAAAAATTAATTTATAATTTATAAAGTGACAAAATAACATACTGTTATCCCAGGAATATCTGATTCTTTACACATTCAGCTTGAAACAATTTTGATTTTAAATCAGATTATCTACAAAGATCGTATAACCAACTGAACATGGACTGCATCTTTAAAACATAAAATACAAACTACTATTTAAAATCCTGTAAAATGTAAATATGCATGAATAAACCCGTTACAACTAATAAATTTCTCTGACAAAGTTGAAGAGATTACAAAATAATTACCTGTCTCGTAAAGAAAAAAAAAAAAAAAACCAAACAAAACGGAGGGGTCGGCGCCAGCGGCCCCAGCGCTACTCCCATCTCCCAGCACCTTAGCAGCCCCCGCGTACAGCCGACGCCCCAAAGCCGATGTGAGCGGGGGCAAACCCGTCCCGGGGGCCGGTGCTGGAGCAGCTCCTCGCCGTTGGCTGTTCGGAGGGGCCCGGGGACCGCCGCCGCGGCGGGGGCTGGCTGGCGGCGTCGGGGGCCGCTGGGCAGCACGGAGCGCGCTGAGGGCCGCGCTCTCCCCTGGCCCGGGCCCTGGGGAGCGGGGTGGGGAGGGGCAGTGTGTGCTCCGGGCGCTGTCCCCGCACACGCGGGACCGCGGGAGACCGGGGATGCCCCGACCGCGGTCCGCCCCCCGCCGCGGCGTGGCGGGTGCTGCGCGGAGCGGAGCGCGGTGGCCCCGCGGGGCTCCCGCACCGCCGAGCGGGCGGCGGGAGCCAAACTCGGGCCGAGTGTGACACCTACCTGCCAGCGCCGGGAAGCACCGCGCCCGCGGCCGGCTCTGCGCGGGGCTGCGCGCCCGCGGCCGCCCGCCCAGACCGCGCCGTCCCGTGGGCCGCGGGCAGCGGTGCAAAACGCCGGGGGGCGGGGAGGGGGGGGAAAGGGGGCCGGGGCCCAGGCGGCCCCGCCGCACCGAGCGCCTCTGCCTGTGCAATCCCCATCCCCGGGCACCGCCGCGGCAGCGACGCGGGGTAAATCTGGCAGAAAATCGAACTCATTAGCAAAGTTCACCAGCTGATTGCTTTGCATAAAACACGACACTGATTGAAAGTAATTAGGTTAAAAGATGGGACTGCGCTCGGATTTGGTGTTTCTAACAAGTGCTTTTGTGCATGGCCTGATTTACGCCTTTGCCTCCGGAAGCGGCGGCCCTCCCGCGCCCGGCCCAGCCCGGCCCGGCCCCGCGGCCGCCGCCGCTGCTTCTCCCCGGCCCCGCGGGCGGCTCTCGCCGCCGGAGCCCGAGCTCTGAGAAACCGTCTGCCACTTTGAAAAGGGCTTCAGGAACTACTGTAGGGTCCTAAACGGAGCCCCGCGTCTCTTTCAAAACGCCTGTCTTTTTCCGCAGCTATGCACATATCTGCCCGTTGCAAAAACAGAGTGGTTTTGGTTCTGTTAAAAATCTCTTTTAATTAAATATTTGCATTTTACAAAGGCGGCTGCAGTTTTTTGTATCTAATAAGTATAACCTATTTCTTTTTTTTTTCTTTTTGCATTATAGTTTAGCTCACACCCAAGAAAAAAAAACAATAGGCATAAAAAATTAAATTAAACTTGTATATATATATTTTAAAACTATGAAACAATTCGGAAAAAGACACAGAAATGTATATATTTATATTACGAAAACAACATTAATGCCTGTACAGGTGTCTTGATTTCATAATTTACTTCAAAGATACTGTATTATCAATTTAAATACAAAAAGCTACATTAAATATACAGAATAAGATTTAATACAAATCTTTCTTCTTTGTGTGTGTGAGAGAGAGCATGTCACTCGTTTGCTTTTCACTTGGTTAAGACATTTCTGGGCGGTTTCCACCCAGCCATTTCCAATAGACTCTATAAACTTTTGAAGGGGGTGCTGGCAGGGAGGGGGGGAAGCTGGTCTTTTTCTGTTTGTTTTGTTTTGTTTTTCTTTTGGTAGTGGAAAAATAACTGCCAAAGCAATTTATTATTTCTCTCAATAAATTAAAAAAAAAAAAAAAGAACAAAACCACAGTCCCAGGAGGGGGTAAGGAGGAGAAGCCGATATTAAATGTTGGACATACCTTTCTTCAGTTCGTAAGGTGAGTCTTTGCAAAGGTCTACTTGGGACTGGCTCCGGATCATTTTAGTGTCTTTAGCCAGGCTCTCGGCTCTGCTGAGGACAGTCTGGTTTAATCCATTGAAGTGGGCGCCGGGGGCGGCGGCAGCGGGGCTGCCGGCGGGGTGCCCGTGCAGGGCCCCGAAGGACCCGTAGTTCGTGTACCCGGGGTAGAAGGGCGCCGTGTAGTAGAGCGGCCGCGGCAGGACCGCCCCGTTGGGGAAGGGGCACTGCGCCGCGGGCGAGCGCGGCCGCGGAGGCGAGCGCGACGGGCCGCCGCCGCCCAGCACGGCGGGGCCGGGGGGCGCCGCCTCGCCGCCGGCCTCCTTCGCCTTGTCCGCCGAGGTGGCGATCTCGGCCAGCGACCAGAGCTTGGGCTTGGCGAGGGCCGCCTGCTGCGGCGAGTGGATGACGGAGGCGCCGGTGGCGGCGGGCAGCAGCGGGTGCAGGTCGGCGGCGTGCGGCGGCCCGGCGGCGGCGGAGGGCGGGCGGTACGGTGGGGGCTCCTCGCCGCCCGCCGGCGGCAGCCCGCGGCCCGCCGGGCACGGCCCCAGCGGGGACGAGCCGGGCGCCTTGGGGGGGGCGGGCGGCCCGTCGAGCCGCTCCTCCGCCGGCTCTTTGCAATCCGAGTCGCTGAGGCCGCCCTCGGCCTCCCGGGGGCCGGGGGACTCCTGGAGGCGCTCGCAGCCCGGCGCTGCCTTGGGATCCGCTGTTCCTGGGGGGGGGGGGGGGGGGGGGGGGAAGGAGAGGGGTGGGGGGCAGCTCTCGGGCTCGCCCTGCGCCCCCAAACCCGCCCACCCACTTTGCCGCCCCCCCGAGCCCCCCCGCCCCGGTCCCGCCGCCGCCAGGCGCGCGGCGCTGCCCTCCGGCTCCCCCCGCCCCGGCTGCCCGCTCGGGGGCACAGGCCGCCCCGCCGCCACCGCCCGGGCCGGGCCGGGGGCAGCCCCGAGGGCGCGGCCGCGGTGGCCCGGCCGAGCCCGCCGCCCTACCTGTGTCCGGCGTGCCGGGGTCCCCCTTCTCGTCCAGTTTCTGGGGCTCGTCCTCGTCGTTTTTCTCCAGGTCGATGTTCTCCTCTTCCTCCTCGTCCTCGCTGCGGTTCCGCGGGGTCCAGGTCATTTTGTTCTCCTTTTTGAGCCGCCGCCGCGCGTTGGCGAACCAGGTGGAGACCTGGGTGAGGGTCATTTTGGTGATGATGGCCAGCATGATCTTCTCGCCCTTGGTGGGGTAGGGGTTTTTCCGGTGCTCGTTGAGCCAGGCCTTGAGGGTGGCCGTGGCGTCCCGCGTCGCGTTCTTGCGGTACGCGGGGTCCCCGTAGGGGTAGGAGCCGAGCGGCGCCGCGTACGGGTGGTACCCCAGGGACCCGGCCATGCCCGGCGTGTGGTCGTAGGGCGAGCCCTGGGGAGAGAGGGGAGAACGGCCCGGCGGGGCGAGGTCAGGCGGCCGCGGGGCGACAATGACACGGCAAGGGCAGCGCTAGGGCCTGCCCGCGCCCCGCCGCCGGGCCCTGCCCGGCTTCTCCCCCGGCTCCTTCCCGGGAGAACGGGCGGAAGGGCCGAGGGGCTCGCCGGGGCCGGGAGGTGCCGGCCCCCGGAGGCCACCGGCCGCCTGCAGCAAATCCAGCGCTTCTCCCCCAAATGCGGGCGCAGAAAAGCAAGTGGGCAGCGCGGCGTGGGGGCGGACAACGGCGGGGGGACCTCTCCCTTCCCCCCCGCGACGAGACCGCGGCGGGCAACCTGCCGGGCCCAGGTGGCCGGGCCGGGCCGGGCCGCTCCTCTGCCAGGCCAGGGGCGGGAGGAGGGAAAAAAAAAAAAGGGGGGAGAAAAGAAAAGAGAAAAGACGAAGGAGAAAAGGAAGCAAGACGGGAATGGGAAAGAAGAAACTGGGGAACTCTGCCGAGGCCCTTAACAGAGGGGAGAGACTGAGCAAAACTCCCCGGGTTTTGGGGGGAACTGTGGGGCACCGCCAGCGGCCGCAGCCCTGTGGTGGGGATGCCCGGCGCCCCGGGCCGGCTCCGCGGTGTCCCGCAGGCGCGCACGGCGGCGCAGCGCTCTGCCTTCCCCTTCCCTTCCCCGCGCAGCGCCCGCGGAGCAGGTCGCGGCCATGGGATTAGAGCTCTGCTATATTTAAGCAGCCTAATTATCGCCGTGCAGGGGGAAAGTTGCCTAGGTTTATCGCCCGGATTTCTCCCATCGCCGGCCGCTGCTGCGTTCATTCCCTTTTCAATCACAAGAAGCTAATTTTTGAGGAATTACGATTACTGTTTTATATTTTTTAAAAATATCTATTTTTTTTTAAGGGAATGAAATCGCTGCCCGCCCGCCCAGCCTGGGCCGTGCCGGCGGCTCCCCCTCGCCCGGCCCTGCCCGCCGCTGCCGCCAGCAACAGTGTGCGGCAGCACGGGGCGGCGATGCGGGAAAGTTGGGCGGCGTGGCGGGGACCCGCGCTCCCTTTTGTCCCCGATATCTCAAAAAAAAAATCGGAACAAAAAGCAGGCCCGGGGGGTGGGGGGGTGGGGGCAGCGCCCGCGGGATGCCGCCGTGCCCGGCGCGGTGCCGGCTGCCCGGGGCTGCTCTTACCACGTAGGAAGTGAAGGCGGCGGCGGCGGCGGCGGCCGGGTCGGTGCCGTACTGGAGGTGGGAGTTGTAACCCGGGGAAGGGGCGGTAAAGGCGGTAGATCCGGCATAAGGGGAAAAAGCGGAGCCCGAAGAAGATCTCCCAAGTTCATCGGTCCTGGGTCCGGAGATCACGCTGGTGCTGTACGCCGGGCAGGAGTAGAGAGCCAAGGACGCTGACGGCTGGTACAAGTAACCCTGAGGATACGACATGGCCAGGCGCACACATATACCCGGGAGCCCAAGGCGCCGGGAGGGAGCCGCCGCGCTGCCGGGCTGGGGCCGCTGCGGCCGGGGCTTCGCGGGCGCCTCTCCGCCCTCGCCAGCTGGGCAGCGGCGGCACCTTGCTCTGTGCCGGGGCTGCTGCTCCGCGCTCGCCTGCAGCCTGGCACCGCTTCCTCCTTTTTCTCCCCCTCCTCGCTTCCCCCTCTCTCTCCTTTTTTTTTTTTTTTTCTTCACTCCCCCCCCCCCCTCGGCTCGCTCTCTCCCCTTTGCACCGGGGGGCTTTTTTTTCCCCCCTTCCTCCTCGCTCTCGCTTTCCGAAGGGTCCTGCCAAGATGCTAAGTTGGAAATTGCAGCTCCTGACGCCTTCTGCGCGGCCCAGCGAGGCTCCTCCTTCGCGGGGTGTTGTCAGTGGAAGGACTGGCAGGACCCCGCTGGGCTGCCGCGGCCGGGCCCAACCAGCGGGAGGGCTCCGCGCTTCCCTCGGCCCTCCCCAGCGCTCAGAGGCTCAAGTGCGCCGGCTCCTGGATTGCAGTCACCTCCGAGCCATTTAAGATCAGCTCCAACTTTCTGCATGTGCTAAATACCGTGCGGAGCCGCGCTGCGCCGGAATGCAAGCCAATCAGTATATGAAAAAAAAATAGATATTTAATAAGATTTATTAGCCGCCCGGCTCCCCCTCTGCGCAGCCACCCCTCCTCTTGCTCTCTGCCCCCTGCCCCTCCCTCCACTAAATCACTGGAGGTGGAATATACGGGGGGATGGGGGGTGTGCGGTGGTGTTAGTTTTTCTTTTCCAAACAAAAAAGGCGATTTGGGGCGGGGAAGCGCCGGGCCGGGCCGGCAGCGCCGGGGTGCGCGGCTGGTCGCGCCGTCGGGGCGGGGGCCGCGCCGAGGCCGCCCCGCCGCCGGACCTGTTGCGGCGGCTGAGCGAGCGGAGCTGCGGCGGGGGGTCCCCGGCGAGGAGCGGGCTTCGGGGAGCTCGGGGGGCCGTGAGCCCGGCGGGAGGGGTTTAGTCTTTCCCAGCGCCGGTCCCGGGAGAAGGGGAATCCGGAGGGGGAGCGGCGGGGGTGGAGATGGGTCTGCAGAAATCGTTCAGAATGAGGGTTTGCCCGCGAGTCTGGAGTACACCAGGTACCCTCCAACACACACCACACCACTACCCCCCCCCCCGGCTCATAAAAGGGACGAGGTGAAAGCAGATTAAAACCATATGAACTGGGATAAATCCCCCCCGATCAGGAGATGTAATCTCCTTTGATTCCACCAGATACATTTCCCAACAGGAAGAGACCCCGATTTATTCCCTTCTCGCTTTTTTCCCCTCGCGGCCGCGGACCCTGCCCTCCGCCGCGGCTCCGCGCCCCCGGCTACACGGGACCCGCGGGGCCGGACCCTCCTCGCACCCCCTGTGCCTGTCCCGGTGGGGGCGATTTAATTAGATTTATCTTATTTATTTTTTTTTTAGATCTAGTAACTTTTGCATCTCTCGGCCCTAATCCCTCTCGCCGCTGGCCCCAGGGGGACGGACGCAGAGACGAGAAGAGGGAGGGGATGTTTTAAAACGGGCAGGCTGGGGCAGGAGCTCCCCGGGTCGCCGAAGAGGCGACACCGACACCGCCCCGTTCCCTCCTTCCCTCCCTCCCGGGTTCCGTCCCGGCGGCCGTGGCCACAGCTCCCCGCCAAACGGCGGGGAGCAGGCTGAGCCTTCCCGAGCAGCCCCGCCGTGGGGCCCGGGGGCGGCTCGGCGGGAAGAGACGCCGCGGGGGGACGTGTTCGGGGGGTCAGCGCAGGGCCGCCGCCGGCGGGGCGGGCGCCGCCCGCACTACACTACCCAGCAGGCCGAGGCGCCGCCAGTCCCGCCCCCGCCCCTCCCGGCACATGGTTGGCTTTCCTCCCGCCGGGTGTGGGTCCTCCCCTTCTCCCATTGGCCGGCAGACCTGTCCCTCCGCGCGGCGAGGAGGGGGTGTGGAGGGGCGGCACGGTTGCTGGGGAGTCCGGGGGCGGCGCTGGCGGGACGGCGCGCGGAGGCGCTGCGGCCCGAGCCTCCCGCCTCCCGGCCCGGCCGGGCTCCGCGCAGCCCAAGGCGCCGGCGGGGCGAGGCGAGGCGGGGGAGCGGGGCGGCGGCAGCGCCTCTCGCCGCGCGGCGGCACGTCGGGGCCCTGTGGCGGCGCTGCCCCGCCGCGCTGGGGCGCCCCCTGCTGGGCGGGCCTGGGCGCTGCCCCGCGCGCGGGCGGGCGCTCCCGGGGAGGCGGCGGCGCCGCAGCCGCCGTGGGCCGCGGTCCCGGGGCCGGTGTCCGCCCGCGCCCGGCCGGGGGGCGCTGCCGCGCCGGGCCCCGCAGTAAGGCGGCGATCGCGGGAGCGGCGTGCGGAAGGCCGGCGAGGCGAGGTGGGTCCCGGCACCTCCTCGGCGCCGCTGTCGAGCAGCGCTTTGTCTGGCGGTTCCCTCCTTTCTCTTCTTTTTCCTTTTTCTCTTTTTTAAAAGGTGTCTTTATTTTTTTTATGTGGTGGTGTACCATCTTTCGTCTTTTTAAAATCCGTGTGGGTTCTGCCCCCGGTAGCCGGGAAGGGCTGACACCGGGCCGCACTCTCTTACATGCTCAATCCACACAGGTGTGCACTTTCATCAGTTTTCAGCTGCACGGTGTCACTGGTGTTTGTCCCTGGGTTCATGTCAGCTAGCGCTCCAAAGCACCGCGCTTCTTTTTCCACTCAAAAGCGCTCCAGTCGTAATCCTCTGACAATATCCCGTGTTCGAGGAGCGAGCTATCGTCTGGTAAAGTTTTATACATTTAACGTTAATTTTATACGTGAGTAGAATAAATAACCGCTTTTCCTTGCCCCTTTCTTTGTAGGGAGAAGCCGAAGTTTTAACCGTCTTCCCATGGCATCTGACTTTTTCGAGGAAGAGGTAAGGTTAACGTCATGTAAAATTACCCTCTTTATTTCTGGTGTTCTACTAATCTTGCTTTTGTAGGCGTACATTTTGGAAACTGGTGAGTTCATGCATACTTTCATGCATTGCAACATAATAGAGCTGATTAATAAACGGTAGCGATAGGACTCTTATGCCATCAGTATTGTAAGTGTCTATCAAACCGACATTCTCACCACATTATGCCGTTATTATATTCTTTGCCGTTTTAAAAGAACTGTAGATAATTCTTCCAGATATTGAAACATTTAGTTTATAGTTCTATTGCTGTGGCTGTCACCTTCACTTTGTATCAAATTTGAAACTCATTTCTTAAGGATGTCTCTATTTTCTGCTTTATTTGCACATTGATAGCTCTACTGAATGACTAGTCACAGCAACTTTTTCCTCTGATAGAAGCATATTAAAATGTGAAAGCCTAAGACTAATCTGCTTTGCAGGACTTTTCAGCCCTTTGATTAAAGGGAAATACGTTTGTTTCAAAAATCTTGTTTACGTTTTTCTGTCAGTTCTACTAACAAATGTGGGGCTTGAGGATACATTTGTTGCTTCCTTTCATTTTTACTGAAGGCACAAACATTTGAAGGTATGGTAAGTTCTTGGTATTAGGTGTTTATTTGCTTTGCAGCTGCCAGTGAAATGATATAAGTGCAAGTTGATATTAAAATTCTTTATATATTTTGTTCAGAATTTCTTGGAAGCTAAACCGTTAATGCAACAGAAGCAACATTTACCATTCAACTCTTACTTAACCATGGGTAGGATTTATAGGCTGGCTCTACGTTCTTAGCTTTATTTAAATTAAGTCCCGTGAATTTAAATTCAGCTTGTATAAATAAATAATTAAAGTCACTCTTTTTATAGCCTTCCTTCTGATGGACTGGTCCTGCAAGGCAGTTTAAAATGGTCATTGCTTACTTTAGTAGTCAGACTCCTGTAGGGTTTTTGACACAAGGGGAACTTGAATTTGACTGCACAAAATGTGGTGACCCAAAATGTAGCAATATTTGAACTTGCATATTTGTTTTTCTCCACTGGTTTCATTTGCATAATTTCATTTAGGGTGTGCAAACATGTGGTACATCGTAAAATAGTTTAATAAATTAATGTGAACATATAATAGGGATCAGCTGTGAATATTTTCTTTCCAGGAGGGGGAAAAGAGGCAGGAGGATCTTGAAAATAACAGCAAACTATTTTGTAAAAGTCTAGCTATTGGTAGGCTCTAACTGTAAGTGCTTTGGTTGCAGGTGTCTTGTAGTGGATGGAGTTAAACCTGGGTGTCTTGGATATGATGCACCTTAATTTAATTACTTTAATAGCTACTTTCTGTTGAAACTTTAAAATCTAACGAGCCTGCTTTTATTGCAGTCTTTAAAGATCTAATCGTTCTTGTGTGTGTCTGAGATGTAAAAGTTAATGCAAGGAGAGGCAACAGATTGGTTCCGTCATACGATTTTGTTGGGGTTTTTTGAGAGTACTTAAAAGATTATGATGGATAATGCTGTCTTGCCAAAGAATGCCGACACAGGTGTTCATCATTATCTTAATTAAGATCCTGAGAAAATGTCATCTTTCGGCATGAATTATGAAGGGAGATGCATTAGGAGATCATTTCAACTTTTTTTTTTCTTTTTGCAGTGGTAGATGAGAAGGAGGCTGTTTTCTCAAAACCTTTTTGATAGTTCTTTATCAGCATACATGACCTTAGACACTTACTGAATAATTTGTTTGTCCACTTGAATTTGTTAATATATTACCAAGAGATCTGTATGTGATGTTAAAGGGAATCCTCTTTAAAAAAACCCAACCAACCAAAAATAATAATTAAAAAAAATCCCATTCCCAGATACTGTTTTGTTTAAAGCTGTCCCTGTAAACAAAATACTAAGACTCAGATGGTAGTGGAAATTGCTGCTGGAAACATCTGCTAATAGATGTTTTATACAGTGTATTTAAAAGTAGTAACAACTAATAACAGAGCAAAATAAATATATGTGAATATTTGTCTTTTTAATAATTTCCTTTTCTCACCTTTGTACCACCATGGAAGTAAAACTAATTAGTGTGCAAAGAGGAGGGAGGGGCTTGTGTTTTTCTCTGTTAAATCAATATATTATTATGCTGAGACAGAGCTAAAACAATTCAACTAAAATATTGGTTGAAGTGTCAGCAGTAAAACTTAAGGGCACTTTCCTGCAGATACAACTCGTGTGTGTTGCAGCTGGCTTCCCTAAGATGAAGTGCTGGGAGTTACAGGGTCAGTTCTTGCCATGAAAGTGCTGGTGTTGGGTGGCTCTTAGCCTATGTGAATGATCTCGGGAAGAGCTCTGCAAGACACCCCGAACTCCTCTGTTGTTTCTTCTGCCTGTGCTTACTTTGCCCGAGACTCTCCTTGTCAGCGCTCTCTGTGTTTGTGGCCTGAGACCCAGGTGTAAACTCGTGAATGCCTACAATAACTCTTCATTTCTCTGTCCAGCAATTGGGTATTGGGTAGCGTAGATAGACTTTTGTTTTTCTCGGCAAGCCTTTCTGTGTAAAATCACTTCTTGTCTGCTAAAAGAAACCTCATTATCAGTCTGAGTCCTTTTTTAAATTGCATCAGCAAACCTGTTTAGTATGTGGAATAAAACCATACGCAGAAGTGCAGCTGGCATGCCTGTTAAGCATGTAGTTATTGAATATGTAACTCCAAAGATCTTGACAGTATCGTGGGAGAACCTGAAACTGTATTTCAGTTTCCTTGAAGTTTCTTGTAATTACCTTAAATGGCACGATTTGCTTGAATTTGTTGGCATAATATAGACTAAGTTAAGAATGTCTTTAGGGTTTATTTTGCTTACAGTTCCATGAGCATATGCAGAAAATCGACTCTCCTAATGGTTTACTTGAGTGGAAAAAAAATTTAAAACTGCTCTTTTTCGTGTCTAAACAAGTTTTTCACTTAAGGCAAGCCACATCTACTGTTAGTTGGCTCCTTATTGTGAGAGGAGCACCTCAGCGGGAAGGATGGCTGTGGCTCCCCGTGCCATTCTGTGGGACATGCATGTGCCCGTAGCATTCCATATGGTGGCAGATTCCCTTTTGACCGCAGGTGCTGTGGCGTGGTGGGAGCTCCTGTAGCTGGAATCTGGCCTCCAGTGTGGGTGTTAGAGGTGGGTGACTTTTAATAGCAGTGTTGTGTTCAAAAGAGTTTCTGTTTTAATCTATTTTACTTGCATATTTTTGCAGTCCTTATGGCCAGTATTTGTGAAGGCTCAGCATTACCTTTCTGAGGAGAAATGTAAAGCCAGGTAGCCTTTCTAGCCTTACACTCAAAGAATTCTTTTCAATAGTTCTAATTTCTGATTTTTATTAATATTAGAGCTTTTTAGTTTCTGTTCCTTAATGTGGATAATGCAAGTGCGAGTGATTCTTGAAGCTGTTTTCTGCAGATTAAAGGGAGTGTATTTGTAGAGCCCGAACCTCCTTTTTTTTTAATATAAATAATTGTTTGAGGAAAAAAGGAAGCCAGACAGACCTTTCAAGGTAAATGTGGATCAGAGTTTACTGATAAACTTGAGACTGATTAGTCTCCTACTTTTCCCAAAGGAGATGCATCTTCCTGAGCTTTTCTTTTTCCCCCCAACAGAGTGAAAACTAGCTTTTTCTTTTCATGAGCACATCTTTTTCACAGTATTTCTCAGCATTCTTGTCGCTGATCAAGAACCCAGTGTTTACCTCTGAAATATTCTCTGCTGACATCTACGGAACTTTTCATGCCCTTCAGATTTAATTTTGTGTAGAATAATGCATGGTATAATATGTAGGTCCTCTGTTTTCAATTAAGCTGCATTAGGTAACTATGCTCTTCTTTCATATCCCGTAGCGCAGTATCAATATCCAGATGGCAGTGTGCTGGGATAAAATAGCTACAGGCTTGGCTGCTACTGTAAAGCCAAGAACTAACATTTTAGCCTGTGTGATAAATAAAACTGAGGTTGTGACTCTTGGCGTATTGGAGTTGCACTAAATAATGCTACAGTGCTGTTTATTACTGGTTTCATTGGATAATATGCAGCTATAAAACCTGCTTGAAGCTTTTATTAAGAATACTCTGTCATTATAAAAAGGTGCCTACAACTTCTTTATGATATTGATGGTGCAAGAATTACTTTGTTTGTGTGGACTGCTTGGCTGTTGTCTAGGGAGGACCTTGCCCCATCCCAGCTTCTGGAGGCATTAGGGTCCATGAATGTCTCCTGGGAAGAGGACAGCTCTGTAGAGCCTAGGTTTCAAATGTTATTTTAAAGGTATTTTTTGCTCTTTGCTTTTTCTTAAGTTTATTTCAGTATTTACTTTGTTGCTTCAGTTAAAATCCAGCTGATACTCTTTGTGGTATAAACTATGCTACTGTGTCACTAAGTGAGACTTAAACTGAGGTCACCCAGATAGCTGTCTGGGAGGAGGCTGCAGAATGGCTGAGACTTTCTTTATATTGACTGAGAAGGTGATGGGAAGACTTGGTAGTAGAGAAGGGTCTGGGAGTCTTAAATCGTGGGCTGCTTTCCTTATTCAATTTCTGGCACATCTTGTGACCTAGATTTGTCCATGTAACCTCTGTGCCTCTGTTTACCTAACTGGAACCCTTTGCTTTTCTCAGAAATGTTCAGGTTTAAATTGGCGTCCATACTCATATAATTTATTAAGCTGTTGTGCTTTTGAGTAAAAGTCAGTTATTAATGCTATCACTGATTCATTAGCTAAATGCCATTAAATTTCCATATTCCAGATCTTTAATTTCCATAGACGCCTGCTTGTGGTGTGCCTCTTAGAAAATGCGGAATTGAACGCTGTGCAGTGGGATATGGTACTAATATAGTGTCTGTGGGATTGAACAAACGTGCTAGATCAATAGGTGACGAAAGCCTTGCATTATTGCTCAGTCTAATCTCTGTTTGTAAGAGAAACCTCCTGACTTAATTAGTAACAAATACTATCTTTTTGTTCCATTTCCCTGTTCTTCATATGTCCATTTTTGCCTTTATAGGATGCACCCAAGAGCAGAAGCAGTAAGGTCCATGATGGGGAAAACGAATCCAGCAGTCCATCTTATCCTGTACCCCCCTGAGTACAGGAAGAGACCTCATAGAAAGCCAGAATGCATCTGGGCTTGCAGCTCTTTCTGGCCATATTAAGTCCCATTCAGAGTTAATGGTAAGTAATTTGTTTTGTGTGTATGTTATGATTCATTAAGTAAAGCATTATGGTAGTGGCACTTTCCTTTGTGGTACTGGATTCTGTCTCTAATAAAATGCAGAATTAATGTTTCCAGACATATCAGCTTTAGTCCTGTTTCTGTTAAGAAAATCATGTGGTGCAGATGACAAGCATTGTAATAAGTATGCTCGCTCTTTTTCCTTTCTTTTTTTATCCTCTCCAGATGAGCTCAGTGAGACTGGTCTAAGCAATGCTGAAGAAGGGAAGAGTTGGAAGGCAGGAGCTACTTCAAAGCAGGATTCTTCTTTAACACCCAAACATGAAGACTTTATAAACCTCATTAGGTAGAGTACTGATAATAGTGTAATATCAGTAATATTGCATGATGTAGTATTGCACTGCTTTATTGTTCTGTGGCTCTGTGGAGCTGCATTAAATGAACATATACAAGTGGCTTAAATGAACATTATGAATGAGAACAGTCAGTCGAGAAGGTGGGTACTAGAGGAAGTGCTACTAGCTTTTTTTTTAAGCCAGGGTCTCTTCTTTTTTTTCAGCTCTTTCCATAACCTGTAGTTCTTTTGTTTATTGAGAAAGATGGAATGAAGAAAAATACTCTTTCATTCAAGAAATTGAAGATAGTTTAACTTCTTAACCGGAAACACTTCACAGTCCTCTTAGCTGTTACAGCATCTTAATGCTTTGTCCAGCAGAAAATGGCACTCATAGTGCAGGCCTGTGAACTCTCCATAAACATCTGTAGTGCCGCGGCACATGCTGCCCTTTCTTCTTAGGGCTTCCCTTGTCTGGGAGCAGTTGCGAAATGTCCGCTGTAGCGCAGCCTTCTGTGACCTCTTGCATCCAAGGATGGAATTTGCAAGTCTTTCCGTCTGAAACTTGTGGGAGCTCCCTCTTGAGCCCAATAGTTCTCAAATATTGCAAGAAAAGATCTGACAGTGTTGTCTGGGAGATGTGACTGACTTAATAATAATAATTAATATTTATTAAGTGCCTTACAATGGAGGGGAAGAGTCATTGCATTCATTTTTACAAAAGGAGAACTGGCACGTAGGTGGAATGTATCTCTTCTGTCTTCTGTGATTCTTGACCCACCTAATCAGGTGATTGTCACAAGAGATAACAACTTGACGCTGGAGGAAGATGCCAACACGTTCGGTATGGCACACTGCTTCTCCCTCTCAGAATGCCTTAAAGTAGTAAGCAGGGTCTTCCCCCTGTGAGCATCCGTTGGCCAGTGAGGAGATTTAAAAGGGCTGATGAGCCTGAGGCTGTCTCTGTATCGGATAGCTTCATTATAGATCTCATCCAGTGAAAGAGTAAGGTACTGCAACTCATTTCTAGGAGCTGCTCTTGTTTTTAGTGATTACTCACCCTCTGCCTCCTCCCGCTTCCTTTCACAATAGAATGGCCTTTCCCCAGGATAAGCTGATTCACTTCACCGCTGGTACTTGCAGTTTTCCTGCACTTAGTTAGCCTCTAAGGCAGTAACTGTTTCTTCGGGCTAAGACTTTAGTTTCTGGTTTTTTACTAGTTTATTTTGCGAAGAAAGCGAATTTGTCCAGCTGCTAGAAACAATAGTGGTTTTGATGTGTATCAATAAAGACTTAGAGATGTGTGTTTTCCATGTAGAAGATAAAGAGATTTAAAGCCTGCTTTAAAGGAAGGCAAACCTTAGAGAGGTTTACTCAGATGTACAATATGCTGTATTCTTTCATTTTTAAAAACTGTATTAAGGGATTTTTTTTCAAGAAAAGAGAAAATAATTTCATCTTTTTGATTGCACTTTTTTTTCCTTAGTCTCACAGTTGTGAGATAAATATTCAGAAATACGAATTGGTAAGGTTAATGTGATTAAAATGAATATGTGATAACAGGCTCTGCACATTAAAGATTAAGAGCTCAAATTATAGACTCCAGAATGAAGCACTCCATGAGCATTCACGAATTTTGTTTGTGCGAGGAATGCCGGCCTAGGCCCCATGGTTGCAGTTGCACAACAATTTCATCCTGTCTGCTGCTTTTTTGTCTTGACTGATGTGCACAGAAGTCTCTTGAACACTGTACAGTGTCTGGGTGAAAATGTAGTCTGGGGTGAGGTGGGGGAACAAATGAGGAGATAATTTCGGTCCAAGCATTAGTGTTACTCTATAAGGATAGATTAGTTTTACACAAATGATTCACATTTACAAAGATTAGTTTATAGCATTTTGACTGCACAGTAGTTAATTCTTTATGTATAAATTGATCCTTTATACAAATGTAATTCCATATACAACAGTTAATCTCTTTGAGTGCAAGTTGAAAATATATTATCAATTAATTTATGTAGGTTATGACTTTCTTTCCCCCGTATTCTGCAGTGGTTACCGACACTAAAGTTGAGTTGGTGTGTGCTTAATGAAAAATTAGATGTGAAATGTAATACATAGAGGACAAAGAAGCACTGAAATCCTTATTGCTCTTAAAAAGACAAAGGTACCTCAGACAATTCTCCTTTCTTAATCTCTTGAGAATTTGATGCATAATTCTGTTATGAGCAATTTGGAGTGAATGGAATTAGAAATATTTTTAGAAATAGTGTTAGTACCAGATATTATTGCTCACCTTTGGTGAAGCCTAGTTTTGTTTTGAAATGCTTTGCATTTTGAGAGGCTAATTTATAGACAATCTTATATTGAGAAAGAAAAGCATCTTGGACTTGCGGGGAGAGACAAGCCTAGCTGTTACATCTGTGAAATTTGCTAATGTTGCAACCATTTAAATGAAGTGTTTGTTTACATAACAGCAGTGGCATTTCTCCTCCTCTTCCTTGCGGTTTTGTCCAACTAGATGTTATGAGTGGCAGTTGCAGTGACTGCTAAGTGTTTAAATGATGACACCATTATGTGAAGTGATTTTGAAATGAGAGATTCCAGCCAAGAATTACATCTGCTCTCATCTCCTTCAAATCATACTCTCTGGCTGTGCAGATTATGATTGATTTGTTTGTGACAGATTGCAGGAAACAGTCATTGATTTTTCAATATTTTACCTTAAAATTATTTACAGTTGTAACCAAGGGGAGGTATTTCCATGGGCTGTCAGCCCCTGAAAGACTGGGATAATATTCCCTGCTCCCTGACAAGACAAATTACCCGTAATGAGTGCAGTAGCTGAAGGGTATACTTTTATTTTAAAATATGTCAATAACCCCAGTGACTAAACGAATATTGATTCAGCATAATGAAGCCTGAGTAATGTGAAAATGAGCTCTTCAAGGAGCATGGTAAAGACTTTCTTTTTAGCTTGTAGCAAGAAGCTTTTCATTCTTTACTGTTAGGTAGTTGAAATGTGCAGTCTTAAACAAGTCATCCTTAAACAGTAGTAATATGCAGAATAATGTAACAAAAGAACTCAGGGGTTTTTTTGGTTTGGGTTTTTGTTTTTTTTTTTTTTTCCCTCAAGTTCTTTTTCTTTGATGTGTTTCAGCAGATCAAACGTTTAAAGAGAAAAATGCAAGTTATCCAGGGCAGAGATAGAGTTACTATTGGTGTTAATGCCTTTTGAAATAATATTTTTCAGCCAGCTTAATGGTATTTTTCAAGTGGATTCTGCATATATGGGCATGGAAATGTATCTAAATAAACCGTAGATTCAGTTTCATATTATTGACTTCTTGGACATATTGATGTGTGTTCTATGTGATTGGTCTAATATTCTTGTCCTTTAACAACTTAGAATAGCTGGTTTATGAGAACCTAGATATACTGTGTTATAAAACTTAGTTACTGCAGTGCACATTTTTCTCTCTGGTGCCTTGCAATGCTGCATGTTTCTTACCAAATGAGAATTTTCAAGCAGTAATTCATTTAAATTATAGTAATTTATGCAGTGCCATAGGTGTGGTGTGGAAAAGCATCTAATAGATTAATATGGATGTACTTCAGTTGTTCAGGGTAAGGATTAGATTAAAGACCACGTTGAGCTACAATTTTTTTAACATTAAAAATATCGAACGTTAAAAAAACCCTATCATCTGAAAGGATCAATTTGTCATTTGTATTCAAGAGCATTGTGTAACATTGAGAAGGCCTGCAAAAGCACTGGGTATAAATAGCTGTGTAATCCAGACATATGCAAAAAGATACTTTCTTGAGATGTTTGTGTATAATGTGTCAATTATGAAATAATGTCATAGCCAGAAGCATTTAGTGAGCATGTTTGGGCATGAAGATGACTTTCCTTATTTTCTGAGGACTGACTTCAATTGCATCCAACTAGCTTGTGAAAATCTTCAGAAGGATGTTTTCCTGTCAGCACACAGGTGATTTTTCCAAATGTCATTCCTTTAGCACAGCTAGAAAGTATTTCAGGAGGCACTTGAGAACCTGTGGCATTGAGAGTTAAATGGCAACCCTGGAATGTGAGATATGTTCCTGTTTTTAATTTGTTAATTTTCAAGAAAAATGTGATGCACATTTTGAGAGGGTTACAATTATAAACAATTGTAGTTTTGAGAGGGTTTGTGTATAACACCTGGAGAATTGTTAATGGTGCGGGAGTAATAACCTCGAATATATAGCAGTGACAACAGGAGCATTTAGGGCTCATGGAAATTAATGTTCAGCTGGTAACGTTTAACTACTCAGTGGTATTTTACACATCCCAGGTTCTCTGCCTGTTCTCTTTGTTTCTGTACCTTTTGTTTCTTTGGCCAACAGCAGGAGATGGGAAGGGAAGGTCCTCTTTCAGTAGCTTTCCCACAGTCATGAGGAAGAGGGAGACTGTTCAGGGCTGGGTGCCAGTTCTGATGCAGACTGAAGGGCAAATAAATGTTTGTTTTAACTACATCTCCTTTTCCTGAATAACACTGCATGAGCTCAGTGGTACCAAACTGAACAAAAGCAGATACTGATGGAAGTACTGCTGACAGCTAAACCAAAGTGGGCTCTGCTTGCAAGCCATTGGCTTGTTTCACTTGCAAGAGAGGTAACATCTCTTGCTGCTTCTCCCAAAGATGAGTTTGCTAATTTACTACCTGCCTGCTTGGCATTCTGGTTCAGGTCTGAACTGTGTGTTTGTCACTAGTGGCAAATGGTGTGTTCGTGGCTGCAGGAAGCTAACAAATGGCTTGCAAGCTTTGTGGGTGATACTGGAGATTGATGATGGTACCTTGGAAGCTCTTATTATTCACTCATCTCCTTTTAGTGTCAGAACTGCTACAATTGCTCCACTTTCAGATGACTATGGAGGAGGAAAAAAAAAAAAAGAAACAAAACAAACAGCAATCCCAAATCATTAATCAGTTAAAAATTCTTGTGGCTTTTGATATCTTCTAGGAGCAGGGCATAAACCCAACTACTGTTCAGGTAGGTAAAAGTAAAAGCAGAAAACACTGAAATGAAGGTCATGGGTAAGAACAGGGTAATTCTCTTTGTAGTGGAGAAGAGTCTGTTGGTAAATCGTGACAGGCTAATGTTTAGGGGTCATATGTCCCTTGACACTTGGGGACTTGCAAATTTTGCCCCATTTCAGGCCTGACACAAACACAGTGTTGCGATATGTTCTGGTAGTGGGAAGCTGGTGCTTTTGTCCAATTCCATTATGAATAAGGTGGCAATCAAAACCAATGGTTGATTTTTTTATTTTTTTTTCCCCTATTTATTCTGCCTCTGTGTTCTCTGCTCTACCAATAAACTATGAACTTGCTTTAGTTGGTGGGAGGGGGGAGGGCATGTAAAGGTAGGTGATGGAAATCATGCTTACTGGCTAAACCTTCCTTCCCTCAACTTGTTTGTTTGATATCTGAGAACTAATATATGATGGAACCTGAATCAGAGCAGTCCCTAAGTGGGGAGACAGAACAAAGTGAATTTGCTAAAGTAAATGTCATGGTTAGTTGAAACCAATTCTTTGGGGCTTTTGTTGTTTCTTTTTGTTTTAATTTATGAACAAATAATTGCTTTTATCAAAAGCAATTCCATGTATGCAGAATACTCATATTTTCTTGGAATGACCATATTATGTGCTAGGATTCACTAACTTGAGTGCCAGTACTATCACAGAGTCCTTGGTATGGTGACATAAGGGAATAACCCTAAAAAATAAGGGGAGGATACAGGACGCTCTGAGAGTCTTGTCTAACTGCAAGGGTTTAAAAAGGCATGGCTGACTTAATGCATGAGTGTTGAAATCTGTGTCTGGAATTACGGAAACAAGTTGAGAAACATGAGCTGAATTGATTGTCGATTATTTTCCTTTGTAAATACTGGGAAAAGATGTATTATGCTTTGCTGTGGCCTTTAAGGAGGGTCCACAGTGTCCTTTTTTTGTTTTGTTAACTTATCTTTTAATATGAAGTGTCATTCCCAAAATGAAGTAATGTCCTTGGGCTGGTGGCAACAGCTGGAGTTGCAGAATTCATAAATAATTCAGGGAGGGATAAAGGGTAGGGGATTTTTTTGTCATTTGAATCTTTATTATGTGCACACATTTCACTTCAGATATGGCATCATTTGAATGCATTCAGTATGATGATTGCACTGACCTGTCATATTTATTTTGATGTCCCATCGAAGGACCATATGCTCTGTCCTCGACACGAAAAAGGATGCAAGTTGCTAACCAAAAAGGTAGCTATGTTCCTGTAGAGATGAAGACGCTTGCTTCCTGTTGTCATGTCAGTAGATGTACAGCTGCAGTGCAGTAGAAGAAAGTGTAGTTATGTCAGTGCAGTGACTAAATGGCAGTGTAGTATAGTGAAAGGTGGAAGGAAGAAAGGGCAAAACCTGTTTGCGTCAAGGTGTTGCATGGCATTAAAAACTCAGCTGTCACTGAGGGCCAGTTGGTGTGAGGAACCTGGCATGTGGAAGATGGAAAAGATTAAAGCCAGCTAGAAATCTGCCAAGGTGGAGGTGTGCCATGGTAGCTTTAATGCGGAATTCAATTAATTACTTTGTGTGTTGGAAGTGAGGTTGCCATGCATACAGCCTTCTGGGGACGCACCGGAATTAGTCTGGTTATGCAAGGCTAAGGTCTTTTTCTTTGACCGATCCATTTCCTTCTGTCCTCTTTAAAGAAGCTGCTTGCTTAGCGAAACAAAGTCTTGGATGATGATTTTTGGGAAAACATGCAGTTGTAGATTTCCTCTTCGTTAATTCTGTTGTCATGGTTGCATCTGGTCCTTTTCTCACTTCGGTGGTATGTTTCTGTGGACAAGTGGTATATTTTTCCAGAAGCTACAGAGAAATCTACTGGTTTCAAGTTCAACCTTGTCCCATAAGTAACAAACTGCATGATGATGAGTAATGTCTGATTCGTACTGGCTAATGCACTGGCTGATATTAGCTATTCATACTTTGTGGGATAACGGGACCTTGTTAATGGTACCTCTGTGTGCTCTATTAATGTGATAGCATGCAACCACTACAATATTTTCATGGTACAAGGTGTAATTGCAGCAGTGAGTGGTGATTTGTATGAAGTAGATGGTCCATTGTGCTCATGCCAGTGGCAGAAGGAAGCCCATTAAGTGTAGGTTAGTAAAATACAGTAAGTCGAAGCTGTGAATGTGAATGATAACTGTATGCAAAATTGTTTCTTTTCTAGATCCTGCCATCAATGATTGAGCCTCCCTGAAATCTTCTTATCAGTTACTGCCGAGATGAGAAGGATAACAGGAAGGAGGAGTGCTTAAGTGGTTCTAATGACAGTTAATTTCATCTATTTATCAATGACAGGTTGTTTTTTCTTCAGAACTCAATTGTCATGACAAGACGCTTTTGGAAGTCATCTTTGTAAAATAAACCTGACAATTTTTAGGCTACAAAGAGCTATTGTATCTTTCTATACAATGTTGTCATTATGGTAAACCGCTGGAAAGTCTTTATTTTTGAAGTAATTTAACTTGCATACTTCATTCATTTGTTTGAATGTCTGTTGAATTCCGTGTGAAAAGTTTCTTCCCAGAATTCTTTTATTCAATGGAACAGTTATTCTTACAATGCTCAATTTATTATTGTCTAAATTACTGTTGCCTTAGCCTCCTGCAAAACTGTTTCTTTTTAGTAATTCTTAAACAAATAAGGAATGAATGAGGTTTTGTCCTCTTCATGTTTTGATCGGCATATTTTTCCTTTCAGTGAAAGCATCTTCAGTTTTCAGAATGACACTATTATAAAGAAAGGTGCTTTGCTTTTTTTTGTCCCAACAGAAAATGTCTTTTGTGCAATGACTTTTTAAATATGTACACTGCCAAGACACAATTACTGGAAGGAGAGACAGAAGCTGTTGGGAATGTCATGTTATGCCAAATTAAGAATTATTAGCTCTTACTTTCTCTGCAATCTCTTTGACTAGAACTCGACCTACTGTGTCTTGCTTATACTTTGCCTCTAGTGGAACTAATGTGTCCTTGGAGTAGCATTTTAGGGTAACTTCACATTCATGTTTTTTTCACAAGTCTGCTTTAAACTGCTGGGATTAACTTCAGAGAAGGCAAGAGATACAGCCTCCTTTGTCCGCAGCTGTGCTGGTTAAAGAAGGAGGCTTCGTGCACACTTGCTTGCTCGTTCTCTCCCACAGGTTATTGCCCCTGCTAGGGAAGCAAACTGAACTGTTTCCCTGAGCACACCCGGACTTATTTCAGCCAAAGTTAATCATGTTATCAAATACTAGTTAACTAACACCCCAGATCATTTTGATGAATGGGCAGGGAATGCACAGACCAGCTGCACAGATAACGTATCTGGAAAAGATGGTGTGTTGACAAGAGGGTTGTTGAGGAGCTGGTGGTGGTGTAGTCTTTTCAGCAGGTACAGTTACATCTTTAAGATGTGGCAAAAATCAGACATGTTACCTGTGCAGTTCTGTCATGTATAATACTCACATTTCAGGGACCTGCTGTATAATATAAAATAAACCTGTGCTCTTTGACTTACTCCTTGTGTGTGCCTGTGTGAGAGGAGAGAGATGGGGCTGTGTGTGTTTGTGACAGGACACCTCTTTCAGGAAAATGTATCTGGTCAATTGTACAGATGTCTCCAATATCTAGAGAACACACTGTTGTGTTTTACTTATCAAAGAGTCTGCCTCAGCCAGCACATACCTCAGGAGCACTGTTTTTGAGAGGTGGTGCCCTGAGCTGCCTCTTCAAAGAGGGGAGAACACCTCCAGCAGGAGAGTCCATGCTGTCCACTGCTGCCTCACTGTCTGATGTGCTGGAGTTCGGTGAGGCATCCAAGCTCTTGGTGCTCCCCTTGCTAAAATTAGAATGGTGTGGATGATCTCTGCTACTGGAAGGCATACTGAGTGAAAACAGTACGCTAAATAGCTCCTTCCTTCAACACTGACCCTTCTTGCAAAGAGGGCTGTGGAGTGTAGGTGCCGTCCCAGAGATGGCTTGGGTGTACAAAGACCAAGAGGCTTTCTGATGAGTCAGAAACCTGAGAGCAGCAATGCTGCTTGTGTCTCGTCTTGGGGCACTGCTAGATGAAAAGAGCTCGGTTCACTCACAGAAAGGACTACGCCTCCAGCTCAGCTAGTGTGGCATCCAATATCTTTTAAGTGGCCCTGTGCTAAAGAATGAAGAAGTGGCCTCTCTCATGTGCCATATGTAAGGGAGGGAAATAACACATCTGAAAAAGTGACCTGAAGAGATGAGGCATGGCAGCTCTTAGGACTATGGCTTACAAAATGATTTGGGTACATGCCCAAACTTAGAAGTCACTAGTATTTTAAAATTGTATGTGAAAAGGAGGTAGCTATGGTATGACCAAGTGTGAAACCTATTGTTTTTCTGTCAGTTTTGAGTTAACTTTGCTGTGTGTTGTACTCTTTTGTCAAATTCTTTCTTACCTTTTTTGGCCTATCCTTGCAGTGTAGTACTTGGTGCATGCATAGTTCAAGGAGGCAAAGCACCAACCACATAGTTTCCAAAATCTCCAGCTTGCCCCCCATCCAATCTCTGCAACAGTGGATATGGCTCCAGGGATGGGAGCTGTGCCCCGGGTTGGCAGCCTGGGGTCAAGCTATGGCTGAGCTCTTGACATCTGTACGGAGTCCAGGAGTGATGCCCCTCCTCCAAAGGGCTGTCAAATGTCTCTCCTGACCGTGAGCTAAGGGGAAATGACCCTCCACAGCTCTTTGAGACAGCCTGTAATTCATATAATTCTTTTATCTTGATATGGACTATTGTAATACTGAGGTTTAAATATTTAATGAAATGCTTGTGATTGCCTAATAATTTTTTTTGCCTGCTTAAGTGGTAATACGTAGTTAAACCAGTATTGCAAAATAACATATAGCTTATGTAGAGCACTGTCATGAATGTGTTATGCCCACAAGTAAAATTTTACGTCCAGGCACTTAAAATGATCAAATACTATAGTTAAGGTTGTCATACTGTTTATGTACCGCTAAAAAGCAAACAAAATTTCAGAGCAGACAGATATTTTTTTTTCTTATAAATACTCCAAATAATAGGTTGGTTTCAACTAGACTCCCTGGCTCTTTGGTGATTGCTGCATTCAGTATGAATCTCTCAGGATTCCACACATAATCATGTGTTTATTATTATGCTGTTATAAACACATGATCTTTATGTATGTTCTCCACAAATAACGTTGGACAAAACATAGATTACCTTCTTAACTGGTACTATATGGTTACTTTTTAACTCCTTTAATTTCAGTTCAAATGTGGTTGAATAAAATGTGAATTCCTGAAAATAATCTTTACATCTGTAATATGACAGTTGATTTTATATTACTGTTTTCATACTTCAGACTTAGCAAAACATTTTCAAGTTGTTTTCAATATGTGTTGACAATGTACAGAGATAAAAATCAGTTGATGAAAAACTCCAAGGTGCAAGCTTTAAATGAGAGCAATGAATCATTAGAAATCATTAGAAAGGGAATTGTAGATTTTCTATCTTTTGAATGAAGATGAAATATTTTTACAGAGGTATATGCTTGAACAAATGGCTGGGTGAGGTAGAGAAATTCCTCGTGGGCTTCTGTGGCTTTTGCTACACCTGGGGTCAGACTGGGTCACCTTAGATGTCCTTTTGGCTTGGAGGAGAGGCAGGTATCTCGGTGTAACAAACATCTTCACAGCATAGCAGCTTCCACTGAAAAGTTACTCAAAGTTTCTTACACTTCTCTTAAAAAAGACTGGGGGGCGGGGGCATCACTTAATGACTGATTCGACAAGGTTCCTGTCTCCTTACACTGTGCCTTCTTCAGCGATCCTCTTTCACCTGACTGCTTGGTTCTGCAGTGTGTTATGTGTCATTGGCTTTAGGTGGGTTTCTTTCATTTTGTTTCCATCCTCCCCCTCCTAAATTAATCAAACAGCATGTGAACATTTTTTTTAGAGCAAATGTCTTCTACAAAGTGTATACTTCTACAAAGTGTAGTGTTGCCGTGCTGCTAGAAATTATTAGGTTTAAAATAATCTGACAGCATCCTGCTGTGTATAAATTAGGTTTGTTCTCTGCTAAGATTAGTTAGCTGGCACCCATTTACTAGCACGTTACAAAAAAGTGATCACAAGTTGATCGCATCTGGTTATCTGCCTTTTTTCTTTTTAATGAGCTTTTTGTTGCTGTGCTGTCACCAAGGTTGAAATAAATGCGTGGAAGTCATATGTTTCCAAGTTCTCTGCAGCCTGGGGAGATGATGTTGGCTCTTCTGTACCATGAAAAGACTTGAGGGCATAAACATTTGGAGAAGGGGAGAGTTTGTCTGCACTTAGATTTCTGAATCTTCTGCACCTTTGATTTTGGCTAATGGGGATGTTTTCTGCTCTATGGCAAGCAGCATTACCACTGAAGTC
The DNA here is from genome assembly GCF_965140245.1 of Athene noctua. Lineage (NCBI taxonomy): Eukaryota > Metazoa > Chordata > Aves > Strigiformes > Strigidae > Athene > Athene noctua. The sequence continues at coordinate 8,910,157 of NC_134045.1, forward strand.
CAAAATGCCAGGTATAATTAGCTCATGTGTTTAAATAGGTGTTGATATTTTTTAACTTGTATGTACTAGCCTGTTTTCATGCAGAAGTACATATTTTATCTGGGAAGAATGCTGTGTGAATCAGAAAAAGCAGAACAATTATTTGAAGTTATATGCTAGTGTCTAGGATTTTTAAAATAACCATGAGGTCTTTATTTCTTTGTTTACAACTGATTAGGGTTAGAGTTTTGAAAGCTTAATGCTGACTGTAAGTGCTTTACAGTCAGTCACTGAGAGTTATGGGCTTGGCATGACTCACGTTTATGTCCTTCAGTATATCCATTATTGTCAGATGCTGAGTAGTTGCTGCACATAGATGACTGATTTTTTTGGTATTTTACATTTTTACATGTTCAGAAAAATACTTTGTTAAAGCAGCTGCTGGGTGAATGGGGTAATTAAAGAACTGTACTGCTTTTATTGAAGTTGACACATGCTTCGTGTTCCTTAGAACTCAGTATGTGAGCAGAATGTTTCCAGGATATGTTGAAGTCAGACACCTAGAGATACTGGGGAGCATTTAATAGTAGCAAAGATAACTTCAAGTTTTACACTGTTATATAAATCATTCTTTAAGAAGAGGACTATTATTGCAATACATTGCTCGTGTTCCTCATGTTTTGTGTGCATGTATGTTTTATGTATGCACACACACACCTACACACAAATGCTTAAGACCTGAACACTTTTATCTGACAGTGATTGTATATTCTATTTAGTTTTTATTTGGAAAAAAATTATGTTGTAATGCTGACTGAGAATCTTAATTTGCTTGGGGCCAAAAGAAATCTGCAGTTTATTGATTTTGTTTGTTTTTTTTTTTTTAAATTGAAATGCAATCCTACTTAGTTTGAATCGCAGCTTTTAGTGTGTCAGTGTCTTGGTATAGCAAGTAAGGAATCTCATTTAACATAAACTGAGGCTTGGTTTCATTTTAACATGTATGATGGGTGCAATCTTCTGTATGCATAATGCTTTGCCAGTTGTGAAAAAATAGACTTGTAATTACAACACACAGGGACCAAACATGGTATAAATTAATATCCTCAGAAAGTCTATTAAACAGATATAATTACCAATGTTGTAATTTTTAGTGATATGATCTTTTTCTTTTCCTTTCCTTTGTTTTTCCAGTGTATTGGACAATTTTATGTCCATCTGAGTACGTTCAGTTAGTCTGCCTTTCCTGTTAACAGTTTATGTCTTTAAAACATCTTTGATATTCCTTTTTCAAAGTTACAATTATGCATTTCAGGCAGAGTTAACAAACATGCAAGTTTCAAAATCAGAATGTTTTTTAACGTCACATTACATGTATTTTGTTTCCATGACCCATGGTTTGGAGAGCTCTGCCAAACAGGCTCCACTCCGTGGGTTTCGGTGTGAGCTGAGCGCTCCGAGCTGCAGGCAGCTTAGCACAGGCCTTATCAGTGTCCGTGCTCGGTACACACACGTCACAAAGTACCTTCCTGAAAGAGCGGGCAGCCTTGGAAAATATCAAAGGGACAGATTCTTCTTTTGAGTGACCCCAGAGCCTGACCAGCACTATCAGAAACAGCCCCACCTCTTTCAAACTGAAGCGGTGCCCAGTGCGCGGAGGCTGAGCGGTCCAGGGCCCCGCGGCCAGCGGTGCGCAGAGGCAGCCCAAGGAGGAGCGGGGGGCAGGAACCCGCAAGGTACTGAGAATGTGCTCTTTCTTCTTTCATGGATGCTCCCAGATTAAAATGCTACCATCTCCATTACCCTGCTAAGAGAGAAAGTCTCCATACAATAGCACGGTGCCTGGAGAGGCCTTTTCCAAAATCTTCCTTCTAAATAGCAATAATGAAGTTACAGGCAACTTTCACCTGGGAAGCCTGTGGTACCAGTGTGTGTTAGTAAGACACTTCTGCTTCCTGAAATGCTTTGTCAGTGTTAGAGTCTTAGTAGTGTATTCTGGACTGGCTGTTTATTTATCATCCATATTTTGTATGATTTCAAAGTAGAATGTTGCCCTTACCATTGCATTATTTGGCTAAAACCATCCAAGTTTCACCTGTATATTTTGGGATGTTTTAACCTTAAGCACTTTTCAAGCAATTATGTTTGACTTACTATTATTCCACACGATAAAAAAAATACACTATTAAAATACATGCTGAAAGAACATTATTCATCAGCTATGAATAGAAATGTGGGAAAAATATTTTCAGAATTTTAGGTTTTTTGCTAATTCTTCCTAGTTGATTTTGCATTCTTTTTGATGTGAGACATTAGAAAAGAGGTGGTTAGTTTCCCTCACCAGGATGCATAAGGTGCTGTTGTGTATTGGTGTTCTAAAGTTCTAGGACTGTATAAATGGAAAATATACTTTTTAGTTTTAACATTGTGTTAGATATGCAGTAGAAGATAGTTTTATACCTGGATGTCTGTGTGAGCAGGCTAGGTAATTTTAACTGTCCAAGTATTCCAACAAACTCATCTTACAGGCAAATCTTTTCATACTGGGTTCTGCAAATTGAAGACAAAAAATTGGTTTCTAAACTACTCACGTGTTTTAATACTGCAAGTCGATTCCCATGTAAACTTCTATCTAATCCATAGGAGTTTATGCAGGAGAAAGTAATTTAATTAACACTTTTAATTTCAGCTGTGAAAGAAGGTGAAAATGGTGTCTGAAGAACGGAGAGAGGCTTTCTTTTTCATCGCTGAAGACTCACCACACTTGTAAGTCTGCTGATGCTCGTGTACGTAGACCATCTCCTGCCTGCTAATTAGGCCTCTCCAATGTGCTCTCTAGAAATGCACTGAAGAAGTTTTTTCAAAAAACCACCACGCCATCATAAATAAGGAAACGGTATGGTGTGTAACTATTATACACTGCTCATTTGGCAGACTATAATTTAATAGAACAACAATGATCAGACTAGTATATCAGTTAATTTTCAAAACATTTTATTCCACACAAATTAGCTCAGGTCCTGGAGGGCAAAATGACAAGAGGTTACTCGTACACTATGTATTTAATTAATTGAAAAATGCTCAAATTGCTTTTACAGTTGTTATTAAAAAGTAGAATCAGTGTTGCCAGTGCTCAACCATAATTAGAACCCCGGGGAATTAAATATTTAGCATTAGTAATGTAACAGCACTTAGGACACAAATTTCTATTTTTGTAATGAAAGCAATACAGTGTAAGTGCAAATGGCTGAAACGACAGCTGTGACAAGCGAACCAGCCTGGGATATTTCAATAAGACACCTCGTCGGACAGCAAGTCTTACCACATTACTCGTTTGTAAGAGATCTGCGAGTTTAAATCCCAGTAGCCAGGCATTACACCCAGTATTTAGATTTCTAATTGCTCACAGGATGAACCGTTGGGCAAATGTCACGCCGTCGGTGGGGGAAGCGTGTGGTGTTTTCCCAAATAGCGCTGCGGAGGTGCGTGCCTCTGTCAGCACGGGCAGGGGCTGTGGGGGCAGGTCCCGGGGCTGCCGAGGGAGGAAAAGAGATCTTGTTTGTTTTAAGTTTAATTACGTTTTAAGCGTAAGTGCTTTCAGTGATACAACATGAAAAGTCGGATATTGGGCTCTAATGAGCTGTAGTGGTAGATGGCTGGAGACCCTGAGGGATTCATTCACTAAATTAACTGGATAAAAGTACTTGGTTTGGGCACGGTAGGATGGTTGAGCTGTGCTCAAAAACTCCCTTTCAGAGCTGTCTCTCATTCCTGTTTTCGTTCTAAACAGGCCGTGTAGCGACTTCCACTGCCGCCTGCTACAACTGTTCAGCTTGTCAGAAGGTATTACATTACCAGCTAATAAGTAATAAAGCATATTTGACTTCATTTCTGTTCTGGTTTGGTTTTTTCTGGGATGACAGGCAAAGGAGGAGAGCTTGAAGCCAGTTGTGCCTCTCCAATAAAAAAAGCTGTATTTGGGCAAGGCATGCTTTTGCCTTTTTAAAGTGCTGATTTGTTTTCTAGAAATAGGACAATCAGGCAGGAGAGATGGAATACTTGTTTTTGAAGACGCTTTCGTTCCACTTGGCACCTGCTCACAGGATAGATTTTGTGTTCAAGCTGAACACGTAGCAAGGACATACTGTCTAGACAGCACTGGACCAGGACAGCCTGTTTCTTGACAGAAGCAGGTAAGGACCAGCATTGTGCCTGTGCAGTGCCACATCCAGCACAAGCAGAGATGCCCCTGCTGCCACTCTCCTGCTTTGCAAACATTTGTTTCTGCTGCAAGTCACTCTGCAGAGAAAGTTTATTGTAATGCTGGGAAAAAAAAAAAAAAAAAAAAAAAGGAAAAAGAGAAAAAAAGACAGCTTGGTAAATAGTGCCAAAGCCTGTAAGAGTATTTCTTGTTCTGAAATTTAAAAGGGTCTTTGTCCTGAGATATTTCAAAAAATAATTACGGGACAAATGGCCCATGGGCTGAGCCAGGGCAGGGGCAAAGCTGCCCCAGCCCAGATGCTGGAGCTTCTGCCGTCAGCCTGCCCAGCCCCTGAGCCTCTCAGCTGCAGCCACTTAGCACTAACTGCACCCACCCCACACCTTGGGGGCATAAAATGGCACCTGCTAGCACAGCTTGGGCTGCTGCTTCTGTCTGCTGTGGGGGAACCTTGTAAGGAAGGGGCTTCGCTTGGTTGTTTTAAAAAAAGCAATGCTCTTTTTTTAGCTTGGCTTTCAGAAGTAGTTTTGGCTTGTTAGCTGAAGGTTCCCCTCGCTGTCTGGTTTTGGTTGAAGAATCTGAACTTCAGTGAAGTGACGAGCAGCCGCCAATGGAAGTGTGTAACAGGGGGCAGTGGTGACCTAGCAGGTACCTGGCTGCAGTCAGTAAAGCCTGTGGGAGTGATACAGGTAAGTGCAGAATGGTTATGAACAAGGTCAAGGTTGCAAATAAACACCTCTTCCCTGTTGATGGTCTGCTGGGGCACAGCAATGGTCACAAGGGATCAGGACTTTGAGTTTTGCATGTTTCCTGAACAGGTAGTGCTGCTGAGAAAGTTAGCTTTTCTCTAACAGGTTTACAAATTTGGGCTCAAAGTGTAGGAAGGAGCACCCCATGTGAACACTGAAGCCATGTGGGGTGTCTCTGAGGTTCCTGGGTGCTTGCATCTCAGTGCCCACCTTGCTTCAGCTCTCTGAGCTTTTCCCTGCTTGCAACTAGAAACCCCTCGTGCTCTGTAATTCTCATGCAATGCACAGAACTGGGGTACCCAAACGTTTGATGTAACTGTGATTTACTGCTGGGTGTAAATAATTGTCATCAGCTTCTACTTTCATAAATACACTTGTGGCGTTTCCCCCCATCCCTTTTCCTTTGCTGCAACTGGACAGCATGGGAGTACTGCTGGGGTCTTGCCAGCGGCCTGACTCACAGCAGGACGAGCTGCACCTGGACTGGGCTTTTTGTCCTGGCATCTAAAAGCTGCACCGAGCCTCTCGTGTGGATGAGCGAGCAGCTGCACTGATGTGATAGTAGCACCACTGCTGACTATTGTGTCAGTGATCTGGGATCTAAGAAGTCTCTATTCTGGCCTGGGACAAGTCAGTTATTTATTTTTTTAAAGCCTGTTTCTATAAAGCTGTTCACCCCTCAAGGTTTTTGAGGCTTGGATCTTGTCTGTCATTGCCAGGATCAATTCCTGTAAGTCCTGCAGCAGTTGGTCTCCCTCTGAGGATGGAGGAAGAAGGGGGGCTGCAGGCTTTAGTTGCCTGGAGATTGGCAGCTGTAAAGGCATTTTTCCTTTCTGCTTTATTTTTGTTCTTTGGCATCTCTTCTTCCAATCTCTGTACCCACTGTGCCCGGTGCTGTAAAACACACAAAGGCAGTCTCTGGCCCTTGCTGGTTTCTCATCCTTCAAGTTAAAGATAAAATGACCTTTTCTCCTCCAAAATCCACCATCATCATACCTTTGGAAGCATGTCACAAGCTACTCCAACACCAACTTGAAACAGAGACTAAAAAATATAAACTTTAAAGAAGGTTAGTCCTAGCCAAAGGACACTCAAAATTACTTCTAAGGCTCTCCATAACCTTGGCTGCTGCCTGGCAAGTACGGCAGCGTGCTATGAGCTCTCTGGCTGGTAGGAAGAAAGTAGGCAGGCAGAGCTAAAACAAAAGATTTCCCCAGGACCTGCTGCCAGTCCAGCCTTGCCAGGTTTAACAGCCTCTGATTCCTAAGGCAGGATTTAACTTTAGCACACTTCATTTCAACAATTAAGATTTTGTTTTTTTCAGAAAATAAAAATAGATAAAAATATTCAATGTATGTTTTTCAGTATGAGCTTGGACTAACTCTACATCCCTTTTTTTCAAGTAGATGCCCATCCCAGAGGTGAATGCATGGTATCAGTCAGAGCTAAGATTTTTAACTGACCAAACCAAACATCACAGCATTGTACCAATGGATGTTTCTGTTGTTTAAGCAAGTGTGAACCTAGTGTGAAAAATGAGATTTAAACTACAAAAATACTTGGGCACTGATGGAAGTTTTCCTGCAGCCCTGGCTGAATGACTCTCCAATTGCATGTTGGTTTTACCAAGGTCCTGTGCTGAATGGTGTTCCAGTGATGCAGCTCCCTTCAGCTCCATAGGTAATGGAGCAGTTATCTCTTGGTGCTATGCTAGAAGAAAGCAAATGGGCTGAAAGCAAAGTATGGTTGCATACAGGAGTCTCTTCCTTGTTTCTCCTTAAATTGTGGTTTCTGGTGGTACTGACTCTCTTCTTTCAGTTATTGTCCAGCATAAAAGGGAAGCAGCTCGACAAGAGAGGTTTTCTATTTTTCTGTTTCAACAGCTTGTTGAGGCAGAGTTAATTTCTTTCCTCTGTCCCTTTTAGATATTGCCTCTTATTTTCTTAATGGCTTAAACTCCTAAAACTATGCCACGAAAAAATCAGCTTTGCTCTTTGTGACTTGCTGTATCCCCTGTTGTATTTGTATTATTGAAATTATACTTGATACACACACCCCCCTCCCCCCAGTATTTTAGATCTCCTTTGAATACCTCCAAGAGCTTTTGGTGTATGTTTTCCCTTTTTATTTTCTTTTTAAAAAAAACCATCCTCAGGCAGTTGCTAGTGTTACTAGAGCCACCCTGTCATTGAAGGGTAATGTGAAGTTTCAAGTCATCCTCAAGCTGTCTGTGGTGTTTAGGGCCCGATTCTGCAGCTGCCGGCAGATACCTGGCCTGCAGCAAGGAGCCTGCCGGTGCAGGAGGGTGGCAGCTTGCCTGCCTGTGCTTGCAGGATTGGGCCCAGGGAGAGAGGGTTTTCCTACTGCTGCTGCTTTATTATAAATAGGGAAGCCGGACCACAACAATACATTCAAAAACTCAGATCCAACTGATCAAAAAGCTCCGCAATTGGGTTCCTACTGTGTTGTGATGCTGATCTACATGTTTCCAGACAGTTGGAAAAGTTAAACCCCCATTACCAGCCTGGGTCATATTGAGCAAGAGAGGGGCGGGTTTTTGGTCTCGGCTCTTGGATGTGGGGGTGGAAGCAGTGTTGTGAGGCTCTTAATGTTACACTCCCATCGTGTGTGTGACGATGAAATGAATTGGTTAATGAGTGCCTAAGCATCTGTTCAGCCTCTGGTAGATGCTTTGCCAAGGTTCAAGTTCCCTGAGGAGGATTAGCCACCTGGTCCAGTTTTCATGATATACTGACAAAGGGGACACCCACCTTTTGTTTTACTGCAGAGGATGAACGAATGCTAGATTATTGTTTAGCCAAATGCACAGGGTCCCTGGGAGGTCTGTGAGTTTGATGTATTATTCTAACTTAATGATTACTTTTGTAACTGTTACAATTTAGGTTACAGCAGAGCCTGCAACTGCTTTGTACTTCTGTGGGAAGAGTGAAATCTACTGACTCAGCTCATCTCATGGTTTTGCCAAATAGACTTACTTATTTTCTTTTTTCTTAAATGACACACAGCTCTCTGCACGCAATTATCTCTCCTGCTGTATAATATATAAAATCAATATACACCATAGGGCAACAAGAAATGGTGATAAAAAGAGGTTTTAAGAGAAAAATGAGCATTTCATAGCCTGAACTTAGAATTAGGCTTTCCAAAGTGTCTAGATGTTGCTGCATGGACAGCATTATGAGTTGATGAAAGCCCTGCACTAAAAGGCTTAAATTTATGTGGTGGTAGTATTGCTTTACAATGAACATGATTTAGTAGGGGTTTGACCCATCAGACACATTATAGCAAAGGAACTTATGCTTGAAAGACAGAAGCATTACACATTCATTGCTGAACTCTGAAATAGCTAAAATCATGCAGCCAACCTGAATTAAGAAAACAAGGTGGGTGAAGTCTCTGAACTGAAAGGAGGGCTTGGCTGGTCTTTTGCCTCTGGGTTACCTGCTAAAGCCATGCAGAATCACTTTCTGATGGTGGGTTTGTTTTGGGGTTGGGGGGAAAGCAAAGAGGTATGGCTTTTTTACCCATGGCTTGTTGGATAGGTGTTTGTGATATAAACCCTATGGTGAGCTCTGTGGCAGAGTGATCCTGGCTCCTCCTGCAGCTGCGTATGGCTGTGATGAGCTCTGAAAGAGAGAAGGCTGAAGTAGGAGGCCAGGATGAGGTACCTCCGGCTGTTGCTGAGTTCCTGCTTTCGACCCTGCTGCTGCAGGACAGGACGCCGTGCCCCAGCAGAGCCTGTGGGCAGGTGGATCCCCCCGCGCTGGGGATGCTGCGGGTGCCACCGTGGAGAAGCAATGGCTGGGGTAGGGCAGCACTACGGAGGAGCTGCACCTCCTCACCCCTGGCCGCTGTGCAACTGCTGCGCAGGTACCCTGTCAGCAGGGAGATGTGCAAGTGTGGGGAGGAATTTCAGAGCCACGACTGCTGGATTCGGTAGTGGTTTAGGTGCCCGTGGGGAAGAGGAGATAATAAAACCGTTTGTTGGGCTGATCATGCAGCTAAGTGCTCAGCTCTGGGCAGTTCACACTAGGGCTGCAGTTCCAGCTGAAGCTGAGGTGGGAGGATATGATTGGGGTCTGTTTATCTCGGGTATTGAAAAACACCTGTGTGTGCAGTGCCCTCAGTCTGCATTTCAGCACAGTTCTGGAAATACATGGAAAGAAGCTGCCCTTCCCACTTAATAGCTCAGTAGCCTGTAAATAAAAGATGAGAAGATTTTGGGTTTGTCTCCCATTGTGGCTTTTGCCAAATTCAGTTTACAGCCTCAATTTTACATCTGAAGTCAGATGACCTCCCTCAACAGTGCTGTCTCCTCTGTTTTCATTCATTTGCTGCCCTTGGGTGTTTTTAATGCCACTAAGCATGCTGGTGCAATGTGTCATTTTAGACAGCCTGCATGCAGAGGACCTATTTACAACCTATGTTGCCAAAGCAGAGGGTTCTCTTTTTCTGGCTGGCTAATGTTATTTGTAGTTGTGGGTTTTGGTCCCACATTTTATTTGGCCTTACATAGTCAGAGTTGCTTAGACAGAAGAAAGGTGATGTTTTCTGGCAGTGCAGCAGGGGACCTTCCAGTTGAGTTGGATACCAACAGGACAGAATGCTTTGTAGTTCTTAGATTTTGTTCCTGAACTTCTTTGCCATCTAACAGTGAATATTAAAAAAAAAAAAAAAAAAAAAATTTGAAAGTCTGTGGAATGTGACCAGCAGAATGTGCAAGAACAACATGGTAGAAAATTCCCATTATTGTAAGTCTCACAGTTGGTCTTACCGTACAGTTTCCTCTCCTTACAGTCCCCAAACACGAATTACCTTTGCAGGAGCATGCATGTGGGAGCACAGGCAATGCGTGTGTCCCCAGCAAAGATTTGCTTTGGTACAAGTGTCCTTCCTTGTGGCTTGGGAACAATTGGTGTGACAAAATTTATGATGAAAATGTCATGGTAAATAATGCACAGTGACCATTTTTAAGTTTAAAAAACTCAACCCAACCAACCAGGTAACATCACGTAAATTGCTTTCCCTTCTTTTCCTTCCCAGCTAAAACATTTGTTGGAAAAAGCATCTGACAAATTCTTTCAGGTTTCTAAAATCTTGTGCAAGACCAAACATCTGAAGCCACAACCTTTTAGCTGGGTGTAACAGGACCCACACTGCTTGGTGGGGCTTAGTGCTGCAGCTGGGTCCTTGAGATTCTCGGTATCAGTTTACTACGGCTGGTTTTGTCTGGCAGATCGTAGCAGTCTCCTAGTATGTCTTTTACATACTGCAAAACCATTCATAGTTCATTTGATATTCACCAGCATCAGCTCAAGTCCACTTTGTAAGTAGTTCTGAATTTCTGCATGTGTTTTAAATATATTGGGCTTGCCAGGAGTGAGAATAGCAGTATTGGTGGTTTGGTTTGTTTTTTGTTTTTTTCTGATTTTTGTCACTTTTTCTCTGGCCTGTTTTTTCTAGCATATCACAAGTAGATTTCTTCTGTTCTTTCAAAATGAAATGTAAGTCTAAACTGGTCTTTCCTAGGTAATGGATTATTTAACAAAACTGGAGGAATGAAAATGTTTTCAATTAAATATGGCAAGATAATAAAAATTCTTTAAAAGAATCTCGCTTGACTGAGTGCACACCATCACAGGGGCACTTAACAGATGAGCTTTTTCACTTAAGATTATGTGGATTTGCTTTGCTTCTCTAATAAATTTTGTTATCGACAAGTGTGTCCCACCTCCCAATGCGTGAACCTATCTGCTCACGTAAGTGCTGGAGTGGGTGCACTGGGGAAGCTAATAGGATCCTTGTTGGCAGTCCAAATGCCCTTCCACTGGCTCTGCCTGCCTCGTCATGTTTCTAAGTGCACAGAGGGGAAAAAAAATCCTATCTTGTTAAAGGGTGAGCTTGTCTGCTGGAAAAACGCCCGTTTGCAGGTGAGAAATTGTCTGTCTCAGTTAGGACAAGGGAACTAATTGTTTGGTCCTGTCTGGTTTTAAGTGCTCTGAGCAATCTGGGCTCTACCGCTTCCTCTGTGAGATTACATTGCTTAATACATCGGTGTACCAGGAAGTTGGTTTCTCGCCCTGGGTATTCAATTTAAAATTTCCTTTAATCTCATTACTGGAGCTGGTGAGAAAAACAAAATATTTTTCAGAATTGGGGTTTGTTACTTTCTTGGGATCCGCTAAGTGGTCTGCAAATGTGTGTGTCTCCCAAGGGAAATGTCTGCAGACCACACCCAGGCTACAATGGTTCTGATGGAGCCTTCTCTGGTTTCCTACAGAGTCCTCATCAGTTTGGCCTTCGGAAGTCCTGACTAGTTTCTGTGGGGTGTTATAACACGTATTACAAGCACGTATTTACTTTGACCTTTCTGCAAATTCTAAGGCTAGTAAAATTTTGTCATGGACAAAAGTATGTAAAAGTGTGAATATTTCCAAAATCTGAGTAATTAGGAGATGAGGATTGTGTGCATGAGAGGTTCTGTGTCTCAAACACCTGGTGACTCTAGCACTAGCCCTCGCATGGTCGAGGTGGAGATGAGGAATGGTCTCGCACCAGAGCTTGTGACTTGGAGACAGAATACATGAGTTTTGCTCTGCCTTACACAGATTTATTTTGTGACCCCGTACAAATCACTTAACCTCTTTCTGCCCACAGTCCGTAAAAGAAGGATGGTGTTTCCCTATCTCACAGAAGTGCTGGACACTTAATTCATTAGTGCTTATAAAGTATTCCCAGGTCTTTTAGAGGAAAATGCTGCATGTCCATGAAGTCTTAATGTTGATTCATGTACAACTTCTGAGGCCTGGGCCTTGACTCTCCAGAGCTGAGATAAAGACCATGGCTGACAAGTTCATTTTTTATCATGAATCTAAATCTACTCTCTGCTATTCCAGGACTTGCAGAAAAGAAAATTCATGAAGAATATTGAAAATAAGTATGGAAATGTTTCTATTTTATGATCAACTGTGCATGTATGTTTGCTTTAAAAATATATATAAAAACTTACCAATGCTTTTTGAAAGTGTCTTAACCCCACCTGCTGAGCCCTATGCTGATTTTGAAGGGAGTTGAGGAAGATGTTGGGGAAAGAGGTATTTTTTCAATCCATTTTATCTTCCTATGTTTTCTGGCTAAATTTAGAATTATTAGGAGATATTAGTTATTCAGATAAATGTTATCATATTCAGCATGGTGGGGCATGTCACTTTCCATTGGCATCATGTCATAGGCCAGTGTAATATGTCAGAAGTATTTTATTGCAATGGCTTCATCACGTAAATGAGATGAGACGGGTTGCAAATCAAATTTACCATACCTACCTTTAACATATACTAAACAAGCTAACAGCATAGATCAGGCACTGGCTAATACACAGTGTAACTGTGGTGGCAGAGATCTGGGCTCAGACATTGAAAGAGGTTATGAGGAACAAGCAGTTTGATAGTTACCTCTTCCCATGTACATTGTAGTATCCTTTATTGACTTCAATTAGAATTCAGTTTCGGCTCTAGAAAGCTAAGTACTGGAACAGGCAGCTTGCTGCAGAGTTGGACAAGATGGAACAGAGGTAGAAGCGTGTTTAACTGTTTCTTGTTGCCTTTTGCTCTGTTAGGGCTGTAACTTCTCAACTTTAGCAACATGATATATGACAGACCTGCCCTCTTCCAATCTCTCTGCTTCAAGGAGGATCTCCTTCTGCCTACCAGTAATGAGCTGGAAGAGAGTAAGTTTCAACCATTACCAGATTAATTTTAAACTTTGAAAGTAAAAGTGAAAAACCTTTAGTTTCCCATGGAAATTAGTAGCTATTCACTAGAAGTCAAGGTACACAGGGAAAATGTGCCCTCTGCTTGAAACACTAAATTACTTTTGTTTGCATGATGAGCTTGGGTAACTCTATGTAAAGACATTGTTCAGTCATGCTTATTTGGAAGACTTGCTGTTGAGGAATAGCAATGAAGCCAAGATAATTCATCCCACAATTAAATATATTAGCATTTATTTCAGCACCCCAGTTTAATCTTAATTTACAGTAAAGCTTCATATATAATTATGACAGTTATTTGGTAATTGTAGGTTGAAATAAGTTTGTAATAAAATGTTACAAATTTCTTTGGATGGCTGAGATTTGCTATTAAATCTTTTTGGGGAGGTGGAAAAGGAGAGGCACATCATTTGCGCAAGAATGAAGAATGCAATGGATTAGTATGTTATTCTCTAGAAATTCTGAGTTCAAGTCAAGGAGAACTGAAATGCTATCTATAAATTGAAATTATGAATTTCTAAACAATGTGGTATGTTTCTCTAAATTTTTTTTAAAAAGAATTAAGTCTACATCCTGAAAGATATGATGATCTGAGGCTGTTGTGCTTGCAGTGTTCAGAGGAGGAAAAAAATTGCACAGAACAATACTGAGAAAGCTTAGATTAGGGGGGAAAGGGGGAAGGTGGACGGAGAGAGGGAGGAAGGCAAAAGGGGGATGATTACATGGTCACTAAGAAAACACGTTTTCAGGGTACAAAATGCTTTCTACTGGCAGGACTGCTGAAGCTGGGCAGGATGTTTATACAGAAGATCACTGCACAGCCTTCCTTAAGCTTGGCCTTGGGCTTCCTTTGTAATGCGATCCCATGGATATGGAAATCTCACTGTAGTGTTGCTGTCTTGACATAAAATCTAAGACAATGATGTTCTGAAGAGCAAGGTGAAAGGGACACACTTTATTTGCCTCTTGCTTCAAGAGAAAAGAATATTTCAGCCAGCAGGTACTAGCACGAGGACTGCTGGTTGGCTGCAGTGTTCCCTCTGTCTCCTTCAGAGTATATACTGGTGACGGGTGACCTTAGCAATTTTTCACTGCAGGAAGGCTTTCAAACATCTTTTTTTTTGTTTGTTTCTTAATACTACAGATATTAACAGACTTCTGTTATATGTGCTATATCTCAGATCTTCACAAGCATGTGTATATGGGATTGTCTGTGCAAACTGTAAACTGAAGTTGTTTCAAAATTGCAGTAGATTTCTGTGTCTTTATAAAATAGTCAAATGCATGAGAATTTTTCAGCTTCCCCTCTTTAATGCTCATTAGCAAAAACAAACTTCCAGCCGTATATTTCTAAAGGTTTTCTGTTTAAAAACTTTTTTCTTTTCTGAATGATCTGAAGACCTGATTTTCCTCTCCCACAGTTTCTTATACCACAACTTGAGTCATTATGCAATATCGTCTAAATACCTTGTTACTAATTTTGCTTTGAATCTCTAATCCAGATAGAAAGGATATTTTAAACTGGGGTATCATTCAGAAGATATTGGCTGCAAACAGGGAAGGGACCTTTTCTGGGACCTTCATTCAAAAAATATTCTCCTCATCATTCCCAACTGTAACCTGCAGATCAGCAGTAGGTTACCACATTTGTTTGCAACCTGCTAGACAGAAAAATACCTACTTGTTTTATTAAGAAACATTAGCAATGAGTAGACATTTCCAGAAAGCCCTAGGCACCACAGGGACGTAGGAGAGTTGACCTGAACCTGACTGATCTGGGTCCTGATCAGGTTGCTGGATATCTGGGGAGTCTGGAGGAAGCTATAAAGCTCAGAACCTGGATACAAATATCTGGTGGAGGAAAAGAAAGACCAGCTAGGGAACCCCAAATGTCAGTAAGTTGCTCATTGGGTTGAAAAAGGTGTTTTCAGTCATAACACCAAAGGTATTTGATAGGTCCAGAGGGATTTTGAGAGTTGTCAGTGGTCTGTTCTCCAAAGCACTTCGGATATTGGATTGTGCTATTGTTAGTTGTTTATTATTTGTCATTCTCTTGAGTAATTCCAGTACAATGTAGATGTAGGATCTCAAGCATGGGGAAGAGAACAATGGGCAAGTCTGCTATCCCTGTCTTAACAGAGTTTAAATGATTGGCATGGTTGGCAAACACACAACAGAGGAAGATTTTTAGATCCTCATATGTTAGGGGAAGGAGGGTGAGGGTGTATGCATCTGGGAGGGGCTGTCAGCTGTGAGCCGGTGTGGGCAGGGGTAGGCAGAGGACTGCAGCTCTCACAGGGTGGAGGAGGTGGGAAGGAGCAGGGAGGGGGTTGTGTGTGAGAGGGGAAGGAGAGGAGAGGTCTCTGTGGCAAGGCCCTGCAGTTGAGCATAGGGCTGCGGTGAAAGGGGAAACAAGGGTGTGTTTGATTCCCTTGAGAAAATGCTTTTATTTTTTTAACGTTTCTTTTGTTTGACAAGTCAGGTCAGGTATGCTGATACTCAGGTGTAAAAAGCTTGTATGTTTGTGTTGATCTTGGAAGTCTCAGAGTTGTGAGAGTGGAGGCAAACTGTAGCCTGGCTCAAAAAATGGACCACGTTTTCATTTTTATGCTGTCTGTTTCTCCACTGTTATTTCACTTCCCCAGATAGGTGTCTTCTCCTTATTCCTGTCTTGCTCCACTTTGCACAGTCAGACATTGTTTTTATAGAACGTCTATTTAAAAGCAAAAGTGATTTTAGTTTTATGTATTTATTGATTTTTGGTAAGCATGATGTGATGAGAAATGGAAAGCTGCAACAGCATATATAAAAATGTCCAGACCTGCACCACTTCTTTATCCCTGTGTTACCAACAATGGGGAAATAATCACTTGGGGGGGCATAAGAGAATGAAAAACCGTTTCAGGTGCTCCCCAGGCCATAATCTCACTCACGTGCTGTCAGCAACATCCCATTCAGACAGGTTTCTTTAGACATTTGAAGCTGTTCTGAACCTTGATGGGAAGGGGAGAAGAGCTTCATCTTTTGTAATTATCCTCTGGGCTCCCCTCTATTACTAGTTTATGCTCAACCACTTTTCATGCAACACTGATGTTGCATTTAATATAATACAGCTTGTTTTCTGTGAAGTGATGGTGTGGTACTGGTGGAGCTCGGGTGCCACCCTCCTGTCTGGGGGCAAGAGTCAGGATTCCGCCCCACAGCTGACTCGCAGGAGAAGCCGCTATCGGTGAGGATTTGCCTGCAGTGCAGTGGCAAGTGGGCAAGTCCAAGTGCATAGTTTTGAAGCTGGGTCCAGGATGATTAGGGAAAATAGCGAGCAAGCTCCTAACGCACAACCTCTTGAAGACAGTGATGTGGAAAGATGTCTCTGACTGCAGTCTGGTAGGAATGAGGCCCCAGGAATTTTATGACTTGCAGTTCAAGGAAATGCTCAATGCAAACTTTAATCAGCCTAGAGGGATTTGTTAGTGGAGATAACACGAAAAGATAGGTCCTTGCAAGGTAGTATTTGTTCTTGGGGGTAGGTGGGTGTTAAACTTCGAAGATCCTCGGTTTTGTTTGACTTCAGTTTGAATGTTTAGCTCAATTTGTTTTTGAGTAACTAGAGTGTTTGGAAGCTTAGGGTGAATAGAGAGAGATAGACTACAGCTGGTAATAATAGCAGAGCCTTTTATGCTGTCAATTTAAGAGTTGTAAAACAATTAGGGAGAATTATGTTAATAGCAGGCTTTGTTCACACTTTCCTTGCCCAATATTCCTTTTTTTTTTTGTTGTTGTTGTGACGTGCCTTTCCTACCATGCTCCAAGAGTGCATAAACAGTAGAGCTCTGTGTCTTTGTATTGTGTATGGTCAGTGTTATCCATTAACCATGGCTGGATGTAGATCTTCTAAAATTTTCACAGATCAATTTTCCAGTGCGTTGGCTGTTGCGTTTTAATGTGGCTGCTCCTAAACAAACAAAATCATGTTTTTGGGAAGTTAAGACAGGATAAGAAGTGATTTGTATGGGAAATGGTGGCTGATTTGCTCGGACTGCTGCAGCTGTTTCCTTCTGTGATACGAACAAAACCTCTTCAAATCAATCGGATCCATGTTGACTGAGCCCCGCTACCCATGCAGAGGGGCAGCCGAGCTTTTCCCCCCTCTGGTGGGAAAGCAGCCTTGCCAAGGCTTGCTGGCCCACGCCGAGATGCTGCTTTGTCTGTTGCTCAGCTCCTCCCAGTTCTAGACTAAGGTAAGGATCCATTAGTACTGAGACTAATCTGGATGGATGTCTCTCTTACAGATAATGCAGCCTACATTAAGGGCATCTCTTGTTGCTCTCCCATGTTGCATCATAGCGTGGTTTGCCTCCACCTCTCTCCCTTTCTGCACTCAGGGCTCCTGCAGCCAGAGCCCTTGGCACCTTGTCACCTAGTTAGACAGCCTCACCCGTGCTTGAGGCTCTTCCTTGTATTGATGCCATGTGAAGGTCTTAGCACAAGAAGAGTGATCAGAAAGGAAGTAAACACTTTTCTGTCTTTTTCCATACAAAATATAGAGTGATTACACTGAAATTAAGAGCATCATAAATTTAGTTTTTTCCTCTCAGTCTCAAGAGAGGGAATAGATCTGAAAATCTGCATGCTAAATTCTTCCCTTCCTCCACCAGAATAACACGTATTATATGTAGATGATCCTTTAAGAAAGAAAGATTGCCAAACTCCATTTACCTTGACAGCTGTCACTTGGTACTTGTAGTTGTCATGGCACTGTGTAGTTTTTCATGAATTACCAGCACCGATGTTTTGTTTTTTTTTTTTTTTCTCTTTATCAGTCATCAACCCATCACCTGGGCCATTCATAACCGCTTCTGGCAGCTCATCGTGGAGAGAAGTGCCATTGAATCGTGCCCTACCAACTCCCCCACCTCATTGTGTGACACTGTTTACTGCTGTGCCTTTTTCTGTAAATATTACAAGCAGTGCACTAACAGGAGGGATGCGTGGGAATGAAATATCTTAACCTTGTAACAGTTAGCTGGGATGGCAGCTCTGCCTTGACTGATAATTCGCGAGTCCTCGTGTTCCAGTTACTTCGCTAAATAACATGTAGACATCCCACTTTGAAGTCTTGTATATGATAGTTAATTAGACAACATTTAATTTGGCTTAACATTTGTGTCAGTTTTGTGGAAGTGAGCCTCCATAATTAGGGAATACAGATCAGGTTTCTGTCAGACTTATAACCTCTCACTCTAATTTAATGCTCACTCCTCCAGTGCCATGACACACTGGGTGTGCAGGATTCCCCCCCCCCCCCCCATCTTTTCCGCTTGACTAGTAAGAAAGTTGCCCCTATTACACAATTGACAGCAAATGGGATCGTTCACGGAGATATAAGGGCATATGATTTGCTAGTATTTAACGGTGAACTTGCCCATCAAAGCAGATTACATGATCAGAAGTGGTGTAAATAATACATTTACACAAGCCTGGAATTTAGTTTAAACTACTTCGTGTATCTGAGGTGCCCAATGCAGGGTTTTGTGATGCTTTTCAGTAGCAATTCATGTGCAAAACAGACTATGGAATTAATAGCCTGTAATTAGGAAGGTATTCTCTGGTACATTTGAATAGGTCTTTAAGAAAAGTGTGCTTTCTGTCTGAAAATACTTCCTCACTGAGATGAATAAAAATAAGATGCTGTTTGTTGCAGGTTAAGCATGACATCAAGCCCATGTGCAGAAGCACGTTCTGCTTAGTATTTTTGTCATCTAGGAAAAAAAAAATGGTCTAGGGTTTAGGTATTTGAAAAATTAATGCATTACCCACTAAAGTCTCCCTGATGATGCTTTTAGCAGTTTGTTCTAAAGTTACAGTCAAATGTAAAGACTTACATTTCAAATCTTACCTGATTGTGGTGAGGCCAAGACATTTCTTTAAAGATAAAAGATCCAAATGCAGCATAGTTTTAATCGATATTTTCCTTTTTTCCCCTGTGCAAGAGGAGATTTTGGGCAGATGCCCGCTGTTACCGTATGCAAGCAGAGTATCTGTCAGACATCATGCTCCTTTGAACCTGTTGTATGTAGTTTGTCTCTAATTATAGGGAAACTGCTACTTTTTCTCCAGCTTGCATCAGTTATACCACCTATGAGCACACAGATGGTGATGCTCTGTGGTGAAGTGCTGGGCACCGGAGTGCTGTGAGGACACCTCGACTGAGACAGCTAAGCCAAGGGCTCCACTCAAGCAGCTATTTGCTTGGCCATGGGGAGTGTTCAGCAGAGAGAGCTTTTACCTAACTGGCATAAGGTTCTTTCTCTGCCGTGAAATTTTCTTAAACACTGTTTCGTTGGTTTTGTTTTGGTTTTTGTTTTTTTGTTGTTTGTTTGTTGGGTTTTTTTTTTTTTTTTTTTTACTTGAGAGTGAGTATAGATGGAAACCTATTGGTAGCAACTCAGCCTGTCCTCAATTCCTTAGGAAGCTTTTCCTTCAGAGCAGGCATTCCTTGCTGTCTTCAGCTTGACATTTCAGATCCAGAACTGGAGGAGGACTTCCATGACCAGAAGCTTACCAGTTCAGAACTTGCTACATCGGTTAATTAGTAAAAGACAGTACTTCTTCCTACAAGCTTTTGATTACTCATAGCCTTACTCTCACAGCTACAACATTAGTATTGCACATCAGAGCCCAGGGACACCTTGCTCTCTGTAATCTGTGTTGGTGAATGGCAGAAACTCAACTGGACCTGTTTCTAAGAAGTTGAGCTGGTCATGCAATTTGTGTGTTGCTTTTCTGAACATATTTGGGCATCTGCAGCATCCTGAGGAAATACTGTGTGGATCTAATCTGAGTTTATATTGATTTTGTGGGTCGAGATATGACCCACAATATGACAATTGAAAGTTGTACCATGAAAATATGTAGTAGATCAATGGTACCTGCTGTTCAGGTTTTAAACAGAGATGTTTTTTGACCAGTAACCCTGATGCTAGACAGCACATTTAAAGGAGTGAACATATATACCTTGCTAATTTACTGTTATGAAAGAGGAACTCACTCATTATATTGTGGTGATGCTCCCTTAGGATGAGTTTTGCACGTATTCAAGATTATTCTGCTGTTCCCAAAGATCTGAACTTTTCCCAAATGCAGATGTCAGTTTTGGTCTCTGAGTGAGCAGTGATCATCATGGCTTTTCTGGGGTATATAACTGGCCAGTGTAAATCTGCTACACAGTTTTATTAAGTGAAACTCTAGACTTACATGTGGTCATTCTTGTCTTTTCTGTAAATCCTTGAGGCCATGTTTTGCATGGAAATCAACATTATGTCCTTTTAGTCACAGAACATTTCCCTTTTGTAGTAAATGATGTCCTGTGTCATTTGTAAAGTCATACTCTGCCGATTTTTTTTTTTTTTTTGGGGGGGGGGGGTGGGGGTGGGGGTGAGAGATAATGTCAAGTTATTTTATTCCAAAGCCAGAAGTAAAAATGATAGAATACTACTTGTAATGAAATAAATTCTCTTTATAATCCAGTGTTGGATAACAGGGTTGCATAGCATACATCTGTGGATTGCTTTAAAAAAAAGTGGTTTTCTCACATGTCCAGCAATAAAAGTTTGCAGACTGAAGAGGAAATGTATGCTGCATGCTCTAGATGAGAATCCTCCCAATGCTGAAACTTGGAATTTAGTGGGAGATGGAATATAAAATATGTGGGAAAAGGAAGGAGTTTAATAACAGTGCCCTGAGCTTGAATTACTTGGATGTGTAATGTGTTATATTTTGTATATAAACACAATGCTAATAAGGTGAGTTTAACTGTAGTACTAATAGCCCTCTGACATCCCTCCTAGACAGCCGAACTTGTTTCCCTGACGGATTACAGCGCTGCAGCTCAGCTTGCCGCCGTGAGCAGCAGCCTGCACCAGGTGTTTTGGAGGGGGGGAGAAAGCCCTGAAATACCCTGACTGGGGAGCCTAGTCCGAGTCTTGTGGTAGTAGCGAGTGCATTCAAAAAATTCTCCCTCTTGCTGAGACTTGCTGGTTTATTTGATATAGAATGTATGCAGTTTCCTTTTTTTGGTGCGTGTGAAGGATTTCTCTGTGGAAATAGATGAATGTTGCTGTAATAATTTTGTTTTGCAGTTTTCCCTGAGAAAAATATTGTACAAGCTTTGAAATGTTATAGTCTCTGGCATCATACATGCTTAGAATCCCTTATGTATCAAATATAGTTCATGGCAAAGCTAAAGAAGTCAGTGTCCTATTGAAAGGCCCTTTATGTCTTGTCTTTTCTTTGTTCAACAGGGAACAAAGTTTGTCATCCTGAGACACCAGACCTTTGACGAGGCTCAGGTAACCTCTGACAGTGTGCACAGTGCTAACAAAGAGTCCCTGTCAGCCTTTGTAGAAGACGTTAGACTTTAGTCAGCATTGGCTTTCCTGAAGATGAGGAGTGTGTTGGTGAAGTGCTAGACTGTGGTTCTTCGGATCTATTGGTTCATGGAGGAACAGAAGAAGCTCAGCATGAAGATGAAAAGATGACAGCAGCATCCCAGAAGTTGTGATCACACAGGCAGATGAGGTGGGTGATAGACAATACTTGATATAAAATTCCTTTTTATCTTATCTGATTTGTATTCTTGGCTGTGATCAGAAATACAGCTTGTTGTTTCTAATTAATTCTTTAATTTTCTTTTATTTATATTTTGAATTTAGCAAAATTCTATTTCATGTTGGAAATGTTCTCCATCTAACTCAAAATACATTAAAAAGGCTATTTGCTTTAATCAGCGGGATTTTTAATCTTATTATATGCTTCTCAAAAATGAATATTTATTTGTATTGTATAGTACATATTTACATAAATTAGTGTTATCCTTGGTTATTTTGCCCACCATAATTTATATGCTTTTTAGTTTTATCATAAAATAAAAATCTTGCCTCTGATATTCTGGGACCATTTTTAGCATCATAGCAAATTACCTTGGGAGGAACTATTACACAGTCAGTGAACTATCCTACTTGAGTTTAAAAAAAGAAACTAAAATGTGTATCAAATGCTCAGCTTCCATCAATGAATCTAGTCTTTTACTGTATCCTGTAAGATAGTATTTTCAGGCTTTTGAAAACTGCAAATGTATAAAAATTACTAGTAAAATTCACCTGGAAAGTGGAATATTTTTTTTAACGTTTAGTTCTTTGAACAAGTCCAGAATTCCTTGCCTCATTTAATTATTTTTGAAGCGTTAAGATTAGTTTTTCATCCTACCAGGTTTGTTTGTTTATATATTGTTTCTACAGAAGGTTAATTTCTAAATATTGTTTTCAGAAATGTTGACAAAACACTTGTCAAGAATTTCTTTGAAGTAATATTGCAAGTACCTAATCTTACAAGGCACTGCTAAATGGAGCTCTTGTCTCTGGGACAGATGGAGGCCCTGTGTCCAAATGAATGGCATAAGCTTTCCATTTGACTACTATCTACTTGAAATATAAAAAATATAATTTAAAAAATTGCTACAGTTCCCTTTGGATAACTTTAATTTATTTTCTCTGTAATTTTATGGGTGTTTGGGGCAAGAAGTAACTTTGCTGTTGACCAATTCTCTGTATCTTGTGGTATTGGATTGCCTACAGGTGGGAGGAGAGAGTGACTTGTGATTGACTCGCCTTACCAACATGCTTCTCTCTGAGGTTAGCATCATGGGGAAGTCTGTTGATCCTTATCTGAAGAGTCATTTAAGTTTATGGGGCCCCTAAGAGAATTTGCAACAATATCTCCACTGATAAAGTTATCAGGAGTCTGGGCAACTACCCTGTTTGCCTAAGTCACTGAAAGTCTGTTGCTTTCCCTAGCATCTGATGGCAGCTGAGTCCTGAATGAAAGATTGTTTTGAATGGGGTCCAGTCGGCAATGGCTCAATAAGGAAAGCACTTGGAGTATTAGATGAAGTTTCTAACATACTGAATTTGGGTTTGCTGGTGTCCAGGTGCAGCTAGAGCACTCGTCTCAATGGTCAGTGTAAGACTTAGGATTTATTGGTGAATTGATCAAAATAGATACTGAATTCTGAATTTAGGGTTATCCCTACAGATGTAGCAGCTTATTTGCCTCATGCTGGTCACTCAAGTCCTTTAAGGCTCCTGGTGAGCCATGTTGAATGCATGGATAGTAAGAACAAGAAATAAGGTTTGTGGACTGTAAGATATCAAAAGCCTGGGGAAAATGATGCTGGATGGTTGCCAAAGACATTTACTGTCTCACAGTTGCATCACTTTCCCTTCTTTTAATAAAAAGCTAGGAGTTGTTACCCAGAGATTTTCTGTGGGTACACCAAGGGCTGTGTATCCCATGGTGTCTGTGGCTGAGGAGGTTAATGTGAGGGTGTATCATGAAGTCAGGGGCTGTTAAGTTCCTCGTCTAGCACTACTTTTCCTATTCACATACACTGATAGGTGGGATGTTGTGGTCCAAATCAGTAGTTTTTATTCAAGACCTAGCAATGAATTTCAATGGAATTTCCTGTTTTTAAAAGAAAATATAAATTTGCACGTTACCCAAATTCTTATATATATATGTTCTTATAAATGATAACACGCCTACTTAATAGGAATGTATATTTAACGTAACGTGCTTTTATCTTTCAGAGGAACATATCTGCTTTCAAAGTGTCTGTCTCCCTCCTTTTGGGCACAAAGCAGTATTTGTCTTTGTTAAGCATTTATTCACTTAGTACATGTTAACTGTTACTGATGTAGTGTACATGTCATGAATTACACATGCAAACAGGTATCTCCAAACAGTAAGTCTTTCGGTGTGGGTGGTTAGTGCAAAGCGTATGGGCACCAGAAATAGTGCCTGAGCCAGGAAATTATGTTACACTGTAAGTGTAGCACAAGGATATAACCTCTGGGGGTGTGGTGTCATTTGGTAGGCCGTGTTTTACATAGCACAGGATTGTCTATACAGTCTTGTCTGTCAATTCTAGTCATGATGTAGCTGAGAAATTCAGCCATGTTTTGGGGTGGATGCACATCTCTGACTTCTACAGGAATGGATTCAAATGCTGATGGTGACAGTTGCTTTCATCCTAAACCAGCCTCCAAAATAAAGAAGTCTGCCATTGGTGTTGATTTTTAAAAGGGGCTGGAAATTATTCTCTTAATTCCCTACTTGTGTAGCTTTAATGGGCCTGTAGAAGTAGATAAATCTCAGCTTTTGAAAGCATTGTCTTTACTCTTTGAATTGATCTTGCACCTTATGTCAGTTGTGCAAGTTTGCTGTCCTCTATCTTACAGTATCTTTGTGTTCTCACCTGGTCACGTGGCTCTGCAGCTTGGTGTGGGACAGAAAAGAAGTCATCCCTAAGAACAGGCTGCAGAAACGGACTCTCAAAGGGCAGCTGAAAAAGGAGGTCCATAACTGCTGGCCTGACGTGTGGTGTGGGTAGAGCCACCCTGGCTTCTACTAACGCTGTATCTGAGTGGACCATAGGGCTGGGCGGTTAGTGCCTGGTGTGCCCTGCACTACTGCAGTTGCATACCTTGTGGCACCTCTTCTAGGTGGTTTGCATCTACCTGGGATATGTCAGTTGAAGGCATGTTGCTGGTGGTGTAGATGTGCTGTAAGAAAAGGGGGTACAACCTGCAAGTCATTTCTCTTTATTGTTAGTGTTCTTTTATTTATATAGATAGACATTGATATAGTTATTGCGGTAACTCATCTAGGAGCACTAGTAATGGGTTAGGGGCCCAGTATGTGGAGCAGCATGCAACTAAGACAGATGAATCTGCCCCTGAAAAACATACAGTCTAAATAGGAGTCAAAGTACTGATACAGACAGTTGATTTTTTTTTTTTTTTTTTTTAATGTGGCCTCTAGCAGTATTTAAAGACTGCGAAGATCCTTGATATCTTATCGTTTTGACTCCTATTATTGTGGAACTCTGTGGTTATACATATTTCAGCATCTTCTTTTCATGTCTCCCTATGTCTTTATAACTGTTGGACAAGTTGGTACATGAGATACCTCCTTTTATGTATGCTAGATGTTGTAGATTTTTTAAGAGAGGGAGTAATTAAATTACTGTTTCAAAGGAGTTCTCCGCCACAATAATAACTTATCTGTAAGCTTATTAAAGTAGTTGTTTGTACTCTAAAATGACTAAATAACTGTTGTATAATTTAAAAATTACAATAAATCATAATCTCTTCTGGATGGGGGCAACTATGACTTCTGGGTATGTCTAATTGCTGATGTCTGACAGTTTGAAATACCATACTTGTGCATACCTGGAGGATGGCACAGCAAAATAATTGTGTGTTCTGCATGTTCACAGTATGGCTGTGTTCCTGTTGTACCATCAGCCATTGCTCGAGCAGCAACTTCAGTTAAAGAGTGTTGGATGGAGCCAAACAGCAGTGATGGCTACCTAGATTTTGTTAGCTTTTCGAGGTCAAAGGCAAGTCCTTTGTTCCACTTGTACTGCAGAGGAAACTGCAGCACTTAGGACTTCTGCAAGGAGAAAGAGTAGTCTTTTTTTTTTACCTTTATGTGTACTTGAAGGAAGGAGGACAACTGCCCTGTGGTCAAGTATTGCTGGTGTCAGAGCTGGCATTAAACACTGCAGCCGTGGTGCGGTCTGGTATTCATTAGGTCCCTCCACATAAGTCCTTAGAGGCATACCTGTGATAAAGGCAGACAAATATGTATGGCACTGTGGCATGGTGTATGCATTTGAACAGGAGACTTTCAGCCTTTGAGACCTCTGTCTGCTTCCAGGGACAAGACCTGTGTAGTAAGGGGGGAGAGGAGAGGCGAATACAATTCAGTCCTGAAGCTCAAATATGTGTGTGCCTGCTAAAATTTTTCCTTTAATGGAGTTCAACCTTTCCCTTTTATACTGTAGGAGTATTTCATCAATCCAAAAATAAGCTCCAATGGCTGGTTTTTATTATAACCTTAAGGAACAATTTAATTTTTCCTTGGAAATGCATCTGATAAGACCATTTGCTCCTGGGATCGCCAAGAAGATTTTTACCTTCCCTTCTACAAATGACAACTACTGATCCTTTGTGACCAGCAACTGTGTGTATACTGTGTGTGTGTCCTGGAGGAGTTGGAAATGGGATAGCTGGCCCACGCAGAATCAAGTATTTCTAGCAAAATTACAGGCTTTACAGTAGATTTAGTTACGCCATCTGTTAATGAGCCTACATTCTGGGAGATGGTTGGGAAAAAAGTTCTCCAGGTTAAAACTGTTTTGTGAACAACTGCTTAGAGTGACATGCTCCTCAGCCTTCGAAAAACTGTTTCAAGATGAAACAAGGGAAATTTTTCAATGACAGCAATGAATATCCTATCTATACTCAATCAAAGGCATAGGACACGGAGCAAAATGTACCTCTGCTGCTCTCTCGTGCCACTGGATACGTGTGCACTGAGGGATGCTGGCACCTGGAGTGTGACTGAAAAAATGGGATGATTTTGTGTCTCTTTAGCAGAGCGTATGGTGTGCTCTTCCTCCATTGCTCGCTATGTTGTTATCACTTCTTCAAGGCTATGTCTGAACTCAGTGTCTCATGGGCCAGATGTGTTAACTCTCTCATCTGTAATGACAGCTACTTAAATCCAGTTTGCACTTCTTGTGCTGGCCATTCACTATCCCAAAACAGTAAGGTCACTGGGGGAACTCAACAATGTTAGTTTTAGAAGAGGACTAAGGGGACAAAGACTGAGGTATAATAATGGGTTATAATTGAGAATCAGGGCAGCCTCTTACTCCCAGATCCTTCTTCATTTGTTGTTTCTTACCCTTATAGAACACAGACCCACAACATTTCTTGTGAGATTGACTTTTTCTAAAGGAACAAAGAAACTTTGGTTCATGGAGTTCACTGGCAGGTGTGTGCTTAACTTTCCTAAACTGCCTTGCAGATGCTGACATTACGCATGGTTTTGCTTCTCAAAGTGAAAAAGACCAAGGACTATTAAATAATCCAGAACACTCCATGTACACGCTGTGTAAAATTTCCATGTTGGGGAACACCTTTTCAGTATTCAAGGTATTGCTCCCAGGCTGCATTCCTAGGAGACCAACTTTCTGTGAGTGTAAGATTTTACCACCAGTACTGACACTTGGTTTTATTAAAATTAGCCATTTTCCATTGAATTAAAGTGGTATATTGGATTAAAAATTGTCTTTTTTGAAAAAAAAATTCTGTATTTCAGTGACTTGAGAATGAGCCCCGTAAAACTGATTTCTGATTCTGTTTCAGTTAAATGTATTTATCTTGCTGATATATGTGGTATGGATTACCATACCATATTTTAACATGCCCTAACAACATATCATCAGATATGTAAAAAAGTGAGTTAATAACATAAATGTCTGCTATCATGCTGCTTTGTAAAACCATTCTTAATTTAATCCATACACTAAGTGTGCTTTCCAGTTACAAAAATTTATGATAAGTATCAGGCAGAAGTGAAACCGTGATACAGAATTGTGACTGATGTAAAACAGACACACAAAATGAGTAGCATTAGGACACTTACTTTGAAGTTTGTTAAAACCAGTAAAATGATATCCACTTTAAGTGAAACCTGCTGTTACAGATACCTACTGGATTTGGGGAACATTCACTTTTGAACTTACTCCTTGCACTCAGCTTCAGCATTTATTGTGTTGTGGGTTTTGGTTTTTTTTTTTTTAAGGTAACAGGAAAGAGTAAAATAGCTGACTTGCTCAGATACCTTATTATCTTTGCTTGCAGATAGATAGTTGAATATATCCAGTATCTAGGAAAAGAACATTTCTTCAAATACTTTTGAGAAATTAGCTTGATATAAAAAGTATAAAGTTGAAACAAATAGCAGTTTACTCCCATTTGGTATAGTACCATTGCTAAATGTGAATAATAGAAGAAATATTGGGACATTTAAGAAGGGATTTGAGAATGACAAAGCAAATGAGTGTGGTTAGGTTGGTCACTCTGAGTAAACTTTTTAGCATCTTGTTGACATTGTTGGCAATAATTTGAACCATAGGGATTGATTGCCATCTTTGTGAACCTTTCCAGTTAAATGGGCAGGTGGAAGGAGACAGGTGTCTCCTCCAATTCATTCCCATTTATTTATGGAGAATGGGCAAAGTTGTGGCTTCCTGAGTGCTGTCAAGATCCCACTGAGAAACAGTTCAGCATTCCAGTATCTAATATATATCCAGGTAATAAATATATAAGTATTATGTTGCATGAGGACTTATTCCTATTTGAATTGTAACAGTGATGCATGAAATATAGCTGTGAATTACACAACTGTCATTAAGCAGAATGCTCTTTGGACACTGGCACTATGTTTATACATATATTTTGAATAGGGAGTTATATGTGTTTAACAGAACTGAATGTACCAGAATTCTCCCTCACCGATAAAAACAACAGTATGGCCATCTGAAATGGTCTGAAGTAGTCTGGAGAGGTCAAAGTGGGCCACATTCTCTGATCTGTTAATCCCTCAGACAATATATGCATACTGGTCTTATAACAACAAGAGTGACTATTAGACTCTGTATGTCTAGTTAGGTATGTGTGTTTGCACGTAACATGATAGACAAAAAAACTCAGGCTGATGAATTTGCATTTTCACTGTCATAAACTTCCAGAGTTGTTCAGGGTTTCTCCTAGAAGTGTGGTGGATTGTTGTTGGTTTTTTTTTGTTTTTTTTTTTTTTTCTTTAAACACTAATTTAATGAACTAAAGTGACTATCTTTGGTCAAACCACATGACTTCTGGGAGGACCATATCTAATGGATGCCAGTGGATGGAGCATCTTCTGTTTGCCAATAAAGCAGTGCCTGAGCTTTGCAGTTCTGTGAGTGTTTGGATGTTATGAGAACTAGAACTTCCTCCTTCAACTACTATGCAGAAGCAGCTTGGTGGTCTATGATCTGGGTCGTTATTTTGACAACTTACCATATGAGCCATGATTCCTAGATATTTTTGTGGCATTGATCAGAGATATGTTGTCTGGGGTAAAAATGAGAACAAACCAAAAGCAGTAATATGATGCTGGGATGAGTACTACAAAATCAAAACAGAGTTTGCCTTGGATTTTCTCCTAAAATTAAAAATGTATCTGCTTTGGCTGTGCTTGTAACCATGTGAGAATTCTGTTCTCAGGACTGCAGCCTGGGACTGCACGTGCTCCTCTGTACTCAAGTATTTGTACTAGCAGTAGCTGTACTCTGAGTGGGATGCTCCATGGCATAAAGTCTGCAAGGCTCCTCACCTTGCTCTCTACACGGATCAACTAAATAAACCAGAAAAAATTTCATACCTCACAACTAGAAAAATGTCAGCTAGAACTATGTCTGTGCACACTCACTGTGGTGGTGTAAAGGTAACAAGGATTTCAAATATAAATTCCACTTAGTTGTCCAAGGAATGACTTGTGAATTGTTCACTTCTGTCTTAAGAGCAGAAGGTTTGGCAGTGCTAAATGTATCTTAGTGTCTTTGTCAGCTCTGGTTTGCTCTTGCTGAGAGATTACAGTAGCTCTCATGACTTTTCCCCTTGTTTCTTTCAGTCCAGAGGAAATTCCATGTAACTAATAGGTCCATACTACACGTGTACTTCTGAAACACATATAATTAGCCATATAAAGACAACTTGGAGAAAAGTAATTTGCAAAATGAATTAATTATAGAAGGAAATGTAGAGAAACAGTGTCCATCTCATTGTGTCAGTGGATAAAGAGAATGAATTTCTTGAGTCATAAACTTGCCATATATAATTTTGTTTATTGCAGCAGGCAGCGTGGATGCAATTATCTTCCGTGTGGTGTTTTGTGTGGGTTTTATCATATTATCCAGCATCCAGTGAATGTGGGACAGGTGACTTGGGAATAAGCTAAGTCTGACTTGGTGCTGCAGCTCAAATTGCTTTTTGTGTAGCAATGTTTATTTTCTGAGGACAGTTGGCTGGAAGGAAACAGGCAAATCGTAGCTGACAGCATGGAAGATAGTTTGCTGTGCTCTGACTGATGTGGGATTTGATCCCTTTCTGACAAGAACAGCACTCCGTTCAGCTTGCTTTAGATCACACATTTCTCTTCAGAGCCTGTTGTCAGAAAGCTGCCGAATAACTTTTTCAAGAAGAGTGTATGACAAGGAGTGTGGTAGCAGGGACAAAGGCAGCTATCCATTTTACTACCACTTTGTTGAGATGCCTGACTTAAAATTGTACGTCACTTCCCATGTAAGAATAGAGATTTGAGGCCAAACCTGCTTTAGCTGCTTTGCCTAGAGAAAGTCAAACGTAGAGATAAACTTGGACTTATCTCTTGCCCTGAATGCCTTTGTTTGCAGAAGTGGAATCACTGATGGGCACAGGGTCAGGCTGAGAGCAAGAACTGCTTTGGCTGTTCTGGATAGGATCCCCTTGTTGTCTTGATCAGTTACGGGTACCTCATGTGAACATAAGGGCTCAAGACACTTCTTTTCTGTTGCCTAAGCCAGCTTAATTAATATTTCCCTTGTGTTCATTGATTCTTAGATATTCCTTCTGCTTGACTGACATCACTCATTGTGGCTTCCCAAAGGCATCTTGGTAAAACTTGTTGTTCCATATTATGAAAAATATTAATGCACCATATTCTTCCTCGATACCTTTTCACTCAGAGCATTGTTTACTGAACTGATATAGCACAGTCGATGGTCAAACTCAAAAAGGATGTTTAAAACTCATAAAGCCTTCCTTTGCCTATACACCATTAGTTTTCTCTGTGGACAACTCCTTGGACCCTTCCAAATTATGTTCATATGATAGATTTCCACAGATAGCTAGGACATCAGTAGAACATCAGGCTAGAATGCTACTGCCATTGTCTTTAAGCTTCTTTTCTATTTTTCATTGTTGTTTGTAGCTCAATAAAAATTGAAAAATAAATTAGCTATAGAGGTATGTTAGCTAGAGTTTGATGGACAACTTTGTTGTCAAGAGATGGTTCAGTGATAAAGATAAGATGGACCCTGCACCCTGATAGGACTTTTCTTCTTAGAGAATAGCAACAATGGTGTCCTCAGAAGTTGTGTCAGAGTGGTAGTTCAATGGCCAAAGCAGAGGTGCTGTAGAAGTGAGCATTTGGACAAACACCAAAAACCTGAAGTCTGGATATAATGAAGTGCCCTGTGGGTGGTGTGAGGACAACTTAGTATAGTCCCTGTGGGAGATCTTTTGCTCCAAGACAGCTAGTTGAAGTGAAATGCATGTTTCTTGTTTTAAAGTTTGAAATTTATTATTAGGCTGTCATTTTCATTCTTTCTTCCCACCTGCCTTTTTTTTCTTTTTCAATAAAACAACAACAAAAGATAAATCAAAAGCTTGTAACTTTAAAAATAAAAGCCGCCCTCTTTTTGCTGGTTTCTTGTCCTAATAATGTAGTTTGTGTTTCTCCTTTTCTCCACTGTCCAGAACATGTTCTTGGTTTGGGGAAGCAGATCAAACTGGCAGCATGATATGTTCTGACTAATTTTTTCTGGCATCTCTGTGATCATGACTTCCTAATGTTATCTTTGACTTGTCGTCAGTGGCAGAAATTTGAAGGCAACTTGTTCTTCAAAGTGTTCTACATGCAAAAAATATTTTTTCTTTTTTTTAATCTTTAAAGCTCTCATTAAGGTTAGACTCTTAAAATGGATTTGACTGTATGCAAGGCTGTATACAAAAGACCTTCCCTCTTGGTTATCTGTTCCTCAGTATTTCTCACATGTTGTTTTGGATTTTGATCCTAAAAAGATTAGATTGGATTAATATTTTGTTTTCCTTTCAACCATGTAAATATTGAGTGGCAAAAATGAAACAAAATCTTCATTCCTATTAAAATACAGCAGGACTTAATAGAATCTTAGAAAATAACCTAAAGATTTTTTTTTTCTCTCTGCAAAAGGTTAACTAAATATGGCCCCAGTTCTGCAAAGGATTACTCATGTTTAATTTTACATAGCGTGTGTTGACTTTCAATGGCATACTGCATAAAATAGCCTCACTGAGTCTTTTGAGAACATGGTCTAAATGACCGTACAACATGATGCTCTGTATACCATTAAACTCAAAGCAGTTTTGATAGAGTTTCATCTCATGCCTATGGTTATGTGGATCTGTCACTTGAAAATCTTTCTCTTTTTCTAAGGTCAGCTGATAATACTGCTGTAATGTTTTACCTGCAGGGAAGTTGGCACCTCTTTCTTCATCACTGAATTTGTAAGAGATTGTTATCCTTTTTGACTAAAACCAGCAACCCCTCTCCAGGAGATTATAGGATGCACATGAATATTAGGATTTAGGAGGAAGAATATATATAGAAATAAATATTAAAGCTGAAGGGGTTCTTTTTTCCCTGCATTAGAAAGAAAAATGTTGTATTAAGAAAGCATAGAAGACTGGCTTTTTTAATGTTGTTTTGCTGCTTCTTGATAGATAACAGTAAGAAAACTCTAATTTTAGATCATAAAGGTAGATTGGTCCCCAGGTACATCAAACATAAATAGATCTGGGGAAGAAAACAAAACACAAACCAACCAAACAGGGTGGACAGAGGCAACTGAATTAAATAGGAAGAAATAAATTTGTTGCAAATATAGTAACCCTAGTGCTTTAAAATTTAGTTTAAAATGGCAATAAAATTTTCTTTCAAAAGAGAATTTGGCAAATTTTAATGTTTAAACGGTTAACTAGTCAGCTTGTTTAAATGTAATTTGGGAAGCAAGTAGAAAAAAGCAGTGCCATAAACTTCACTCCCTGATTCCCAGTGGGTAAGTGTCCTTATTTGAACAGTGAGAGAACAGATACAAAGATGCACACAGATGCCCTGGCATTCCTAAAGAACTAGAGTTGTTTCTCAATGCAAATGGACATTACCATTGCCAGGGATCCAGTTTTTTGTCCCTGTCTGTTCTGGCTCTCTTTTTCAGTCTTTGGGGAAAAATACCAGCAGTGTAAATGGCTCTGGCCATGCAAGTATGGCACACTTGCTGTGCCTCATGTGAGAAAATGTACAGAAACTGCAAATGAGACAAGAAGCTGTGCCTGCCTCTAGACCCAGAAACTGCAATGATACAACCACTGCATCAGGTTTCACAACAGTTTAAGCCAAAGTATTCCAGTGTACCATGGTCCTCCACCCTCAATTACCCATTCCTGTCCTCTTGCTTGGTGGCACTGGTGCTCTGACCAGCAGCGAGCTTTAAGCTGATGGTAAACTGAAGTCAAACCTTGAAGTGAATAGTTCTACAGTTGCTCATAACATAACAGTATTTGCTGTGGTTCTGTGCTAGGAACCTACTGCAATACTGTTGTTCTGCGTTAATATGTATGCAAGTGTAGGATTTTTGTGAGTAAGGAATATATGAAAATATGTGAGTCAGTGTCACTAGGGCTTTGCTTTCTGTGTCTGGGATGCCTCTAAGACACATGGAGCGGACTAAGCTCTGGGTTATGTGGTCAGGAGGTACTTGGAAATAGCTTTATTAGAAGTAACAATCTTCATAGGTTCCCTTTCAGCACAAGGACTGATGCTGCTGCAGTTGTAACATCCATTTAGGACCACCCCTGTGTGCGTGGGGGCAGTTGGGCACCTCTCAAAGGTGCAAAACAAGTGCCTGCACCTTGCCAGTATAAAATCCAGAAGAGAACAGGAGGTGTCTTACTCTGTTTTGTGAGGAAGTTCCTGTATCTTTCCAAGCCCAGAGTACTGCTCTTTCTCTTGCTGAAGTTGGGCACCTCTGAGCTTTCTGCCACAGGACTGAGCAGGCATTGCTGCTGTACTGGCTAAGCTGGACGGTGTATTTTAAGAGGTCGGTGTTAAGGCTGGTTGTTTGGGATTTTTTTTTTTTTTTCCTAGCACACAAGTTAGTGATCATTGTTTTTAACTGGGCATGGGTTTTCTAAGTGATGGACATTGGTTCCCATTGAACAGGAGTGGCTTTAGCTGGTGATGGATGCTTTTGAAAGTGCTAAATCACAGTTCAGACTGTAAGGATGAGAGAATGGTCACATAAATGTCTTGAGAGCTCATGCCCACTCAGTCATTAGAATTTTTAATGTTTTAGTTCACTTCTGTAATTTGTACAATTTACACTGAAGGCAAAACCTTCTTTGAGAGACTGCCCAGAAATGTACCCTTATTTCTGATGGTATTCTTCTTCCCTTGTGTGGGGACAGTTTGATAATGTCATTATTTTTCCAGCATGCTTTTTTTGCAGCTGGGCCTTTAATTTTGGCAAAATATGTGTCCTGCAGTACTAAAATTACCTCTTTTTTTTTTTTTTTTTTTTTTTTTCTTTTAAACTTTTCTCAACAGATTACAGCATTTTGCTTTCCCAGCTGGTTAGTGGCTGTTACATTTTCTTTTGTTCTTCTTTGGTTGTGTTGGGGGTTTTTGTTTTTTCGTTTGTGTTTTGTTTTTTGTTGTTTGGGGTTTTTTTTAAATAAGCATATTTTAAGGTTGCTGTTAGTAATGAGCTAGGTTTATACTGATGGAGTGAGGAGTGTTGAGGGAGGGACAATACTTGAAACTTGTTTAATGTTACACCGAGTAACATGGACTCTTTTGTCTTTTCTCTTTTTTTTTTTTTTTTTCCAAGTGGAACTTGGGTTCCAGCAGTTGTCTGTGTTTAGCAAAATATATGTAAAAATTATGTGCTTCCTTGCTTTACACGCTCTATATATAATCCAAGGTACTTTTTGTTAAGGAATATCCATTTATGAAAAAGCACTTGAGGGCTTATTGGGAAGAGAACACCTTTATAAAAACATATTCTACTCTGAATTCATGTTTCTGTCTTGATCCGAACTAATTTTCAAGTGTAGACAAGCCTTTGGAGCTACTTATTAAAGTCTGTTTGTAAAGTAGCTATGGCATCTGGAAGAAAATAGCACATTTAAAGGCAAATGATGTTTTCCAAAGAAGTCCAAATACTTTATTTTCCACTTGACTTTTAACAAAAAGCCCCTCTTTATGTGCCTGATTGGACAATACTTTTAAAACCAGTAAAATGATAGTGGCACATCCAAAATGAAAAGGTTTTCCATTTGCACTGCAGCATTGAAGACTCTCTACTGCCCCCAAAATATTCCCTAAATTTCTAGAGCTCTGGTTTATAGACTCAAAATAAATACATTTAATTCCAATCCAGCAGTGAACGTTTGAACCTTGGTTTATGAAATCAATCAGATGGAGTAGGGTTATCTGATGGTAGTGACAGAGCCACTTTGAACACCTGACAGAGATCACTATAAAGGTACAAGAAAAACAGGGATGCAAAGACTCAAAATCATTTGCAATGTAAGCCCGAGTTTGTTTTCCCCACAGTGCAACTCAGAATAAATTTGATTAGAGGCAGAATGGCTGGAGAGAGCTCTTACACAAGTTTGTAATACCAGGCACAATCAGGCTGCTAATAGCCTAAGGGATGGCTGTGTTTGAAAACTAATTGGGATTAATGCAAGGTCTGAATTTAAAGTAGGGCTAGGTATTTCTGAATAACTGTATTCTTATTCCAGAATAAAAGTGTCCACACATGAAGTTATTCAGAAACAGCTATTTTGGCATAATCTATTTGTATCCGAGCCTTAAATCTCTGCCTGTAGGCTGCTAATGGAGAAACAAAAGCATAGTATCAGCTAATAGGATCTCTCACGAAATCTCTTCTTTCCAAAACCTGCAAAAATCTTCCCAAAATGTAACATTTAAATTTAACTGTGTATATCTTGATTTTATTTTTTTTAACTGGAAAGACCTTTTTTTTTTTTTTAAATTTAGAACAGTATTAGCCTATACTGCTTAAGAAATAACTTCAGTGTGCTCATCATTTTGTTAGCCTTGATTAAAACCAAATCTTTCATTTTCAAATCTTGTAATATTGACTTCTAAGTATTTTTGGTTTTAGAGTAAAAATACAGAAGTTTAGTTAAGAGAGAGAAATGGCTAATGATACTCCACTGATAGAAATGGACAGAGATTTTGCAGTGAAACCCTACAAGAAACTTGGGCACGTCCCCATCTTTGTATTTTCTGCCACCATATGAACCCTCAAACATGAGAAATTTGCTTCAGATTTGCAGATCAGGGTTTTGCACTCTGCAGAGTGTCAGAGTGCAGTGTGTGTGTGCGGGGGCTTCCTAACCTGGCTTTGTGATTTTTGGAAGTGCTGAGTTGTCTCCACTTGGTATAATTTACAAGACACTTGCCTGTGCAACTTGAGGCTGGTTGTTATCGCTGCTGAATGTACTGCCTCTACTTCAGTGCAGCCTTCACTGCTCGTAGCCACAGGATTGGCAGGATTAAGCTTTGTGTTTAACTTCCATGATTTTTGTTCTTTCTTTCTGTTTGCATGTAGGGTTTAAAATTCTTACTAGGGCTGATGTCTTGTATTCAAGTTGAACTAGGGTAGATCTGCATAGCCTAAGATCAAACCACAGATTTGCAGCTTCTGTGCAGAAATGTTTGATAACATTTGTAGATACAAATACAGCAAAATAGTTGATTTTTTTTTTCCATAGGAAATCGAGTTACATCCATTGAAAAATATAGTTACTACACACTAGCAGGTTCAGAATTCAATATCAGGGTAACCTGTGTTTTTCCACTCAGAATAAACACTGGTAGGGTTTAGAAGGCATGTTGTAACATAGACAGTATAACGAGCTATTATACTACCGATATTGCAGTTTGGTTTGATGGAAATCTGTTACCAAGAACCTGAACATGTTCTTAGATTTGTGTGGCAGCATGTTGCACAGTCATGCAGTGATGCATCCCTCTGGAGCCCCCTTGAAATCAAGCCACCTCTGCAAGTAGTTAGTGATCTGCTGCATCCTCTGAGTTAGGAGACCCAGTCTCTTATTCTGGAGGGTGTCTGCATGGGACTGGGACTCACATCCAGCTCTTGGTTGCATCTTTCAGCTATAACACCTGCTTTTCAGCTGTGCCAGCTGGTGCATATGCCAGATTTATTACCCATGTATTTTCTTTTTCCTTTCTTGCAAATATATAAATGTGCTTTATAAGTCACCAGTAAATGAAATATTTTGTATAGGTTTTTGGCTATTATCCTCCATCCTGCCAAAAGTCACCGTATATCCTGAAAGCGTTAGGATGGCAGTATCCTTACCTTGAAGACCACCTACTTCCGTTGCTGAAACGGTGACAAAAAATGCACTACAAGGCACAGAATAATTCCAAAAGCGTATGTAACCAGCGTGGTTACATTTGCAATACCTGAGAGTTAGCATGCTCTGAAATGCAAGAGTGCAAAGTAGGGCTGTACGCACACAGTTCCCTGAACGTATCTGTGAACTGATTCTATAAGTGGAAATAGTTTCTTTGTCAGCCTAAAGTTTTAATTCTTGCCCTTTTTAAGATTCTGTCAGTATCATAAGATTAGGTTGTTTATCAAGGGTAGAATATGATAGTTATTTTTGCTTTACCAAAAGCCAATTACATAGGTTGGTTCCAGTCCCTTGCTAAATAGCTTTTTCTTTTGGCATTAATTTTAATGTTTAAATAGCATGTGCATTTTCTTACGGCTGCATAAAGATATGTATAAGTAGAAGGATACTTTGGTTGGGAAGATCCAATGCTCAGTGAAGCCTTTCGCATATATAGAATACTGAATATCTAAACCATTATTTAGCATCAGAATCAGTTATGGTTGTCTGACTGATGGACAATCTTTTCCTGACCCAGTCTCTTTGCAAGTGACCTATACTGTCTAGACAGTTGCATATTATTTATACATTCATTTCAGATTTATAGTTCTTTTAACTAAAGTTGAGGGTGTTAGTTTGCCAGTGACTTCATATCCATATCTGTACTTGAAACAGGCTGGAACAAAACCAGACACTTAAAACTAGCAACTGAGTCCCTTTCCATTGCTGTCCGTTGTTTGCTGGTTCGCCTTTCACCAACCACTCTTTCTCTTCACCTCCGTCCTCTCTCTTTCTTCCTCCCTACCCAAGAAAAGGAGGAGGAAAAAAAAAAAAGTCTGACACACGAGGAAGACTGTGTAAAATCTGCTAGTCTCAAAGAGCTGAGATCAATTCTGGCTGATCCCATTGGGTGATTGGGGAATTGCTAAAACAATATTTGCATCCAGTTTTCAAGTCTAAAAATGCTAGGACTGAAATAAAAGAACTGCTCTGCAAAGCCATTTCCTGAAGGGTAGGTAGAAAGGAAGTCACATTAAACCAGCTCTGGATGTAAGAGCGTTCCTCAAAGGCAACCTGTAAGAGCCTTTCTTAATGTATGAATTTATTTCCAGAATTGTGCTCTTGACTCCTTTAGGAGTAAGGCAAAAAAGGACATAAAATAATGTGGAGCTGCTGTGGTTAAATGCAGTTCTTGAGACTTGCAGGCACTAGCTGTGTCTTTGCAACTACTGGTGATATGTGTGTCCATTATTATGATGAGGCAATATGTGAAACTCATATCTACTTTTAGACTCTTTACTCATTTATGAAAAGTTTGTCAACCCTACTTTTCTAGGCAACATGATCTCTTGGTTTTTTTAGTTGTATAGAAATAGAAGCACACACATACACATCTATGTGTGGCCACAGATAGATTATCAGATTATGTCAGAGAATGTATATTGGCTTGTTTTGACGTGAAGGTTGTGCTGGCATAATTTATTGCTGGGGGAGCAACAAATTCTCACCACCTCTTCCCTTCTTTCACAAACGGATGGGTTTTTTTAGAAAAGGGCATTGGGAATCTGAGAATATTTGACTCCACTGTGTTCTCAACATCTTTTTATGCATGAATAATCACAGTAACAAAGGCATTGTTATCAAATGGCATTGACAAGCAAGATAGGTGAGGCAGAAAGAGGCATGTAAGAGAGGCTCTAAAAGTCAGAGGAAAGAGAGGGCATGCCAGGAGGTTCACAGAAATATGGCAAGGTGGGTAGAGCACAAGGGTGCTTGAACAGAAGAGCCTAGGATCTGGGAAGATGAAAGGAAGGAGTGCAAGAGAGTAGAAGAGAAGACCAGGGCAGTAGATGGACTTGACCTACGGAAGACCTACAGCCTCTGGAGAATGTGTCAACAGGAGATGAAAAATCATTTTACTGATCACTTTAGAAAGGGTTTTCAAAGTCTGTCTGTCGTCCCGTCCCCCCTCCCCCTTGAATTTTGTTGTTTTATACAAAAACAACTTATAAAATCAAATAGTCAAAAAGGCATTATCAGCTACTGCACACAATCCATTTCAAGTCTTACAATTCAAGTAGTGTCCTACTCAAGTATATCTGAAGACCTTCTCATATGAATATTTTGATTTTCATGTGTCTTACAAAAAGACTTCCCTAGAATGCTTGATAATTTCACTGAGATCATACTTAACTCTGGCCTTTATGTATTTGTAGGGAGTACAAGCAGATGATAGACTTTTATTTAAAAGTATGGTCCCTGTGATGTTGCTCAGAATTAAGGTAATAGGTTAGAGGAAGGCTGTCAAAGTTAGAGATCAGTAAAATTAATTAGTACTGTTTATGGACTACCTTTGTTACAAATTTTAAAATGAGCGAGGTAAGGAAATATCAAATTAACCGCTGAAAAAAAGCTTGGATTTTTAAACTCATGATCCTAAAAAATATACCTTTTCTAGGTAATAGGAAGAAAACATTTGGACATTTTCTGTGCTTGTTACTTTGAGTCCCAGAATCTTTCTGTTTAGCTAATACAGTATAAGATTAATTCTCTCACAGCACATTGCCTGGAGTTCAGTGCACATGTTTACTGATGTGTACAGCTCTCAAATAAGTTTAGTGCTTCTTTCACCCACTGTTAGGAAGTATATTTAAAAGAAATTGCCTTTTATAGATTTAAATTACAAAAGTACTGATATCATGCAAAAAGCAGTTCAACTCATGCAAGCATACAAATGTGTAAATCTTAGGGAAAAAGATACCCAGGGCTAATATGAATGTAAATAGGATTAGCTGCTTGCATTAGTGTCTGAAATACAATTTTAAATGCTTACTGCCTGGTTATTCTTACATATATATACATGCATACGTGTCTATATAAATATTTTTATATATACATGTATATGTATTTTTTCCAAAAAAATCTACCTTACTAGTACTTGAAAAAAATTGTTTTTTTCTAAACAGGAAGACTTTTAAAGAGATTACTTAATGATAGCTGTGTTAGTGATGGAACCAAGTATATTATTATATATAGATAGAAGGTTTATATTTGTTGTTATATGAAATATTAACACAAAATGAGGACAGATTTCCATCCTTCCCATATCCACCCAAATGCATTAGTAATTTTAGACCCAGCCTTCTCACTGAATCATGAACAATGACAGCCACCAGATTCTCCATAAGCCCATGAAAAGAACAATTTTCAGTTAATGGTACCACTAAAGCTGCATAAATCAATGTACGAGGCATTTCATTAGAGATTTCAGTCCCCTATGTCATGCCTTCTGCAGCAAAGCAAGTCCTTTAAGCAAACTTAGTGGTAGTATGGGGAATTTAGTTTTGTTATTTCTTATGTTAAACTGATAGAAGTATGTGGGTTATAAGAAGCCTAAAAAAAAAACAACCCAGTTATCTGACATACTTGAAATAGGGTGGATGCCTAAGGAATAGGGCAGATTTTGTGTTTCTGAGTGTTTAATCTTCTTGCTGTTTCTGCTCGCTAATAGAAATGGTAATCTTTTTTTTTCTAGTAATAACCATATATACTTGTGAATTGTTTAGTTTAAGTGACAGCTAAAAAGTGATAATGTCATTTTCTCTCCTGAGTGTAGTAAATATGTAAAAATGATGCCATAATAATTGTACATGAGCTTGTAGAGAAGAAAGAGTCCCAATTAAGGTACCTGTGTGCCCTGTCAAACTGGGCAAACAGTTGTCAAAAGACACAACATTGCATACCTGGAGTGTGATGTCAGAGTGATAATTGCTCAATCAGAAAAGTTTTTATATTCTAAAATATCAGCTATATAAAACTGTGCTGTTGTGTAGAGGGGCCTGCAAAGAGTGGTGCTGTGGCTTCTGTTTTGATAATCTCCGTATTGCTATAGGCTGTGTGTAGAACATGGGAAATCAAAATTAATTATACAGAGTAAACAATGTGGCAAAACATTAACCCCCAAAATTTCAGTTAGACTTTATTTTAACATTTTTGAAGTAATACAAAGCTTTTTCATTATGTATAAAATAACCTCCAGGCCTTCCACAATGTTCAGTTTTCCAAATCATAGCAAAACTTTGTATTACATTTAAATGTATTCTTTTTTTCTTTGTTCAAAAATCAAATACATAGCTCCTAAAAATCTGTTTAGGCTGACCATCCCCGATATGTTTAATAGCATTCTGTGGAACAAACAAGCAAGTTGTTTCGCAGTGCTAAGCAGGGGGTTGAATTTGAGTTGATGCCACAGAGCAAGACTGTACATCAACTGTGTATTCCACACGGTCTAAGGCAGCGGTCCCCAGTCTTGTGAGGCCATGTCCTGGTTTCAGATGGGGTAGAGTTAATTTTTTTCCTAGTAGCTGGTACAGTGTTGTGTTTTGGATATAGTGTGAGAATGATGATGATAGCATACTGATGTTGTAGTTGTTGCTAAGTAGGGTTTATCCTGAGTTAAGGATTTTTCAGTTTCCCATGCTCTGCTAGCAAGCAGGTGCACAAGAAGTCAGCAGGGAGCATGGCCAGGACAGCTGACCCAAACTAGCCAGAGGGCTATTCCATACCATGGGGTGTCATGCCCAGTATATAAACTGGAGGGAGTTGGTTGGGAGGGGCAGATCACTCCTCAGGCATTGATCAGCAGGTGGTGAGCAATTGCGCTGTGCATCACTTGTCTTTTCTTGGGTTTTATGTCTCTTCCTTTCTGTTAAATTCCTTTTAATTACTATTATTACAATATTTTATTACTGTTGTTATTTTATTTTCGTTATTATACTCATCTCAACCCATGAGTTTTACTTTCTTTTCGATTTTCCCCATCCCTCTGGGAGTGGGGAGGAGTGAGCGAGCAGCCATGTGGTGGTTAGTTCCTGGCAGGGGTTAAACCACAACAGGCCATCAGCTCTTGCTCCATGCAAGTAAGGCATGGTGGTCATCATGGTAACATTTCTCTGGTAAAATACCGTGCTGTCTGGGCTATAGCCTGGGAGTCAGCGATCCTGCACTTGGTCATTGTACTGAATAGGATTGCATTTGGCTTTTGTATGGAAAGTAGCACTGCCCTTGACAGACATTTTTAATCTGAAGTCTGCAGACAGAGTAGAGTCAACCAGAAACAGACCAGTAATGCTCATATTCTGCCCTGCCTTCTCATCTCCATTCTTGCACTTAGCACAGAAATGACCATCATTTGGAAAAGCTCCCCAGGAGTGAGCACACTGAAGGAGTCCATGTTCCTATATCACTAAACCCTTTAAAAAAAGACTATCTTACATCCCTGGTGTGTAAATGTCTCAGTGATGTTGCTTGACCTGGGTTTGGTCTCACAGCATTCTAAATCAGGAGCTGCAGCATGAAAGTCACTAGAACTACACCAGTGGGACCAGAACTGGGCTCCTTCATACACGCCCTTGAGTTAAATAAGCAGGACTTGCCCTTTGTCATGAGCTACTGGCTTCCTTCACACTCAGGATAATTTTCTTGGATAATGCACCCCATTGTAAATAGATCAATTGCCAGTATTATGTAACATAAAGAAAGAGAACTCACTCCATCACTTTTCTGTAATTATACAAAAATAAAATGATTGCATAAATGAGACCAGAAAAGAGCTCTGAGTGTTTACAGAAATAAAAATAAATGAGTGTGTTTTTTAAATTAATATTTTCAAATGTTCAGGTTGAATTAATTTGAGAAATATGAATATGTATTGGTAGTGTTAATTCTTTGGGGTTTTGAAAATTCTTACAACCACATAATTAAATGAGTGCCTTTAGAAATACTGATAAAACCCATTGCCATTCAAATATCCATACAAGACAACAGGGGCTGTAAGCTGTAGGCTTTAGAGATTAGTTTGGCCATGGGCCAGTATTTATCACAACATTTCCATCTTAGAAGATAAAATTTAATCATTTTTATTTAAATATAAATCAAAATTAATGCAGGTTTTAAAAAAAGAGGAATGTATAACCTAATCACAATATCTTTATTTTAGAGATGCTTGCCTCTATTGTCTCTTTTCAAAGGAACAGTGCTGTCTTTGTTGTGCTGCTCTTCCCTTTAGATTTTTTTTTGATTCTACAAGGGTGCAAAAGGAAGGGGCGGTTGACCCAAATACAGTCCTATCTCCTAATTTTGCCAAGATCAAAGGCATTTCTAGCATTTTATGTGCTGCCTATTGGTGAAGTCTAGAAACATTTAGGCATTTCTCCACTTCCAAGACACAAACACAGCCAGCCCTGAACTAGGCTTTTGCAGTGCTTCATTCTGTCAGCACCTTCTCCATGCAAGTAATACCCACTACCTGCACACTCTTCTGTGTGCCACATGGCATAATAAACATTTGCCTGAGGTGCCCTAGCTCTGCCTTATCAACTGTGCATGAGTTTTGCTGAGCTTGTGCACTTGCACAATGAGTAATTATAATGTAATATTTTTGATGCGAAAAAGAAATATAAAGTAGGCTGGCACTTTCAAGACAAATTTTGAAAAAATATAGCTGCGTGCTTTTCCCATGACATTATGGCTAACATGCTCAGGAGGCAGCAGGAATTTCTGGTTGACGTGGTTGTACACATTGATGCCAGTTAGCTGGCTGAAGTGTTCCTCTTAATGGAGAAGTAAAAGCTTGGACATTATTTGCAGTAGCCACCAATGTACACAAAGCCTTCTTAACTATACGTGTATATTGTACCCATCTAGGGAAGACAGTGCAGTTAGTTTGCTAGTTCTCCGTCACCATGTTGCAGTTCTAGTGTCACACTGATTTTTACAGTCCTAGTATTAGAAATGAACTGTCCTACCTGATTTTTGTCTGCTTTGGGTGATGGTATGACTCTGTAAAGCAAATATAACTCTTGTTTCAGTTGAGCTAATGAAATGGTGTACATTAAAGTGTAGTTAAATCAATTCTAAGCGAAACCTGGAATTCCTCACCTCTCACTCCAAATTACAAAGTGCAACAAGGGAGAACATTTCAAAACACTGGAGGGTTGAGGAAACCTCTAGCCAACTTGCTGGAATTGTTCTGGTAACACCAATTCTGCTAACAAGCAACGTACAACTTTGATCAGTGGAAACACTGCCTTAGGATCCCTGGTTACACAGTACCTTCAGATAGAACAAGTGATCACAGATGATTTCTGCACAGCAAGTGCTAAAAGCAGCTTTTTATATTAGGCTTTGATGTGAATGTGTATGCATGTAAAAAAAATGTTAAATCGATTACTAATAGTATGTTAATTTTGTCTATAACGGGGGGGGGGGGGGACACCCTCATGTTAGGGTACAAAAAACAAAGCTGGTCTTGCAGTATCCTTCGTCATCTAGAGATCACTGCTGTAAACTTTCTCTGTGAGAAAGAAATACAACTGTTCTTTCTCAATGCTATTTCTCATGTAAGGAAGGCAAACTGCAGCTGAGCTGAGCTTTCATACAAAAGCAAGTTCAGTGCTATTGCTTAGCTTCATATTGGAATA
This sequence comes from Athene noctua, assembly GCF_965140245.1. NCBI lineage: Eukaryota > Metazoa > Chordata > Aves > Strigiformes > Strigidae > Athene > Athene noctua. The sequence goes on from NC_134045.1 coordinate 8,954,580, forward strand.
ACATATTAACATCTTTAAAATGTGCACTGCTTGCTATTTTTATATTCAGAATTTTCTTCTGTAGGTGTCTGTTCAATTGTTCTGCTTCTCCAGCATAGTATCTAGGTCATCTCATGGAAAAAGACCAATTACTTAGAAAATTGTTAGATTGCTTAATACTGGTAAAATATATATATTAGATGTATAATATATACACACACAGACAGTTATAATCCCAGGCATTGTTTACATATCTCAGCATCAGCTGCATAAATGACTGGAGTGTTTGCTATGATAAATCGTAGCTCCCACTGTCTCCTGTTTCTTCAGCAAACACAGCCGAATTCAAAGCGGAGCTGAAGGTGGATCTATTTCTTCAGCTTCAACGGATTTCCGTGCTTGCTTTGCAGCAGCTCTTGAATACTAAAAGGTAGTTGCTGAGCTGACGCTTCTTGACCCAGGGCTATGTTGGTATTAGTTGTTATAACCCTTTAGCGATTCAGACTAAGTGGGGCACTTCATTAGCTCCAGTTAAAGACAAAACAAAAATGTTTGTTTAAACTAGCAGATCTTAAAGCTGTGTTTCTTTCACACCATTTAGAAGATTTCCCACAAGCTTGCCCCTTGGGGTTGTCTTCAAAAACCAACATTTTTTCAGGTGCTCTACAAACTGAGACTAGCTTCCCGTAACCTCTTCCTCACTCTTAACCCACACAGTGTGTGCACGCCGTGTATCCGAAGCATGTTAGTTATGTGGCATTTATTTTTCAGACTTCCTGGGGGCAGTATCATACTGCACAAAATATATTTCACCCACTGTCAAGTGAGACTGATTTCCAGTTAAATATTGATTAAAGTATGAACTAGGTAGTCAGAACAGTACTTTGATGTACATCTTTTCAGTGAATTTTGGATATCGTGTTCTCCCCATCATGAACAGGAAAACAGAGAGCTAGCGGAGGTGGGTGGGGGAAGTGTCTTTTTGGTGATTTATCCATGGCATCCCCATTTGAATTGTACTTGCAGGTACCTCGCCTTGACACCGAACATATGCCTTCCTTTATACATATCAAGACTGGCTTTGCAGAAAAGTTAGTCTTTATATAAACCATTTTAATGCCCAAACAGTGACTTTTAGGCAGAGCGGAGGACTGGGAAGCCTATCAAGTAAAGCCACGGGGAAACTTGTAGCAGCCCTAGGATGGTGGCAGGGCAATGAGCTGGTTGGTGTGAAACAGAAATTCATGAAACTTGAGGACTGTTCCTTTTGTTTGAAGGTCCGAATGTTGCCGGCAGAACCCCACCAAGAAGAGGGGCTGTATGCTTAGGGGCCGCCTGTAGGCATGAGGACACACAACATTGTGTAACAAGCCACAAACAAGGCTTGTGTAGTCGGATGGATGTGCCTAATACAGGGCATGTGAGGCAAAATTGGTGGTTTGGTTTGTTGGGTTTTTTTTCCCTTAATACTCTGACTTGCAGCATCCTGAATATCAAATTCAGAACTGAAGGCTCAAGTACTTTTCTTGCAGGTCCAGAGAAAAATGACAATGTTATTGAAAACTATCCATTTGTCTTCACAGTGAATGCTTCTACCACCTGGCACAAATGCCTTCACATAGGGTAGAAATTGTGCTATGTTTTTTGGTGCCCGCTAAGATTAGTCAAGCTGGTTGTGTTTTGACATGTTGCAAAATGATGTGCTCCATCAAGACAAAAAATAGCTATTGTATAAACAATTCCTCAGCATCCTGCTGTTTGATTCTTAGATAACAGTGTTAAGGATTTTGGAAAAGCTCTGCCTATCAGGTTAAGTGAAGAGACTTGTTTAAAGGAGCAAATCAGAATCTTAAAAAGCTACAGATGTGGAAAAATATAGTTGTGTATGAAAGACCACTGATTCTTCTGTATGTGCTTTGCATCAAGTGTAATGAAGTCACTGCAAACTTCACTGACTATTACATGCATCATGCTGAACTGGGACCGCAGTGCAATACCTGATCCTTTTGGATACGTTGGGAATTGTTGCATTGTGTACATCATTGATTTTTCTGGATCTTGAGTCACTCTTCAAGGGTGTCACTTCTTATGCAGTTGGCTGTCAGCAAAAAGATAGCATGTAGGCCATGGTTCCATGCATTTTCCAGGATCAGTTGCTGAAGTTGGTAAAGTGTCAGTAGGAATGTTGACAGTAGCATCTTAGTTTTTCTTTACTCTTAGAAGACATTGCTGGTTCAAAGGAGCTGCGGGGGTGAAGGTGCAAGGAAGATTAATATTACAAACATTCTTCTGATGACAATTACTGAATTACTGGGTTTTTATAGCTCATCAAAATGTGTGTGAAGTTTATGCGACTTCATGTCTAAGCATGCATGTGTATTTTGTGGAAATGTTCCATGACTAAGGATGCACTTAAATGATCAGTCAAGTCTGAAATGAAAGATAGTAAAGAATTGAGGTCTTTTTAGTTGCCTGATGTTTCTGATATCCTTTGGGGATACACTGGGGTCACATTCAGAAGCTTTTCCTCACAATATTATTCTTATTTTTTTTATATACAAACAAACAGCTTCTCCCCCCCAAAAAACCCAACCAGAACAAAAAAATCTTATCTCATCACATGCCTCCAGGAATTGGGGCTTTAAATAAAACCCCAGATATCTCCAGATTTGTCCTAAGAACACAGCTGCCAGCAACACCAGGTGGTGTTGTAACAATCAACATTATTGCTATTATTAAAAAAAAAAATAATTGGCCAGAACATACACAGAAATGTACTGAATAGTAATAAAAAAGCTAATAATAGTTTAAATACTTTTCAGCTGTTCGATAAGGCAAACAGATGTAGTAACACATACTTGAGAGCATGTTACGTATTTTAAAAAGAGAAGTTTAGAGTATCATTTCATCATGGACAAAGAGACAGAATAATAGACTTATTTTAAAAGGCAAAATTTCAAGGAAGAGTATCCTGAATTTTGTATTGGACCAAGTCCTGTGAGCTATAGTAAGCTACATTTGATTGGAGAAGACCTACCGCACCAAGGTAATCTGTTTCATGAAACAAAGATTCCCGAGGTAGTTAAAAGGTTTTTGAGAAGTTGCCAAGCTGTTAAAGGCACATTAACGTTGGAGTATTTGTGCAGGCAAGAAAGCAAATGATAACAAAAGGTTAAACATTTAATGGAGAATGCCTTGTAAGTTTTCATATGGCATCAAAACCTGTGAGGCAACCTGGTTAAAATGCAGCAAGCACAGCTTGGAAGTGGTGAAAAGACAGAAATTTTGATGTGAGGAATTGTAAGTGACTTAGCATCAATCAAACTGGAATCGAAAAGCACCTAAATCTTTGTGTAAAGGTGTAGGTCCTCCCACTGTTCTGGTGGAAAAGTAAAGAAAAACTCAGTGAATGGATTTGCTGGAATTAAAAGTAACTATTTGTACAGATATAAGTAAAAATCTTCTTACATGTGTCAATATGTTATGTAGCTACGGTTATTAGTAGCAGCCCTTACAGCATTGTCTGAGAAACTTGGGCCCCCGAGCAGGGAACACTTCATGGAGAAGGCTTTTGCCCAGGAGAGTGGTTGGGACATTGTTCTCTCAGGTCCCTTCTGCATTTTCCTTGTCACTGCCTTTCTCACTCTTCCCTCTCTTTTTGTTTTTATCCAGCTTTCTTTGTCAAATTCCCATTTCTGGCCATCTTGCAAGGGCAGGATCTCCCAGGTACATCTCTTCCTACGTGGCTAGTGTTAGGCTGCAGTCCACTGGTAAGGTTACCAACATATTTTACTGCTTCCCTAGATTCTCCCAGCAATGGCAAGGGCTAAGAACTGCTAGGAATAAGCTTCCAAGACTTTGAAGCCTCTGATGATACTGCAGCACTACAAAGCTGACTACGATTCTTGGTACACCAAGCCTGGATAAGGCTTTATAAGCCACCCAGTGAAGCTTCAAAGTTGTGGCTGCTTGATTTCCCTTTCCTTCTCAAAACAATGTGGTGCTATATGTTCTTGGACCAGAAACAAGAAGTTGTGATACATGGACAAATAGTTTGAAATCAGTGAGATAACTCAAGACAAGGGATATCTTGCTTGGAATGAGAGTAACAGAATCTGTCCTTTGCTGACATTAGCAGAACTGCGATTGCCACCAAAGTTGTCTTCAACTAGAGGGTCAAGATTTCATTCCAGGTGTTTGCTTACCCTGATGTGCAGTATCTGTAGCAGTTGAAGTCCTCTACACCCTACCCCTATACAGAATTTTCAGAAAATACAGGAGACATTAACATAGAATTTTAATAACAAGCTTTCATATATGTAGTTATGTAGAGAAGCTACATATTTTCTACACCAGTTAAATATCTATACAGGAAATGCTGCTAAAATCTGAAAAGCTGTCTCCTACCTACAAGAGCAAACATATTCAAAGCTGATGTCAATAAATCACAGATGCTGCCTTTTAACCATCATTATCCTTATTCCCTGGAAAGGGGTGAGTTCAGGCTGAAGCATCAGCCCTGATTTTCTGCCCTGACTTTAAATTTCCGTACATTTTGAATTTGTCATACATTTAGCATTACTTCAATGCGTTTCTTGTGTGTGGTTGAATACAAAGAGCAGGAGGTCACGAGAGGCATCACCTTGTTATATCCAGAGGTCAAAGCTAAGAGAGTGTCAGTTTCCATTTTAGGCTTTTGTGGCATAGTTGACATTATATATACTCGTAGGTATGCAATGCAAATCACATTCCTGCAAGCTAATTATAGGATAAATGTAGCCACTTAACTAGGCAGCAGGCATGTCATCTCAGCATGGAGCTATCATATTATATACATTTGCTGTCTACTGTATAATTAACAGGATAAAAATATTACTGCTAGATACCATAAAAAAAATTAACGCTATCTTAATTGTCTTTTCAGCTCAGGTATAGCCTATTACCATTTCAAAAAAGGCCTTCTCTAATACACTAGAATTTAAAACTTCATTTGCTGAAGATGCCATTAATCCCTTTTCACACTTTGATCTGCCATTGTGATACCTTTGGACTTTGATTTTTCTGTTTTGCTTTTGAACTGTCCTTAAAAACTATTACTGAGATTTAGTGGCTTAAAATTTGAGGTTGCTCAGGACTCTGTGTTTGATTTCCAAAAACTTAGTGACAGTGCATTTGGGTTTCACCATAACAGAGATGTATGCAGCTTGTAATAAGCTTTTGTATAGGGTGACTTATATCCAAGCTTTGGACATCCTTCTTGTTTAACCCAAATTTTGTGGTTTTCTATTCTCTTGTTTTTAACACGTATCCTGTAACATTCACTGCTATTTTGTACATGGCTATAAATTAGTGGTCTTTTTGTAAATTTAATCCTAATTCTAACTACAGTATGCTTTCATCAATATTTCTGTGATATTTTGATGAAAAGTGACTGATTCCTCCCCCTCCTTGTAAAATTGCTATAATCTCTCTGTGATCTGAATGCAACATCACTGCTGATGTTATCTGCACTTGGTAACTCTCACTTTGTGAAACTGTTGGGAATCTCTAGAATCTGAATGCTGATTTTATCACTTGGAATTAATTATATAATGGCTCACATTCAGTAAATACTAAGAATACATATTTATTTTCAAATTTTGTGACAATAATTAAAGCTGAAAACTTTCATTAATTTACTGAATTGCTCCTGAATTATTTGCTACAGCAAAACCTGTAAAACCCAGTAACTGGAGAAAAGATTGAGATAAATGTAGCACTATTTAATCTGGTAAAGCTTTCTCTGTTGTTTCTGTTGCAGTAGGTCTGTAGGAATCTTAGGTAGTTCTTGCATATTTCCTTAAATGTTGACATCAGTAATGACACACATGGCTAACAGATTTTCCACATGTTTTCCTCCTTGGATGACATCTTCCTACTCCATCAGGACTCAAAGTCTGATTGTGGAGGCTGTTGATTGATTGCTTAGAGCACATGAGGTTTGGGGAAAACACAAGAATGACAGTTTATATAAATATCCTAATATGACACTTTTTTCTAGGTTTACCCTAAGTTTTATTTTTCTCTGACCTGGAAATGATTTTCATAGGTGTACAAAACCCCACAGATACTTTAGAAACACAGTTGACTCACTCAGACATCTTGTTAGCATTTTGTACTTAATTGCTTCTTTCTCTGCTTACCCAGGGGGGAATTGTACATGCCAAGAATGGAGCTCTACTAGATCTAACAGGAGAAAAAAAAAAAAAACAACAAGCCAACAAAAGAAAATAATGACTAGTCTCCCAGATCATTCTTAGTGGTCCAAGAGATGAGAGGGAGTGCTTTTCCCTGGCAGTGAAACCCCAAAATGTGTAACTGGCTCATCTGGTGTTTCTTAAATTTTCAGGTTAGGAATGGTATTCTTATTACACTCCATCTTTCTACATAAACAACCCATTTTAAGTGCTGTATAAGCTACCCATGGAAAAAGTATCTGCTATCTGTAGAAGTTGCTTTAAAAAGAATATTGTTACCCCTGCAACCATTGCTGCTTTGTGTGAGCCTCTGGAAAAAGGAAGATAGCTTTATGACAGCCTCTTTTCTCTATGAAGACCAAAGGGCAGCCTAATATTATATGTATGGATACAGCTTTAATAACAAATTGCCAAAAGGGCTCTTTAGAAAATAAGAGACCTCCAAGAAGATGTTTGCCTATTTACATATAAATCCACAGAGGGATATATGAATATGCCATGCTGATACCTGTCTTACTAAAGCTATGGAAGGGAGTAATAGTATTTTTTTTTTTCATGCTGAGCTACTCACAGAAGTGATTAGTGAATTTTCACATATATGGAAGATCAAAATGATCATGTTTTAAAGGATTTTTTTTTCCAGGACCAAAGGGATGTGCCAGTCTTGACTCTCCTACAAATGTAGCTATTTTCCATAAAGGGGTATGTGCTGGAATTTCTTCCCTGTATTTGAGAGAGAAAGCAAGTGATTTTTTTACCAATAGATTTGAAACAACATAAATTCAGAATTTTAACATTTTATACTTGCATGTCCTAAAAAAAATTTAAAAAAAAAAAAATCAAACAGCTATATTTTGTTACATAGCCCTTTCAGCAGTCTTGCCCACAAAATTTTCTACTGATATTGGTGATCATGCCAAAACTAATCTTTGGAGACAAAATAAAGAATTCTGTACCTGAACAGCTGACTATTCAGGCTAGAGTCATCTTAAAAAGCACGACAGTGTGAAGAGTGTTTCCCCAGACCATCTACAGTCATGCTATCTCTTGACTTCTGTGCTGCCAAAGGAAGGATTTCATTCCCAACATTTCCAGGGCTCTCAGACTGGGGCTGTCACATTCCCTCACTTCAGGCACATTCTTCCTCTTTCATTTTACTGAATACATTAGAGGGTTTTTAAAGGACAGAGCAACGTTAATCCTAATAGCCTTAGGTTTGAGACTCCATGCTGTTGGCTGATAAACCAGGCTGTCTCCTTCCACACCCAGAACATTCATTCACTTTACTGGCTTTATCTTCTCCAACATCCTCAGTGATTTATCCTTTTAATCTCTCCAGATCAGTTATAGCTACTATTCTTTTAACTATGGCTAAGTGTTGGAAAATTCTTTTTGAATTGATGCAGTTCTAGAAAGGTTTTGCCAATCAGTTGTGTGATATCTTGTTCTCAGGATTAAAAATGACCTTGCCTGGAGCGTGTTAGAAGATTAAACAGCAGCTCTCGGTGCTCCAGGGAGCTAACAGTGGTGTCCAGCTCCTCATTCAACAGTTCTGAGGAGAGTTCCTCAGTTTAACCCCAGGGTCTGCAAAACAATCCTTTTGTTGACTGGGTTTGCACGAGAGGGGAGGAAGAAAGTAACGGTACTCTTCTGAATGCTATCCGTTTCCAGCAGCAGATGCCACTCACTGGGGTTTGTGCAGATGTTTTTGATGACATGGTCTCTGCTTGACTCTGCCTTGGCAAGATTCAGCTGAAGTCCCTGGGGAGTCAGGGTTAATTTGCTTGGGGTCCTGTCTCCCAGAGGCTTGTAGTGACATCTGAATATATTTTCTTAATTTATAGAAAATGTTCCTGTTTTACAGGTACAAGTTCCCTTGATGTAGCTTCTAGTTGTTCTCAAACCACTTGTTAGAGGAGCCTGTAAACTGAAGAGAATTAAATGTAGCTGTGTGGTGCTTCTGTCCAGAGGCATACTTGTGCTTGGTACCCCAGAACTTTTACAGACCTGGGTGTTCATTGTTCTGGGCATCAGGGATGCCCAGAGATTAGTTTAGAGATTTCTTTGTTACTAATCTCTGGTTGAACTTTTTACCCCTCGGGCAGAACTATATGGTGAAATAACAAATTATGCAAAAGTTAAGTGTACCTTCTTTCAGGAGATCTGTAGTCCATTTAGTCAGCTGTTTTTACTGCTTGGCCCTGTAATCCAAGCTTGTCCCTATGTTGTTATAAGAGATGGGTTTTGCTTTAATTGCAAGGATATTTGAATAGCAGTATTATTGTGGTAATAAATGCATCCCAGATACCTCTTCAGTTAATTTTACACAGTCTGCAGTGGTCATTTACATTTTAAAATGTATCCTATATATCTTTGTAAAGGAAGCTAGATAGACTTAATCCAGCTCTGGTGACCCCAAGAGAAGTGACAAGCTCTGCTTTATTAGTCATGACTACAAGCATGGTTCTCTTTTATCATGACTTCTGACTGTCCCGTACAATGAAGATTTACAGAAATACATGATCTGCTAATCCTCTATGTTTAAAGGAAGAGCACAGGGATTATATGGTCATTCTCCTACTGTCATGACCAGGTATTGTGTTGGGGTTATGAGAGTTGATTTTTGGAACATCTTTGGAAACACTGGAAGCTGTTCTAATAGCACCTTAGCTGTGAATTAAGCTGTCATCGCTCAGTGATCACTGTTCTCTTATGGCTATTTCCCAGGCAGTCTGGTCTGCCTATAGATAAGAATGCTCAGCTTTTCGTGATTTTGATGAGGGCTGCATGCTTGAAACTGCGGTCAGAATTAGTAAGGAGATGGTAACAGGGGGTTAGTGGTTTGAGAACAGAGATTTTTAAAACTCTCTTGATATGCCAAAAGAAGAGCCCATGTTATTTTTTTCTAAAATGTTTTGTTGCTTAGGCTATATTGATTCAATAACTCCCTTCATCCTCAAATGCTTTCTTAGATAGCTGTATAACGTGGGGAGATGACATTTTTGGTGTCTGTTCTGAACGTTCACCACTAAATAAACATATAAGATTCTTCATGGTTTAAGAAGAATGGAGATAATGGCTGCCAATTTACAGCTTTCTGGAATCAGATAAGGATTTTTGTTTCAGTCTTATTTGGGCAACCTCAGTGCTTTGATATCTACTGTACAAGAACTGATGACCACACTTGAAACTGTGTTTTATCACAATCATTTTCTTCTGCCTGAAGTTCATCTTGCACATATCTTCTCACTTAATATTGTCTTCTTCTAGCAATAGAACTGCAAAACACACCGAGTAAATATTGACTCTAAATTTTTGGACTTTGTATGTCTTGGCAGGCCTTTGAAGCATTATTTGGTGTAGAAATGAAACATACTGGTACCAAATGTTACTCATACCTTTTAGGAATAATAATATGGTTAGTCCACAGGGAGGCAGAGGACATGCAGATGGAGGTTGAAGGAAGGGAAGAGGAGCCCTAATAGACAGAAAAATAACTAAGCAATCTTATAGGATTTTCTTTTACATCTCAAGGTATATAGAGGTGGGGTTGAGGTTGTGATAATTAGGAAACACAGCTCAATCTTTCTCACGGAATAAGGAGAGAGACCAGATAAATTGCTGATTTATGACCTGCTGAGGTCTATGGATCCCATAGGAATGGATCCATAGACCTCAGCAATAAATGTTGGGATCTGCTTTCCTCCTCACTTACAGCAGTGGTATAACAGACCATATGTTGCTTGGTTCACCCCAACCTAAAAAGGCATCTGTGACAGGGATACATGGTTTTTATTGCATGCAACAGCTGTATATAGAATAGTTGCCGGTGTAGAAAGTTACATCGTATGATATTAATAAGCACTGTTCTTTGGGTAGAAAGAGTAGTGGACACTGTTGTTTTAATATTAAACATTGGGGTTTTTTCTCACTTCACAAAACACACAACTGAAATGAATGTTCAGCCCCACTTCAGTTTGTCTTACATGAGAATCAGTAAAAAGTGGAAGTTGTTTAGTTAGTGAAAGTTGTTTTATTTTTATTGTTTTTTAAAATCATGTTAAAAAAATGCAGCAAACTGGTTGCAGTAGTATTTTTGCAAAATACCAAGGCCAGTTGGAGTATGCAGAAGGGGAATTGATTTCCTCTGGTAGAAAGATATTTTGTTTTTTGCTCAGATACATGAAATAATTGCCATTTATGTTTTGATTTGTTGTTGATTCCTAGATATTCACTCTGGAGTAGTTCTGATTTACTCCCTTGTAAATGTTAGAAGAGTGGGTAATTAAATGTTATTTTGTGACCTTTATGTGCCTTAAGGAAAGAGACATGATTATCTTATCTCACGTTACTTTTGGGCCTCTGTAGCCATCTAACTAGAATAATATTCTGCAACTTAGTGCACTGGATTAATGCCTGCTCCATTAAATGAAAGACAGCTGAAGATGCACCGTGAAACCAGTTTCTCAAACGAGTGCCATTTCATGTATATATTGTGTCCATTTCCATACAGATACCTTTTTCACATTTCATTGTTGCGAATAATAACATGAAAGTGCTTATGTATCCAATGAGCTGTCGTCTTCACTACCAATTTTGAACTAGAATCTGTTTATAAATTCATGTTTTATTCCTGTAATTTTTAACAAGCTACTTGCTCCTTCAAGGTTGAATTCCAGAAATGCAAATTCTTCACCTACACAATTTAGCAAGGAATGGTGGTAGATTTTTCTCTTGACAGATGAGCATATGTGACCCCCTTTGTTTCTGTTGTATCAAGGAAGCTTATTTTCAAATTCTTCTTGTTGTGTTTGGGAAATAGCTGTCAAAAATTAACTTCTGCTAAGTGTAGCAACTCTAAATCACAGAAACTGAATGCGTTTCCCGTATATTGCCAAAACATTCCTCATTGCATAGCAAAGATAAATCGGTGCAAAAAATACATAATGCATGTATTTCCCATATAGAAGGTGACAAGCTTTCACTGACATGATCATGTCTTGGGTGAGTTAGACATTTTTAATTGTACACCATAGGCTTCAAATACTAACATCAATCTAATTGTAGGAAAGGCATGATTCTTATATGTACAAAAGCCAATTTAGACACTTTGTTCTTTTCATGTGATGTTTTGCAAAAGGTGCCTTGGAATGTATTGAACTAGAACTTATCATCTACTTAGAAGTGTCTTTTTCTGGAGTTATATATATGTTTGCAAGTAATGTGAATCAGGTTGTGGACCTATAGAGCAAAACAGTTGGCACTGTGGCCACTGAGTCCACACAGTACGTGTTTTAGGGGGCTCTTGTCCCATGAACTGAATGCCTGTTGGGCCAGAGGGCCTGGAGATGTGGTCCTGTGAGGCATCTTCTAGTTTAGTTTCATCCAAAAGGGGCCTGTTTCCTGCACTCCAATAGAGCTCAGTGACATGATCCAGCACACAGATTGTGGGGTAGCTTCTAAAGCTCACTAATGATTTGAGCTAAAGCACTAATGTGTCCATGTCCATATAGTACATACGTACAAGTTCCTGAGAGTACAAAAAACGTTGTGTGTTGCTGATTGCATTTTTGAAAAAAGAAATGTAGCATTTCTTTTTGTGTGTGAAAAAGCCTGTGACATCATCTCCTGATGGATCATAACTGGTAGGATATTGGTGGAGTCTGAGGGGACTGCTTTAAGAACAATTTCCTGCTATTCACTTAAGTGCTGCACTCTTCTTTCAGTGACATCCCTTCCACTGCTCACCTTCTACATCACATCAGCTTCAGTATCTTTTCCAGCATATGGTCAGAACAGGTGATTTTGGGGTTAATACCCTCAGAGGACAAACATCAAAATAGTCATGGAGCTAAGGTTGTTAAATATAATAAATCAGATATATTTTGACAGGTCCTTAGCTAATTTTTGCTAATGTCTGTCCATTACGCATAGCAAAGCTATGAGGATTTTCTTGAGCTGGAGGCTTGGCACACACATCCAAGCTATTGTTGAATAATTTGGCACTAATAACCAGGGTTTATATATTTATTTTCATATTCATGAGAGTGACTTTTAACTCAAATGCTTGTGTAAAGTGAGCTGTCTCTGCACAACGACCAGTGCTTATTGATGTGTGCAGCAGTGACCATCCAGGCAGTTCTCACTGCTGCCCCGACTACACTTGCACTGAGCTTGAGGTGTGAAACTGGGTTTCATATCTCCTTAGAGCCTCTGTGGTTGGGAGATGGATAGACAGGAGCTGTCATTCAAACTGTTTTTTATTAGCATGAGATCAGACGCCCAAAATGTCTTTCAGAAACTTTTTCTTATACGCGGTGACTAAGGCATGGTAGCTCTTCTGCTTACAGAGTTCTTTAATTTAGTCTACAGGTATTTTTGTTATTTTGTTGGGTTTTTTTTTTAATCCAGAATGAGAATGTGGACATGATCAAGTTTATCCATTAGGTGACTTCTGCTTGCTGTTTTGCTAGAAAAATTATATCCCATTAATGAGTACAGAATTTGGGTGAGCCTATCCTAAAACAAGCTCTGTGTGTGGTGAGGGTTGACTAATTGAAAAGTTTTTCCTAACCAGCTCTGCTGAGTGGTTTTCTGGTTTGTCAGTCTGGTGATTTTGTGTTAGCAAGGGATGTAGGGTGAAATGCCCTCTGAGGGTGATGAAGAAAGCTGGGCCAGATTTCACGTTTATCCATGAAGGAGATGTTTCTTACAGTTCAGCACAGGAGAACCTGGTCTTTAAAGTCACGCCTTAAATTATTCCAAGATGGAGTTTTGATATAGGGATTAATACAACGTTTAGATGTCAAGCATTTGCAACATAGGCACTTGCAGTCAAAATGCAGATTTGAGCCTTTGTAAATCTCTCATCTCACCTCTGTGATGTAATCAAGACTTTAGTCTTCGAATTGCTGACATCTTAGTTAAATATGTGTTGTTATTTTTATTTTTATTTAATTTTTAAATTATTTTTTCATGAAAACCTGAAGATTGTGAGATTGTGGATTTGTGGGTTTCTTTCAAGATTTTACACTCTTTATTCTCATTAATGACCAGAAGCATTACATTTTTTAACATGTTATATTAATTGAAATGATGCTTAAGTAATGCAGTGGATCAAATGATCTTGACTTGGTCCAAGAGTTTGGTAAATAATCTCCATCACCAGCCACCCCAAATGACTTCTTTACACTTGTGCCAATTTTTAAAGCATGTTTTGTGACATGTCATTAAATGAAACCCTATGAAGTGACTCTGCACCTCAGGGTACTGTACCATGGCACATCAAAACTAAAAAAGGACTGTGACCCAAATATATATGCCATTTAGGTAGCCTTCATGTGAGTCATTTGCAGACACTTAAATGTATTCCCAATTTTTGCCCTTCAGAATTAGGGGCATTCGATGAAATTAAGAGAAGACACCTTTATCTTTGTTTTTCAAGTTCAGTCTCAAAATTGCCATCAACAGTCACATGGATGTTTGGCTTAGAGAACCATACTATGTCTGCTCTACTTGATCTTCTCTAGTCACTTCCTTTTTCTGCTGTGGAAATGTGTTAATGTAATGGAGAAATCTTTTACCTGTAGAAGTTAATTCTTCAATTTTCTGCACTTATTTTTAGGGATTTTTTGTTAGATGAATCTGTAAGTATTAAAATTTCCTTGCAGCTGTCAATACTTCTTAAATTGTTTCTCTTTCTGGTTGACTTAGTTTCCCAAGGACTTGCTTGGGTCTTGACGTGGAATAGATTCAGATTAGGGCTGGATTTGTTCTAATAAAATGTGCAGAAACATAATCTGTGACAGTTTCTGTCTTAAAAATTTATCAGCCCCATTAACTGCTTATGCTTACTGACAAAACCATCTCAAGCAGTTAGAGACAAGGAGGTTGCTGATGAGGTTCGAAGGGCTTTGGCTTACTACATTTGCCTTACCTTTTCATTGTCTAACCTTTCTGCTGTTTTAGGGTTGTTCTGAGCATGAATAAATTGAAGCTAATCCATTGTCATGGATCTGGGATCTGTCTTACCTTACAGCAGTGTGTAACGTTCCTGCCCATCTTTCAACAGCTTGGTATAGAAGGATATAAATTTTGATACTGCTACATTTCAATGTGGCCACATTTCTAATTCTAGCTACTGTTTTTCTAGAGAGATGCTTGTGCCCTTGATGTTTATGCCCTTTGGATGTATTCTGCTCTTCCCTCTTTCCTCTTTTTCCCTCTTTCCTCTTTTTCCCTCTTTCCTCTTTTTCCCTCTTTCCTCTTTTTCCCTCTTTCCTCTTTTTCCCTCTTTCCTCTTTTTCCCTCTTTCCTCTTTTTCCCTCTTTCCTCTTTTTCCCTCTTTCCTCTTTTTCTGCCTTCTTTCATGTGGTTATGATAGACAGGGATTATGCTTCAAGGGCAATTGTTACTTTGCTTGTGGCATGCAAAAAAGGACTGCATGGCATCTTGCCTGCAACAAGAAGGAAAGAGGAATGTAAAGAGAATTTGAGATGGAAGATGAAGAGAGAGCATGAAGTGTATATTTGTACTAATAATGATAAGTCCATTCAGGAAAAAAAGGTGTTTTACAAGTGCAAGTAGTTCCAAAGAAGTGGGTTCCTCTGGTGCCAGTCCCAATCTGTAGACTACAGAAGTTCACCTCGGGTAAGAACTTCCTTTTAAAGGCTACCAATACCGCATCTGTGAGGTTTCCCTCAGAAGTTTTGCATCGTAAGGTCTTACTTCATTCTGAAATCTGCTGACGTGCACAGGAAAAACTGCACCAGCATCAATGAGCTTTGAATGAGACTCTTACAGCATCAGTCTTTAAAAATGTGACAAGATGTACCAAGGGACTGTCTAGTATGCTTTATTCTCTTACCCATGACTTTATATCACGAAAATGAATGTTTTTTCACTGGACTGCAAGATGGGTTTGTTTCTGAGGGGTTAGATCCATAATTGCTTATGACTCTTTTATCTAAAAATATTTGCAAATGGGAATCATCTAAATCCTGAAGATACTTCTTGAGTACCTTACAGAAAATCAATGATGAGAAATTAAAGCAGCCTGTGAGATTACCTATCATCATCTGTATCAAACTATGTTGATGTTTGTCTGACATGAGAGAAACAGGCTGACAGAAACAGTATTTTGAGATAAGCCACCTGCATCACAAAGGCTTGATATTTAACACAGATGATAACTTCATATTTTCGCATGATTAGATGGCATGATTTCTCATTCATCAGCACCACTTTAATGCAGTTGACAATAGCCAGACATGTAATTAATTTACACTTAAGTTTTAATTCACTTGCATTTCATTTGGTCTTCCTAATATCCAAGTCATGTCATTTTGTCATGCAAAAAGTAAGCTTTGATGAGAATAAAAGACTGCAATTATGGGAATGATAACAACAGAAATGTGTTGCTGGTAGTCTCACTGTATGGTCTGCTGAAGTCAATGTCAAAAGTCCACTTAGATCAAGCTCATATTAGTTCTTAGTAACAGGTCTACTCACTGACTGACCAACAAGCCACACCCTTTCAATTGGACTTCAAGTCAATGTGATTGTGAGTTTGATGATGTTTTTAACTCAAAAATCAATTAAAAAAAAAGTTAGGTATATAAATGCTTGTAAGCTGTCCTGAAATGAACCAAATCTCCACCATTTTAATTTCACTCATTTTCCTTACTGAATTTTTGAATTGTACATGTTGATAGGTTGGTTTATGATCAGATTTTATTTAGTGAGTGATGGATACATGCAAAGAGATGTAGAATTGCATTCTGTGAGGTTAACTGGCATACAGGCTGTGTTTAGATCACTGTGCTTTCACATGAAAATTATTTTTAATATTAATTTTGGTAAAAACTTCTCTGAGCAGCATAGCCAACATATCTGAGTATCTCTGAAGATGATTTATATGAAAAGTTTAGCAAAAAGAATCTCAGAAACTTGGATTTTTGTCATTTTACTAAACCAAAAAATTTTTTAAAAATTGCTATAGAGCTTTTCTATGCAGGGTCTCTACCAATATGTGACTCATATAGGGATATTTCACATGGACAAAAAGTTGGTATTAAAGTGAGTGTCTCCTGTATATTTAAATTTGTTTGGCATGGTAGAAATTAGAAATTCATCAGAATCTTAAGGGGAGTTGTCTATTCTGTTGGAAACTCTTAAACAGACTAGATTTTGCTTTCAGTGAAGGAAATGGAATTTGTGTTGTTTTTCAGAAATAAGCATACTGAATTCCTCAAATATGTGTGTGTGTCCGTGTGTGTGCCCCGTTCCCCCCCCCCCCCCCCCAAGTGATAATGGAAATGGGAAATGGAAAGAGATTACAGTACAGATTTTTAGTTTTTCTTGGATTATGAATGGTTCAGGTTAGGGTAATGTCTTCCATTTGTGCCAGGTACAGGGCTCACATTTTTTTCAATGGTATATGAGTTTTATATTTATATATGTGAGGAGGAAAAACAAACCACCTTTCCATCTTGTACTTTTATTTTTCCATTCTCTGCTGTGGGTCGTGGGAATACTAATAATTTCAAAATTACTCTTGTATCACTTTCTGTTCATCTATGTTGCTGTGTTTGTTCAATCCTTTGGTGGCCTTTTGCATACTCTTAAAATACTTCCTTTTCAATATAATTTTCTACATTTATTTTCCTCTTACTCTTTATCTAGCCCAAAGCATCCATCCCACTGCACGCCTTCTCTCTGCTTGACTGTGCCTTGCTATTGTAACAGTAGTGGTCTGTATCTGACATTTTCAGATTACAGTTTATCCTTCCTTTTAAAGATAGCTGCTTGGCAGAGACTACAAAGAGCTCACCAGGTGTTCTAGGTTCACTGTGGAAAATGGTTTCACACGGTTGTTGTAGATTCCCATGATCTTGAAACAGCTGAGTGAATGAATAGGAAACTGAATCTTTCATGGCTGACGTAGCTTTCATAGCTCCTATTGCTTCTCTGTCTTGTGATACCTAGTAATGTGAGATTACTTACCACATTCAGTTTGGGGCGATTTATTGTTTTAGACACACCATCATGCTTCCTTCTTCAGGGCTTTTGAGTAGAAACTTGGGTTTAGTCTGTGTTTCGGTCCCATGATGGGAATGGTTTTAGTGTAGCACTGCCGTATTAGGACTGTGCAAGCATTCCCAGTCTAACCTTCAGATAGTACAGCCTTCTGTAAACTATCCCATCAGGTCTGGTTTATGTGCAAATCACAAGCTTTACTTTTGCAAATGGTTCCAATTTTTGTTCAAGTGATCAAAGGGTTGCAGCACAACAGGATCACTTACTCCAGAGATGTGTCTGGATCAAAGGTTAACATTTTCTGCATGGAATATTCATTTCTAGCGTTGGTTGAACACTGTATGGTTTAGCTGGAAGCAATGGTCAGGGATACGTTATCCTTTAAGAAATGAAAGAAAGTAATGCCAAGCAGAGAATTACAGCACATGACTTAGCAAGGCCAAGAAGAAATGGTGGTGAAACTAAATCAAACAGAAAAGAAGCTGGTTCAAAAAGATAATGCAGCAAAGGTGATGTGAGATGTACAGAAATGTAATTTTGATAATTAAAGAAAGAAACGGTGTCTCTATCCAAGACACACAAGCCCTAATGCCAGAACTTTGCACAACCCAGTCCAACAGAGCATAGCTCACGCAGACTTAATGAAGCCGTGCTGGTGTTTCTTCTGGGCTGGGATCTGCCCCTCCATAAATCCCCATTGCTTGAGCTCACTTGAGATGAGCAATTCCTGGGTGGACAGGGCAGGCCAGCTTCACCACGTATCTGGAGCAGCACTCACCACCCCCTTGACTGTGTGGCAGCATCTGTGGAAAAGACAAACTTGACGCCTCTGCTTAGCGCTGTTCCCGCGTTCCCTTTCGGGGCTCTCTATCTTGTAACAGGAAGGCTTTTTTGGCCTCATTTGGTGGGCACACGAATCTTTGCCCAAGCACTCACTTGGCAGGTTTTCTTACATCTCAAGCAGTTTAGTTGCATAAATGGTTTGAACATTGAGATTAAAATACAAATTGTGGCAGTTTACTGAACTGAACCACACCGCTTAATTGTTATTTTCTTGTTTGCTTTGAGTGTTTATCCTGGAGAGCATATTGCTACACCATACAGAATTATTAGCTCACAGTGTACTAATTTCTAGTTTGACTTCATAGGGTCTTTTTGACGTTAGATGGTATCCTTATGTGCTACAGAAAAAGCAATCTCTGCTTCTTTTCTCAAGCATGTACTGATGTTGTTGCTCAGCAATCATTAGCTTAAATTTCATTTGCAGATAAATAAATAAAGCCAAGTTCTCATTAATAAGAAATAGGTATGTGTGCAAGTCTGTTCTTTTAAACCCTCGTAACTCAGCCAAATAAAAACAGATTTTCACCGGACTACCAAAAGGCACATGTCCAACCTAGAAAGTGCGTTTAATAACTTCCCCCCTTCTGCTGCTATTTTTTTTTTACATTGACATTAATCTCCTGCGCACATTTGGAATTTGGAATGGAGTCATTTTCTAACTGCAGTGCTTCCAATTTTAAATATTCTGTTTCCTTTCAGTTTTTCCAAGCAATTCAAAGATTAGTAACACTGTAAAACATCTAAAAGCATGCTGGAAGTTTCCTGCTGCTTCAAGTGTTGTGTTATGTTATCTTTGGAATAATTTTAAGGTCCCACTGGTGTAGTATAACAAGTTATTATGTCATGGAGCTTATTAGTATGCCTATGGGAAACATTAATTCACACTGACATCATACTACGTTTTTCAATAAATCAAGGGATTTTTTTTTGTTTAAGAATTTTTTTTTTTTTAATGAAAAGAAAAAGTGCTCAAATTATTTTTCATACGTGTTGGGACGTGGACTGAATGGCTTGGAGGATGTGCGTCACTATCTCAGCAATGGCCTCTGCATTGTTGCAGTGAATGGAAAGAGCAGGGTTTTTGGTGGTTTGAAAGATCTTTATTTTTCTAGCATATAGATGTTATTATAAAAGACTTTTTACTCTGTGATTAGCACAGCAGGCTTAAATTGCCTGGGCTCTGGTCATTATTATTTCTGTAATCCCAAAAGTTTATGATATTATTCAGGATCTAAAAAATGACAAAGTAGACTTAAATTTGGTAAGGATTTAATGTGTGATGCATTCCTTTTGGAGCTGAAAAGTCTGTTTTTGTTGACACAGAGAACTGAAAAATGACCACAGACCACAGAGGTCCCGAAGCATTGCCAGGGAAAATGTATAAAAAGGGAGCTGCCCTTACTGTGCTGTCTGTATGCAATTGATTTTATTCCCATTTCCCAGATATACTGTTACTTAAGAAACAAAACCAAGCTATTTAAGCTCTTGACTTGTCTATGGATGATGAATTAAATTAAGAATTGAATTTAACTTCCATAGAATATCTATATTATTATTATTCCATTAAGGCGTCTGGTATTTTGAGCATTAATTGACTAGCCAGATACATAACTGCAAATGCAGAGCTTTTCTCATGTGTACTGCATAAACTTTGGAGATTGCAGAATCACCAGAGTTGATTCCCACTTGGGTTCAGTTTGCCTATGTGAATACATGTAGCTTTGCTGTTGCGAAATCATCACAGGGGGCTTGCTGAAAATTTGGGCCTCCACACCAGTGGTATTTCAGTTTGAACAAATTCACTGTAGAGCAATGTTTTGCATGTGGGATATATTTTTTGGTAAGTGCTGCTCACCACAATCAGATCATGAAAGCTCTCAGTGTTTCTAAATAAAAGGCCAGTTATGACAAGTATGAGCATATTCCATGAATAATGTTGATCCATGCTCTAAAAAATACTTTATAGGAAAGGTTTTTGGCATATCAACCTTTTGCTGTGGAAGGGCTGGGGTTATTGCCTCGGACTCAGCAGCACACTGTCGGGGTTACAAGGCTCTGGTTTCAGAGGGGACTTGTGGACCCCGTGGTTGGATGTGTGGCTGGTGTGAGTTGATGTCTGTTTGCAGTCAACAGGATAGACATACTTAGAAGTTTAACTAATACTGCAGGAAATTACATTAAAGTAATAAAGTTAGACAGGCATGATATACCATAATATTAACCTCAACTTTTCCTGAATCAAGTCACCTTTGTAATAGTAATATTAACCTCAAACTTGTATGACAAAAAGAAATCTGAGTGTGTAAAGGCATTCACATTTTTTAGCTTTCTATGAAACTGAAAGGTTCAAACTCAGCAGAAGGTTGTAATCTTTAGATTTTGGCAGCAGGTGTTTAAAGCAAACACAAAATACCGTAAGTTTTATGAAGAATCTTAAGAGATAGCAAAATTGCATGCATCGATTTATTTTCTTTCTTTTGGTGATGAACCCTAGGATGGGTATCACGTACCAATATGTTCTTTGCCTAGGATGACCACCTCTGTTTACTTACACAGTGATAATAACAGTGATAGAGATTCAGAAATTTTAAGGAATGAAGTGGGATTCCTGGTCCCTTCATCTGCACTGTGAACTCCTCTTGGTCATGGATGTTTTATAGTAATTGTCCTACATGGAAGAGGGAGTTAGGCTTTAAGGCAGTTTCTGTAGACTTTGCTGTCCAAACCTTGGGAAAAAAAGTAGTGCTGTATGTCTTTTACATCCCAAAGTGATGTATCACGAGACGACCATCATCTTTCTGCACAAGAAAAAGGGCAAAAATAATATAAAGTGGTGGGAAGACATGTTTTACAGTGTATCATCATGTGTGTGCATTTAATATCCAGGACATCAGCAGAAGTTTTGCTGGTTTACTTTACCCATTCAACCTTCTTATTTCATCTTCATGTTTCTTGCTGTTGTCCACCACAATTAGCATTATTTTCCACTGGTTTTTAGGCACCTATTCCTGCATAGGGAGCTGCAGAGTCTCTCTCTTCACACAGTGGGATGTTTTCAGTAAGAGGGAAAGCCTGGACTCATAGTTCCTGGAAAGCTTATGGAGATGGTCCTAGAGAGGCTGAGGCTAAATGTACAGTCCTCTGTAATAACTCCCAACTATGTTGTTAGAATTAAGTTATGCCCCTTCCCATCCTTAGCCTTTGCTGCTGTCTTCCCTGATTATTTTTTATATTTCAAGTATATTTTAATGACTAGTGCTGATTAGCCCATGCACCCAGCAGAGAGCCCTGCTGTCTGTTTGGTATGGTGGCAAATGATTAATGGTATGGACTGAACACATAGGAGGAAGAGGAGTCCCTGGAATAAATAACTGCTTTTGTGATTTTCATGCTAGTACAGCCACATTACATTAATAAGAATTTTTTTTTTAAGTAGTTAATTCTGGTTATTTTTTTCGTGTCTCCTTTCTCTCCCCTCCAAAAACTAATTGGTTAATTTTTCCTAATATGGTGCCTTTTGATCATTTTGACAAGTACATGACAATGTTTGATATTGAAGTTAAGAAAGACCTAACAAATAAATCATTTTAAAATACAGATATTAGTTATAAAAGTGACAAGCATATTATCTTAGTACAGTTTCTGAGCCATCAGGATCAGAAAGGGGACAATTTTTATTCTGGGCTTAATGCTAATCTCATCCATAAATGCATGAAGTGGCAAAAGTCCCACTGCCTTTCCCCAGCAGCAGTCCCAGAGCCAGCCTGATGCCTGATCATGGAGCATCAGACCAGCTGAAGGAGGATGGTGCTCATCAGAAATACAGCACGATAATTGTCCTTATAGCCCTGCCTGCGGCAACAGATGCTGACAAGGGGAGGAGACATCCACGCAACAGGTTTCCTTCCCACAGCCTGGAGAAAAGCATTGAATGAAGGGAGTAGGACCTCCTGGGATCAGCAGGGCATCATGAAAGTGGATTAGGGCTGCAAAGGAGCACAGGAGAGACACCACCTATTTTCCTGGTTTTGTAGTTTAACTTGATGCTGTTTCCTGTATGCTTCTGTTTTCCAGTCCATCTATTGCCCTGTATGGAAGGATTACAGTCTCCTGCTGGAACTGGCTTTGTTTTCTTTGGGTGAAACAGACTCCAAAACCTCAATACTCTAATTGTGAGAATGTCTTCAGGTGCTGTGGGATACTGAGTGGCCAAACACTGTATCGAGGGCTAGAAGGAACAATTATAAATGTTAGGTTATGAATATAGTGTTTGTGGCAAGTATCTACTTTAGTAACAGTGGTAGAAGATAAGCAGCCAGTACTGAAAGATTGAAGAAAGATGATGAATATACATATATATGACAGGAAGATCCATGAAAGTACAAAGCAGCTTAATTTTATGAAAATATAAAGATGCATTTCTTCTTTTTCCAACCTAGATCAGAAGAATTTTCATGCATTATATTAAGCAATTTAAACCAAAATTTACCAGTCAGTTTGGAAGAAAGTTTTAACACGTCAGTATCAACATATGATGTCTTTTAATGTATATCAGCCTTACTTTATACTTAAAAAATTGACTGGCTATATAGTGACTTACATAGTTTAAAACCAATTGCAACACTGCACACGGAGCCATAAAATACAGTTTTACTGTGTTCATCTCTCCTAAACAACAATGCAAAGGAAAAACAGTGTGAATGGTACACAGGAATACTATTTATTTCTAAAAAAGGTACAAATAGAATAACACATTTCTGATAAATACTAAAAGCCCAGGGAAACAAATGGTCGATGTCAGGCCCTAAATATGGCACACTAAATCTGCAGGTACAGGTCATAATATTAATTTTTTTTTTTCTAGGGATGTGTCTGTATGTGGCAAAGAAGTAAAGATCAAACCCCATAAAATACATAATTTATATGCCACTCTCCGTTGTAGAACAGCATGGACATCATTAATGAGAAGCACTGCTAAAAGAATATTTCCGTGAGTTTGTTTCCAGGCACCTATGGCAAAAAGGTGGTGTCCCCTGGGAATTAAATAGTAATAAAAATGTAGGGGGGTGGGGTGGGCAGGGGAGGTTAAGAACAAAAAAACCTCCAAACATGGTACTTAAATTTTTCCCCTTCTACCAGTTCATCAGCCATTGTAACAGCTTGAGATAAAGAATTTGCAAAACACACATGGAGAGCTTTTTGCTGCTTATTTTTTTAATCTCTGAAGTCCAACGGTGATGATGAAGGTAGCTGTGACATTTGCAATTTTCCATGCACCAGCCCATTCCATTTTCTTCCCTGGTGCCACTTACATGGTACAGTAAGCCTCCAGCATTGACAATAATTATAGCCTGAATAAAATGAAGAGGGTAATATGAACAAAGCTCTGCTGTAATTGCCTTTTCATTATTTGCTAACAGTTAGTTATTCAGTCACAGGGAAAAAATTACACAGTAATTGGTTGACAATAGGAAGCTAAAGCTAAATTCCAGAACTATGATATTTTTGCGTGTTGGTCTTTTAGACCTTTTATTCATATTTTGATTAAACAGCTAGAGCATTAAAGTGAAATATAAATGTAGCCTTGGTTCAGATTCCATAACATTAGTTTCCACCCCACACAATTTTCATTCAGTTTTGAATTTTAAGCTATCACATGTGGCAGCCCTGTAAATATTGTAGTCTATTGACTTTGAAATACAGATTTGCAACTCTCATTCACTTAGTTTAACAATAGCAAAGAATCCCTTTCACCTTAATGCTTTAAAAAAGTGTCCAGCATGACTGTGTGCAAGCAATTTTGTAGTGCAGCTCTGCCTTATTTTTGATACTGAGGTGGAGGAACGCCACTCTAAATATGTATTGTTTAAAACTCAAATAAAATACAACAAAAACTCTAGCAGCCAGTGCAGTTTTGTAGGTGTGGGTGTAAAAAGCGGAGTTGTAAGCCCCTGCATGGTGTACTATGCAGGAGTACCCTCTCAAAGTTGTGCAGAGGGGTTTTGACCCAGTGATGTGAAACCATCACAGTTGGGTCTCAAGGATTCTTGGGGACATTTGCTTCTGGTATTTATTTCTCTAGCCCTTATCTCATTCATGTTCCTTAACCTTGGGGTTTATGTGAATCTCAAGTTACAGATGGAAGTTCTTCATTGTTTTATTGTTTAATTAGTTTAGAATATGTGGGTTTAATCACTATTGCCCCAATTTGGCAAAGGACATACCTCTGAAGCCTGTTTACTTGCTTAAAGTTCAGCATTTGTTATAATGTTATACTTATTTAATGCCACCATGCATTCATATGATAACACTGGAAAAGATAGGTCAAAACCCACAGTTTTTGACTTTATTGTTATGAATAAAATGGTTTTGTAGAAACGACCCTGGACAGTGTGAAGTGTGCAAGTCAAAAGTTTTCATTCCTAATTCTTTGCTGCTGTACTTGTGTTGTCACATGCAACGCGTTGCTCCCCGTAAATGTGTGGTTGATGGGCTTCCAATGACATTTTTTCCCGTGTTTGTTAGAAAGCCTTTAAAAGAAAGTAGATACTAGGGAATGGACTGATAACTGAAATCAGTAAATTTATTTCATCAGATATTTAATTACAATACCATTTTCCTATAAAGAATAATTATAGTGTTTCAGTAAGCAAATTTTTGCAAGTCTTAGGTCCAAACTACGATGTTTGAGTTCATTTAGAGCTTTGGCCATGTCAGAAACAAAAGGAATATTCTCAGATAACGTTGTGTGCCTTTATAAAAGCTCGAACTCCAGCAAAGCAATCGCTGAAGGAAGAAAAAATCCTGCAGAAGCTAAAACCAAACAAAACATAAGTTAAAGCATGGTTACAATAGAGTCTTTGAAGAGTTTGGTTCTTATCAGACTTGGCTGCGTCCCGGCAGGCCCGGGAGGATGGGCTGCGAGAGCCTGGGCAAGGTCGGAGCAGTGGCAGAGCTCTGCCCTGTGGGCTGTGCTCAGCAGCTTGCTTCGCCAGCCAGCTAAGAGTGGGGCTCACGTTCTAGCTGAAAACAAACAATGAAAGCTCGTTCCTGGGCATTTCATGAATATAATCTGTAAAGCAAAGCCGTGACTTGTTATTCTGGGCCTGATCCAAATGTCACTGAAATCAATGGAATCGTCCTGCTGGGTTCAGCAAACTCTGGATGGGGTCCCCCGAAGTGAGGTGCCGAAGGAAGTGCTGGAAATAAACAAATACATCCCATCAGCCCCATTCTGATGTATATTTCATACTTTGCCCTTACTTTTATTTTGAGTCCTAGATCTTTATTATAATCAGTCAAAGTCCCGGCTTTCAAGTTGTGAATGGGCATCATAATTATCTAATACAACTACTCCAGAAATCAGATTAGTAATTAGCTGAACCAAACTGATTGGTGTGACTTCCTGAATGCATCTCTTTAATGTTGAACATTTGCTTTGTGCTTGAAGGATTTGTTTGTGTGTTTCTTGTGTGTGATGAGAGCTTTTCTGTAATTAGCTCCTGGGGGACAGCATATTCTAACAGTTAAAGAATAATTGCAGCCCTATGAAATGTGAAATGGCTTGGGCTGGCTTTTGTTGCAGCTTAATTGTATGCAACAAGTACAGGAGGCTTTTCATTTCACATCATGATAGTAAAGATGTAGCTTTCATAAATAAAGAAAGGAATTTTGTACAGTGGTAAATAGTCTCTAATGTGTTAATTTTGCAGAAAAAAACCAAACAAACAAAGCACATTTGAGAATTCTCAGTGTTATTGAAGTAGATGTTCATCATTGTTTCATTAGCTTGTAGTTTCTATGTATGATTTTAATGAAAGGGAAAAGGAAGAGAAAAATAAGTATGGCGGTAAAAGACAAATGACTTGGTGGTCAGTCTGAAGCAGCTCATTTTAATTTGAAATAAAATATAAATGCTGCTTCTTTTGAAATTTCATGGGAAAAAAATGGGATTTTTGGACAGCTGTTACAACAGTGTTCTGGTAAAATTAGTTTGAATCAGAAAAGAAACTTACTGTTCGATACCTTTTTTGAAAAAAAGGGAGGGAAAAAGTGTTGTTTATTTTTTCTTGTTCATACATGGGCATACTCTTTCTTTGTCTGTAGGATATTGCTGTTCACTGTTCCAAATAATTGCAGCTGCCCCTCTTACCTTGCTGTACACTTGTGACCACAAGTGTCACTTGCCTTACTGCTCAATTTCTGTCAGAGAACCAGTTTAGGGGTACTATGCTGTTTGTAGTAGAGGCTCTTGTGTGGTGTTTCAGGTAGCCTGAGCTTGCTGACTGTTAATATCGTTTGTGCCTAATGCCTACAGATAGGATTGCTAGATGCTACTCACATGAGGGTATTTTGAATGCAGAAGGTTTTCAATCTGGTACCCAATTTACTAGCCTAAAGACAGATGCATACACCCTTGCCATTCTGCACATTCAGAATTATGAGTACTAATTCAATATTTATTGATATCTAATTGATATTGTTCAATTATCAGCACTTTGTTCTGTGATTGTAAACTGAATTATCACTAGATTAAATATAGCATTCACATATATTTTTTTGTCTTTAATCAAAAGACAAAAATGTATGAGTCTTTTAGGTTAATCATCAAAGCTCCCGAGCCATACCATAGACAGCATTGCTACAGTATATCTATAATCACCATCCATTCCTGTAGCTAGTGGCATGTAGCATTTATTTATTTTTTCAGTATAGATGACAGTGATGCTGGAGTCTCATTGTCATCTAGATCTGATAACTGTGAGTCATTTTGATATGGTTCTGAGGTAATCTACAGTGTCAGACTCTCAATGTCATCTTGTCACTACTGCTTCTTTCCATAGCATCGCCATAGGCAATAGCTCTGCTGCTGCTTTTCCTTCAGGGATTTCCCTGCAGAGGCTACAGATCGTATGAGAAGTCACCACAGGAGGTGTGCGTCCCCAGTAATGGGAGGAGAGCAGAACTGTGTCCCCCATAGCAACCCTGCAATCAGCTCTCAGGCTGGGCTTGGTCATGGCTCAGGTTCACTGTGATGCTTGGTGGGAGACAGGACTGTGGGATGCTGCTGTTTTGCCTTTGACAGCATCTCAGGAATCTGATGTGCAAGTCCTTGGCCACTGCATTTCTCTCACCTGGGGCAAAGGGAGGGAGTCCTACTCATCCTTCACGTGTGCTTCCCTTTGTCATTGAAACAATTTTGATAAGAAACAAAGCATTTATTTGTCCAGCCTTGTGTTTTTACACTGCTCCTTTCAACACAACAAGTCCTCAATATAGCTGTTGAATTGCTCTCGGTTTTGTGATAAAAAGTGCTTTGATAGAGGAAGAGAGAGCAGTGGATGACTAGTAACATGAATTAAATTTTGGCTATGCTGAAGGCTCCTAGGAAACGGCAGTAAAAAACCCCACCAAATATGTGCTTGCTGTGTACTGCTACCTTGTGTACTGCTATCTTACGTATTTCATAGTTTTTTGTGCAACGGATGGCCAAAAGTGATTCAAACAGTGCAGCAAAGTGTCTCCCTGGTGGCATAAGTAGGAATGGCTCAGAAAAAAGGTGGATTTAATGAAGAAGTTATTTTTGTTTACTCAGTGCAGAAAACATTCATTTAGTCTTTTGTGGGAATTTTGCATCTATTTGAATGAAAACATCAAAATTATTCTAAAATAACATATTTGTATTTTCTAAACAGAAGACTAGTTTTTGGTGAACAGAAATGTTTAACTTCTTAAAAGATTTTTCTTAAAAGTAGTCTGGAGAATGTTGCTATGAAAATAATTACAAATGGTCTGTTTTGAATGTCTTTTCAAGTTTCAGACTGTGTTTAGGACGATAAAAGTAAACGGGAGAGGTCGTTTTCTTAAAGTACCTCTTTAAATTATGTGCTTACTGCTTGTTTCGCATTCTGAAGGAGAATAATATTCACTTTTTTCTCAGAGAACTAGTAGGAAAACCCTCCTGAGAGAAGTTAAATGTGTGGTGTGTACTGGGCCTATAGGTGAAAAGAATTTTTATTAAATACAAATTACTATAATTTCCAGAAAACGATCATCCTAGCCAGTAGAACCATATTTGTCTTGATTTACTCATGGAAAATTGACCTAAGACTGTACCTAATTCTTTAAAAAAACCAATTCTGCTTATAAACAATCCTGATAATGTGATAAGTGACTTTTCATAAAACAATCTGTGGGAAGAATGAAATATAAACTAAAAGGGAAATTTTCCCCCATTAACTGGCTTTATGACAAAAGGTTATTGACTTGACAGCACTTAATTGCTTGTCATATTTTTTTTCCCCTCTGAAACAGTGTCGTTTATTAGTTTCCATGGAGGAGGCAGCGGTGGGGCCACAGTTCAGATGTGGTGGAACCTGACGAGCCCTTTACCTCTGGTTCAGCTGTAAACCCCTTATCCACTTCTCAGCTGGGTTCAAAAGAGACCACTTGGCAAGTGACTTGTTTAATGTCACGCTGTATTTTAGTTGACTACTTGGAGAAGCATAGCATTTTCCCAGTTCCCTAACTTTATATTAACATTTAAATAAGTAGAGGTTTGAGAGGATTCAGTAGAGGCTTTTTGACTATTCCGGTACAAAGATGCAAGCGATAATTTTAACCATTAGAACAATCTGAAAAAATCGTTTTTGGTAGGTTAGTCCAAGTTTCTGTCTTACTGAATTTCATTGGAATAGAGGGACAGAGTAACTCTTCAAGTGATCAGTAATCTCACAAGACAGTGATTACTTCCTGCAGATATATAACAAGATGATAAATGGGATTTTTCTCAACTTGAATTTCTTCAATTAAATAAGAACTTGCTGAAGTAGTGCGGATTGGTGGAAAGCTGATCAGTCCATAAACCATACATATAACTTCTCTTTCCATCGAATTAGGAGCATAAGCAATTGCATCATTACTATTTTATAATATTCTCTCACATGTAAACAAATACTGAATTTGGAGTGCATGCTTAAATTTCACTTGCTGCCTCATAAAGTCAAGACATGACCATCATAGTTCACACTTGTAGAATGACATCCAGAACTCATGTCATGCTTAAAAAGGATCTGCGCTTTTTTTCTGCCAACATAATTGTAGCATAAATGTAAATATGACCAAGCATCTGATAGCATAAGTAGCTGTAAACTGTTTCTTAGTGTTTACCTATAGGGAAAGCCTTTGTTGCTGTGTAGCTGGGTTGATAAGTATTTTACTGAAGTCACTCAGGTAGGCACTGCGGGTTGAGAGCAGCCATTTTACTGCTTTCCCTTAGAAAGACCAGTTGTATTTGTCTTTACTTAATCTTTCTAAACAGAGGGTCTTAGCTAACTGAAGTCAATGAGAAACTTACCATTGACTTCAATAGGTTTTGAGTTGGTTCTTTAAGTTGTTAATATTTGTTACATTTTGACATGAGTAAATTTGCACTTAGAAGGTGGCAATCAAACCTGGATTTTTTCCTTATGTTATGTAGTGCTTATTTTAGTGTCCTCTTAATATATCCTAACAATTATTCCTTCCTGCACATGGAGCATCCATATGATTTGTGTTTCTTTTCAGTACTTAAAACTAATCTTTGTTTTCTCAGGCTTTTAGGTGGGACACTTACCTTAATCCTCTTATGTTTGTATGCCTTGAAGTCATGGCTCTCTGTATGATTTAGGATTTCAAGAGCCTGACTTAGAATCTTGAGGTCAGCTTGACCTTCTTTGTTGGGTGGTATTTTTTTTTTTTGCTACCACAATTGTGAGTAACTCTCAGAACTTTTCCTGAGTCTCCAGCCCTAGTTTGCTTGCTTTGTCTCACCCCAAACACATGTACAGAGTTTTTTCTTTGTTTTTTTTTTTGTTTGTTTGTTTGTTTGTTTGTTTTGTTTTGTTTTTGTTTTTTCCCTTTTCTTGTTTGTCCTTATGACTTGCCTGGGATATGAGTTTGTTCGGCAATTAAAAACATATTATCTTAGCATCATTCTATTCTGAGCGTGTATCTTTTGCCTTGTAAGGACTAATGTTTCACTATGCTAAACAAGTAGAACATAATATACTCCTTTTGCCATTCCTGGATGACTAGGCTATTGTGGTTTCATTGGTTTATTGAGTTGCCCTTTAGTGTGCATGAAATATTTTTTCATTTGATCCTTTCAGGAAAAAGAGCATTGTTCATCTGAAGTTAAGAAAGCAGATGGCATTGATAATTTCCTAAATCAACTACGTTAACATTTTAACTTTTTTTTGTTTGATTCATACAACTTATTAGTTATGACTTCACTCAGATTTTTACCTCTGGCTGATAACCAGGTCTTAGGTTTTTATAATACCAGAATATAGTCAGCCTATGACAAATTGATTCAGACAGTTGTCACAGAAGTATTTAGCTAAAATTACTTCAAAAGTTTTACACTGCTTGACATTGCAGTACTGTCTTTGAAGTGTATACCCTGGAAAATATTTGTTACTAACAATTCCAGACAGGTGTTTCACCAAAGACATGTGAAGATGTGTAGAAGAAGAGATTAATATTTTGCAGTAGGTTTAGCCTCTGGAGGAAATATTTGTCTTACTTGTTTGGAATTCCACTTGTCACTCCACCAAAAGCTTTGTTCACAGTCAGGTTTTGTTCTGAACAAGTGAAATTAAACTGTATTTGGTCATAAGAATTAGCAGAACATATGCTTGGGTGTTATTTAAATAGCTGCCGTGAGATAATTGTAAGCTGATCTTTTACAGACTATGGTTCTGCTTTTATGATACTCAAAGCAGGGTACCTAAAGCTAGCAATTAGAAAACACTCAAGTTGGGATTAAAAGTGCTACAAGAACTGCAAGAAACAGCCTGCATTAATGCTGCTGTGGCTATTGGTGAGATCCATCTCACCTGTGAGAAGCCCCTGAAGCCTGGAGGGGGACGGGGCAGGTGACATGCCCTCTAGTCCTGGCTCCAGGGCTGGGACATCCTTCTGCAGCTGCTGCTCTGGGCTGCTTGGCTGTCCACTGTGTTACGGTAGAGGTAAGGGGGGTGGCTGCGCGAGGGGCTCGCTGTGCTGGGCAGCAAACCTGGATGTTGTGAAACAGTCTGCTTCAGAGCTCTGAAAGGCTTTCGGACTACTTTAGGTGAGGGGCAGGGAGGGACCAGTCATGGGGGGGGTCAAGATGCTGCAGGTTTGCAGCTGGAGAAGGGAATAAACCTGTGTACTGATTGCCCATGCTGCTGGACCATGCTGTTGAGCTTTAAGCTGAGGATTTACCTGCTAGGCTTAGATAAGTGTTCAAGGATGAGGCTTAATCACAGCCTTGCTACCTGTTACTTTTTGTGATTCCAAGAAACGAAATTATTTAAGATACTAGAAGGGAAATTATGAAATAAACCTATTTTGATTTGGACACAAATGTAAGCTGTTCTGGTGAGGTAGTGTCATACAAATTGCTACATACTTTTAGTATGTCAAATTCAAAATTAATTGAGTGTGAGTCCTGGTGGTGAAGGTGTGACAGGTTTCAAATTCCTGCTTTTAGGTGGGGGTATTCTGCAACCTGCTTAAATGCAAAATTTCTGTGCAGACTAGCATTAGGCAGTTGGGAACACTGCCCACTGGTGCCACGTTTATTGGTGATGGAGAGCACGAAGCTCACAAGATAGCTGCTGAGATCAAGAGAAGCAAAGGCTTTGATTTTTCTTCTGAGCACAATGTGTAAAATTTGGGTGGGTTATTTCATTTCTGCCGTGCCCTGCTGTGTGAGGAAGGGGTGCAGCGAGTGTCCTCTGATTCCCATCGGCGAGCAGTCCTCATCCTCTCCTGACACGACAGGCTTTGTGCCCGGAGTGAAGAGCCTGCTCCTGCGCGGGGACAAGGTGTGGCTGATGAGTCCAAGATAAACCCTCACACAAAAAAGGCACTGTGTTGCTGAATGGGTTTCCAGTGTAGCTCTTTAATTTCATCTCTTGGAAATGTTTCTCCTCTTTCATCCAACTGCCTTTATCTTAACTTCTGATCTGAGGAAAGCAGCAGCCTTTCAAATTGAACAAACCGTGTTTCAAATAGGCTCTTCTGCTTGTGACAAGATGTACCTCATTTTCTCTGCAAGCCCTCAGCAAGGTCACACCTTTTTAATTTATTTTCTGTAAGAAAAATCTAGTTGCATGATAGAACAAGGCTAGATCTAGCTAGAGGTCATTTCTTGAACTAGTCATAAAGTAGAATAGGATTAGAACCATTTAATATCACAGAATTTACCAAGAGTAGTTCTATTCAAATGTAGGCTTCATGTTTATAAAGCAACATAAATAGCTGCTTAGAGTTGTGGCCAATCTGGTTGTAATAAAGAGAATATTTTAGATTTTTTTCCCTTTTAAATAAGTGACCTTTCTTTTCCTTTTTTTTTTTTTTTTTGGTAACTACTAGATATAAAATTCCTAGTAGAACCAGATGGTGTCATAACTTTTATTTTGTATTTCTGAAATGATATAATTATCTGTTTTCTTCTAGAAATATCCACATTTTTAGTGCAAAAATATGTTTTATTAATGTGTATTCATACAGGATTAACAGATTTTTAGCAGATTTTGTTACTCATTCAGCAACAGAAAAATGCTGATCTGCATGCAATCTGTATGTTGTTGTAGAAATTATGAGACAGATGTTTCTGAAAGACATTAATTTCCAGTCTCATCCTTGGACATGTTGCTTATGCAACTGGTGAACATACATTTATCAGTAGGGTAATGCTTTTTTAACCAAAATATTATGGCCATTTTGTGTGCGATTTCTCATACTTTCTAGAGAATTGTTTCCCATAAGCCTATCTGTTTTCACACATATTTTCAAATACTAGCTGTCAATTGGCAACACATCTTTTCACATGCTGGCATTATTTCAACAAGTGGCATATGAAAGACAGAGATATTCTGCTGGTGGAGATGCTGGAGACCTTTGCAGTGGTGATAGGCAGAGCCTAGGTCTCACCCAGGTCTGGGTATGGAAATGTCACAGGGCTGTTGGGGCTGTTGTGGGCTGCCCAGGTGTCCTTGTTGCTCAGGTTTTCTTCTCGTCAAGTCCATTATGTCAAAGGCCTGTCTAAAATTCTTTGTTTTACATCATGGATGCAACAGACCGTAACATTTCCTAAGTGCTTCCAACCCATTTGACTGACGTGTATGCTTGCTATACATCTATGTGCTCAAAGCTTTGATGAAAAGTATTGGACAAGGCTATGTGTACATGTGAAGTATCTAGTTTTCTTAAAGATTTTTTTTGTTTATGTAATTGATAATTCATGATTGCACTATGACCTACTGCAGCTCAACCATTCATTCTGTATATATGTTGGAGTATACATGCACCACATTTAAATGCTGTGCAAAAGGGTGATCTGAATGCTCTGAAACTGAGGTAGGGATCAAAGACATTCTTGAGTTCTGACAATAATGTGCTGTGTGACGATGATTAACTTGTGTATCACTGTGCAGTGTGCAGCGTGCAGCTCTACCTTACTAAATTCCTCTTATATGGGTAAAATAATAGTGTTGATAAACATCACTGTGAGTGGTGAGGATTATTTATTAATAGCTACTAACATTTTTGACCACTCAATAGGTATCATTATTTTTAGTTGAACATAACTTATATTTTGATTTGTATGACTAAATTTACACTTACATGGAGACTGTTGGGAAAAATTACTATAGTCCCACAGTAATTTATCAACATTAAGCAATACTCCATGGCAAATGGAGGCTTTTTCTAATAAATTTTATATATTAAACTAAAATGGAAAATTTTACAATATTGGAATAATACCAATAGTGTGTGTTAAAATAACAAGCCCTCAAATATCAAAGAAGTACAGTAAAGGAATTGGGGTGTTGCTCTTTTTCCCTTTTAAAATTAAAGTGAGATAGGGGATGTCTTCATGTTTTCCTATAAACATAGTTCTAGGTTTAACAGAGCTTAATCAGGGACAAATGGTTTGGGTTTTTTTTTTTGAGGGTTAATGCCTCCATGTGATAGAAATCAGTCTTAAAATGAAGCTGTGGACAGAATGTTGACTAAGCAGAAAGAGTCTCATCTTCCTCTGTGAGACTAGGCTTTGTATTTTGAGTTCAATTTGATAAGCTTACTAATAAAATCTGTGGTCATCTTTTTTCTGGCTAGCCTAAGGAGCTCCCACCACTAGGGCAAAGTGAGGTGACCCTGCAGGAATGTAGGTGTGAGTTGGCTCACACGATCAGTCCAGCTGATCTGAATGAGGAGCTTCACCTCTGAGGCTGAATAAGTAAAATTGTATCTGCAATAAACCTTTACAGGTTCTAAATCTTGGTCTGGTATCACAGAGAGGAAATAATTGCAGGATTCCTTCATTCTGTTTCAGAGCTTCAATTAAGAGAGTAAAAGCACTGAAGTTACAGATATTTGTAAAATGATTGTTTAAAATACTGTCTTCAGAATATCTTTGCACTTCTGTTTCCAGCAAGAATACGTTTTACCTTCAGTATCTTCCCTGTTTGAGCTTCTCACTACACACTTGTCATTCTATGAGTCCTGTGCCTGTAGATAGGTCTTTCTGATAATCTGAAAGTCATGTGGCTTACACAGACATTATTATAGAAAGATGATGTATTATTTTTAATACTTAAAAAAAAAATATTATAGACTCTTTTTATTATTTCTTGCACTGAGACAAGACCATCTGTTGTCTTAAAACTATTCACATTTCTTAAGGGTGTTGAAGTTAAATCCTGACAAATATTAGATTGACTTAGACCAAAATTATGCAAAGCGCTTAAGCTCGTGCTTAAATTTGGTTGACTTAAAAGAGACTCAGATATTTTTAATGAAAATACCAAGAGAACATAGACTCCAATGCAGCTGTGAATGGATTGCTTAATTTTTTGACCTGATTTATTACCACCTGGGAAATTCAGATTTAGGAAGAAAAAAGTGAAACAAAGTTAGGGTTTGGAGTATGAAAATAATTTAAATGGACCCTCTTTGAATAGTAATGATTCATGATCTTCCATTCTACTGTATGGAGAAAAAGTGAACATTCTTGCTGTGTACAGAACGATCCTTCTTGTTAACACAGCTAACGTTATAATGTGTTTAATGCATCTTGAAAATATAAACTCTAGTCAAAGCTACCTGCAATGTGTTGAATGTTGAATGTGTTGACAAAGCCTCTGCTTTTGTTTGTTTTTTAAATCAGCAAAACTCATTTTAATGAAAAACAGTTCTAGAATGGGAAAAGAAGAAATTATAATTATGATTTAATTAGCTCATTGAAACTGTTTCTCAGTATCCTATACAGCTGGTAAAACTATCACACATTTCTCTTGGTTAATAAAACCCGTGACATATTTATCATAGAAATAACAGCTGTACACAGCAGCAGTGGTATTAGAGAGTCCTAATGGCCTCTTTAAAATACAAATGTCTTACTTGGAAACATTTTGAATTTTTAGTTCTTTTTAGTGAGAACCTCTTCTTCCTTAAAAAAGTGGTGTTTCAAACTGCAAAAGGTAGAATGTTTTGCAAAAGCTGTTTTATATTATTTGGGTAGACTATGAAAAAAACATGAAAGCCTAAAAAAGATCAAAAGTTTATTTATATAACTGGTTTATTTCTAGTGGGAAAATCCTCTGACAGATCTCTGTCAACAAAAAATTGCTTTAGACAAACTCATCCCAATTTCAACATTAGAAGTAATATCTATTACAGTTGAATTAACTACTGATGTATTTCATAATTTATTCCTGCTTCCTGGTAGTGCAATGTTTTGACATTGTATAATGGGTACTTGAATATTTGTTAATAAGAGGATGTACGAGAATATGGGGCACTTCTTCCAGCAGAAACTTCAACATTTTCCAACTTGACCCTGGTCAAGGAAGTTCGAGAAACCAAGTAATAACATTTATTCTAGGTGCAGGAAAGAACCACTTTTTAGTATAGTTACAAAGAAAAGCATTAATAAAATAGGAATTAGATGTGAATAGTAGTATTTATCCTGCCTAATATTATGCACCTCATCTTAACTTTTATATGACTAACGTAGATGAGGTTAATCCTATTTGTGATTCATGATGCAATAG
Organism: Athene noctua; assembly: GCF_965140245.1. Lineage (NCBI taxonomy): Eukaryota > Metazoa > Chordata > Aves > Strigiformes > Strigidae > Athene > Athene noctua. The sequence continues at coordinate 8,990,764 of NC_134045.1, forward strand.
TAACAGATCAATTAATCAATTGTTATTTGTTTGTTATAACGCTCTGTGGAAAATTAAAATGCAGGGAGACTGTTAATAGTGTAGAAAAAACAGGCAGTAAATGGCAGAAATAAGAGCACAGGTATGAAAACTTTGTAATTATATAAATAAAAATAGTTTTTGAAAGGGAAAAAAAAAGATTGAACACAGAGATAAACTGTTGTGTGGCTCAGGTTTGTGTCCAAATTTAAATTTGCCAAATTTGCAATTGAGAGAGATTAATGCTCTGGAAATTTATAGGAAAATTGCCACAAGTTCTCCTTGTATCATCCAAAGGCAATGTCTTAGGATAATATAAAATGGCACTGTTCATTGGGCTGTGCTAATTTTACCTGGAGAACATCTGCAGATTTCTGCTGGAAGCTGGATATTGTGCTCTGAGACACCTGTGTTGGGCACAGAGCAGGATGAGGAATGTTTGCTGCTGCCTTCCAAGCCCTGTGGAAGCTTGTATGTAGGTCAACAGGTGAGTCTGAAGAAATCTGTGCTATAAATATTGATCAGCATAATTTAGATTTCATGGACCTTTTCTTAATAGGAAAGGTCAAGGTGGATAGAGTCAAGGAAGTGTTAGTATATGAAGTCAAATAGTGCCTAGACTCCTAAAATACTTGCAGGAATCAAGAGTGTATTAAGTGATTAAACTTTTCTTTTCAGGGCTAGTTAATGTTATTGCCTTGAGAGTCTCAGTAGTCTTCATTAACATCCCCAAGTGTGTGGGTTTGAGACAGGATCCAAACCAGACCTTTATTTCTAATCAGTACAGGACCATAGGAGTGACACCACAGGTTCATGCTGCATAACTGAAAGGTATCGCCCATTGTGCATTTGTGATGCACACTGTGGAGATATGCTTCCTTGTTGCAGTAACAAACGTTTTAAAACCAAGACACTGAATCATTTAATTTTCTTGTGGCAGCCCATGTCACAACATACAAAATATGTTTCTGTCTGCCCCTACTCTCCCCAAACGAAATAATAGAAACTATACGGACTTCCCAGAGGAACTGTTCCTGGGAACATGATGCTTTTAACTAACCAAAAGGAAGAATTATTGTGGCAATTAAGATAGTGTGGGAAATTCAGTAGTTAACATTTTTGTGAGGGTGGGGATTGGAAAATGTAGAAATACCCTGTGGTATTTCATCAATGTTTTATATAGTAACATATTTCACAAGGAAGTTTTATTTACTTAGGCAATTAAGAAGCAAACCTTCCTGTTCTGTATTTGGCATTCTGTCCTAGAACCAAACGCCTATGGCAAGTTATGGTCTGTTTTAAAATACAAAATGTAAATTGGAAAAGAGTGAAGCGCACACCTGCTCATCTCCCATCAGATAGGCAAGCAGTATGCAAACTGCAAGCAGCTGTAGCAAAGAAAAAACCAAATCAGGACATTGTCTACTTCCATATAGAGAAAGAATTAAAGCAAATACAGGAGAGGCACAAATGCCATTGTATTTAATCCCTTTCTATGTAAAAGACATCTTTCTTAGTACAGTGGTGGCAAAAATAAGCATACTAAAACAGTCTCCAAGTCTGTGTCTGGAAATGGTGGGGAGCAGGAGAGGGTTCATCACTTTTAGGATCCTGCCCTGCTTGCTGCAGCTTGTGACAAGATCTTTCTCTCAAAGTTCAGGTAGCAAGAGTTGTTGATACTATTTGATAATTACATTGCATATAAAGACTTGAGCTTCTTGATGGCTTATTTCTTTGATTTGCAGACATTGTGATTATTGTATTTTGGCTGTGGTCCAGCTTTTTCATGCATGCTTCAGCAGCAGTGAAAATTAAAACTCCAAATTGTCTATTTGCTATTAATGAGGAGACTCTGCTTCTCCATAGCTTTCTTTGGTATGGTTACTCATGGTTACTCCCTTTCATCACAGTAAATGCCATGCTCTGGTTTTACCATTGGTGAATACTAAGCTCCAGTTGCTCTTTATTTAGTGAGTGCAAAGAAATGTTTATCATTGATTCCAGATAATTATTGCTGTTTGCTTATTTCATATGTTCTGCAGGCCATTGTTATGCTAATAGATAGGCTACAACATTAATTCATACAAACAATTACTTGCTTACCTTATATAATTAAAGGTTTTATCCTCCCATTCTAGTATTCTCTTTAGTCTATTAGTTTATAGAACTTAGAAAGTTTTTATGCAACCGCTTTGATTACTCATTTACTTGGATTACAGGCAGATGCCAGATCTGCTTTGCTTATAAGTATTTTGGAGTTCTGTAACTGATTTTTTTAAATAACAAAATGTAGAAACTTTTTTGCTAGTTTTTCATTTTTAATAACATTTGCAGAAAAAACAACCAGGCATGTAGAATTTTTTTTTAAAATCATATTTTATACTCCTGAAAATTTTGTTTTATAAAAGTTATTTCCAGGAAATGCTTTGATGCATCAGAACTGTGTGGGAAAACTGATGCTGACTGCTTTCTTGTTCTTTTCTCCAAGCAGTTGAAAGGTTTTGCAATGATAATTTTGCTTACAGTCTCTTCTGTTACATACAGTAAAACCAACAATCTGGGAGGGATCGGTGCATCAGGTTGCACTGTAATGCAAGTTATTGCAGTTCTAGCTAGTATTCACCAGGTGTGAAAATGAAATGCATTGCATTTCTTCAGGCATTCCACAGTTTACATTGGTAATTAATCTGTACACATGTTAGTAAAGAGAATGAAATTACTTCAGCAGTGTTCAGTAAGACTCAAGGCACCACCTCCAAATATTTCTTGTAGTGATGTGTTGATCTATTTTGGAAGATCAGCCTGGGAGCCTTGTTCAACTGTGTGTTTGTGTGACAGCACATCACAAGGCAAACCAGCAGCGTAATGCTTAGCACTCTTGGCTTTGGTTTGCTCTGCAGAATGGCACTTGCTTGGTCCTTTACATGTACCCATCCTAACTTCTCCGCTCTTCCGTGGTGACCCTGTGCTGTGGATTGTGGCCATGCCTCTGCCATCACAGACTAAATTCAATATTGTTCATTGTGGCTCATTCCCAGCAAACTCCAAACTTGCCTCTTCCTTGCTCCTTCATCCAGAATCTATGAAGCTCTTCTGAAAGCTAAAGGCTTTCCAGTCACGTATATAGGCGTTTGTAATGCACTTAGGCTGCTGCGGATGAGACACTAACTTTTAATTTATTTAAAACATGTTACAACTAACACACACTTGCCTTGAGCTGTAGGAGCTGTTAACACTTTATGCCCTGTAAAACTCTCAGTTGCTCCTGGAATCATAGCAGAAATAGGTCACAAGTGTCCCTATTATATTCCCTCTCCATCCTGTTCCTCCTGAGCTAGGGGAGAAGGTCTCATGTTGATGTTTATTCTGAAGACTAACAACCAGTTGTGGCCCAGGCTGAAAAGACTTTTTTTTCATCATGTCTTGGGCACTGCTGATTAAGTTTTTAGAAGTGAGGAAATGAAGGGATGTGTTTGCTTTTTGAAGGGAGGGGGTACTGAGAAAAAAAATATATTAAAAATAGCATGAATACTAGGACTTAACAGAAACATATTCTCTTTAATGGTCTCCCCTCTCTTTCTCCCTTGAACTCTGTAACAGATGGATCAAATGAGCAACATTACATCTTTCTTTAGTAACATGAATCCTGAGGAATTAAAAAAGAGCAGTCTTCTAAGTGCATCAAAAAGCAGTATACAAACAATTGACTTAACATAACCAGTGCGCAAATACGGCCACATTAGTGCAAAAAAACCCCACTGACATAGTTTATGTATTTGGTTATTGTCTCTAAATTAATATATTATGATTTCATTTCCATTTTAAATAAAACACCTAAGTGCATAGCAATTCTTGGCAAGATGTGAAAGGCAAATAAAAATACTTGATTAGCAAGAGGGTTGGTGGGTTGTTTTTTAATACATAAACTTTGTCAAAGTGGATCAGACTGAACTGTGCAATATTCATTCATATTTTCAGCAAGTAAGCTCTCACTGTGTGGTATAAACTAATCTAGATGTCTCCATCTGGCAGTTGTGAGATGGAGACAAGTAGTCAAGAGCATTATCAATCAGTTGAAGCCCAGTTAAGTACTTCACTGTAATTAAACTTGAACAGCATTAAAAATTACATGTGATAATTGAAGAGAGGTGATTTTCAGTGTTGTACCTCTAGACTGTTCAGTGAGTATATACTTTTATGAATATATAAATACTGCTTTTGGGCTTAATGCCTGAATATGAGCTGATCTGCTGAGTAGGTGATCGAATCTCTCTGGTATAAATCTGTAGTTTCCATTAATTCAGTGGTGATACACTAGTGCAGGGCAACTCAGGACCTTGCCAAGTCCATAAACATGAATGCCATTCTGTATGTTACACCAGCTGTGTAATTCTGAACTATTATTATCATTACTGTGTATTTATCACTGCCAGACTAAGCAAGCCGTGAAGAAACAGCTATGGTTGAAAGCAGTTCATTAATTAGCTTAAAGGCAAGATTGTGGCTTACCTTAATGCAGCTATGTAGACAGGCGCAGGCTGCAGTGCTCCGTTTTCTCTCTCCTGGTTGTCCCCATGCTTACTGCAACGCAGCTATGCAACATGTGCAAAAACTTCTGCAGCTCAGGCATATTAGAAAGAAGACATGAGACTTAAAAAAGGGAGATTGGTGGATGGGAGGAGGGGGCCCCTTGCTGGGATGTTTAATTAAATTAATTATTGCCTAAAATAAGTAAGAGGGGTGGGGGACATAACTCAGTTCCTCGGGCATAGATATATTTTTTCAGACCAGTCATCAAAAGGAATTTTTCTTATGTGTGTGGGCTGGGGGACACAGGGTGGAGGGTTTCTGGAACACGTGCTTTTGTGAGGAGTTATCGGGTTGTATTCTGTGTCCAGAAAGTACCTTGGAGAGGGATCAGAAGAAAAATGGGTATCATCTACTTAGGCAAGGAAAGCTGAAGAGGCCACATTTCTTTCCTTTCAAAGCTGGTGTGGAGCTGAAATCCCTCTGCAGCAGCTGAGGAAATCCACACTTGTGGCTGGAGCATCCACGTAGCTATCTAATTTAAGTTTCATATATAATCATTCAGTAAAGTGACAAAAACCGGGGTTTAGGTTGCTGTATTTCACTGGAATAGTTTTAGACATCTGAGCTAAAGGGCATCCATAAATGACTACAGTGTTTTATGTATGTATCTCTTGCATTGAATGAGTCTGTGAGCCTTATGTGGAGGTTATGATTTCAGGCATCATAAATGGTCACTTTGATATTATATTGTGTCTGGAAATCCATGTTTCAACACTAAGCTATCACGTTGTCTACTAAAAAAAAGTAACATTTTGCCACCAGTTAGGTTCAAAATGGCACCATTGAATGAGTGTTAAGGTTGTATCTTTGCCTGTCATACTAGATGTAACACTTGTCAAGTAACACAGATGACCCTTAAGTATCTTCCAGGTATCTCAGGTCTAGAGAGCAGGTTAAAGTACTGAATATCTCTTCAGAAAAAATATTTTCTACTTATTGCTTTTTACTGAAACAATCAACCTACTATCAGAACAACCTACAGACAGAACAAAAGCAAACCCCAGCAAAAGGCACTATTTCTGTTCTTTTTGTTAAAAATAAATCCAAGACACTTGCTTTTGTCTTGGCAGGTTTATTTCAAGAGTAATACCATGCTGTCATTGTGCTTGCTATCCATTTTAAAAAAAGGCAAATTAAGTGACAGACAAAAGAGAAATGTTAATTAGAAAGTTCTATTTTTATATATCATGTTTAACTTGTAGGATTGCTAAATATTTTCAGACTAACAGACCCTGATCCTGCAATATTATGGTGTCTGACTCACAAAATGAACAAAAATCTGTTTACAAAGCACCCTAAATCATAGACAGGCAGAGATCGTATTGCTTTATTATTTTTATGAGGAAAATTATTTCGATTATTTATTTCCTACGCTAAATATAAGCTTTTCAATAAAACAAGGATTTTTTTTTTCCCCTTTGGTCATAAGTAAATATTGTTCTTTTACAATATGTGTCTTCACTTGTGGGGTCACGGAGGTAAACAGAGGATGCTAAGCTACAATGCAACAATTTGAACGTTTGGCAGAAAACTATTAATGCAGAGAATAATAATATCTAGCCCTAGGTATTTGTAAATTATACACAATCAATTTACATATAATTTATGATTCTTAGTCTCATGTTATTACAAAAATTGCAGTTGTCATTGTAGAAACACTGCAGGTGTGTTGGTGGGAGAGGGATATATGTATATGTCTCCATTTGAACTATGCTGCCATGCAGTTTCTTCCCCCTCCTCATCCTAGTTGAAGACAAACATCTTTGCCTCACCAGTGTTCTTCCTCTATGAGCTCATGGGAGCCCTCTCTTTAGAGCCATTTTATTTCCATAACTTCACAGTGTGCTTTCCCCCAATTGAAAAAGGGGGGATTGGGGGATGGGAGGAGGGGGCCCCTTGCTCAGACATTCCTCTTAGAATCAGCCAGGGGTGAGGCACTGGCAGAGGTTTCCCAGAGCAGCTGTGGCTGCCCCCTCCCTGGCAGGGTTCAAGGCCAGGCTGGACGGGGCTGTGAGCAACCTGGGCTGGTGGAAGGTGTCCCTGCCCAGGGCAGGGGGGTTGGAACCAGATGATCTTTAACATCCCTTCCAACCCAAACCCTTCTGTGATTCTATGTGTTATCCATACTGCACTCCACCCCTGCCCCACTGTACTCTAATACAGGTATTTTTTGGAGGAGGTTTGCATGGTAGAGGTGAGCATGCACCGTTCCATGTCCTAGGGCCAGGAGCAGGTGGGTGGCAGCATGGAGGGGAGGCATGCAGGGTGGCTGCCTGCTGCCACTGTCTCTCCTTGTTCCAAGTTTGGGGTCTTCAGGTTTTGCTGCTCAGCTCCAGTTATCCCTGCTTTCAGATTTTGATGGTTCTCCCCTTAGTACTGAAATATTTTTAACTTTTACTGTAGCTGACAAAAGGATAGAAATATTTGTGGAGGCTGACACAGGCAGTTAGAGGCCTTGAGACAGTTTGTCTTTGTTTGGCAGACTTATTTTTGTCTTTCTCTCTACCTTTTTTATTCCTGTAGACAGAGTTTTGTTTGAGTCATTGTCCTTTTCACTTGCATTTTCTGCTATAGGCTATTTGTATTCCTCTTTCTCACTAGCATGTATGAGTAGAGCAACAAGTTCAATGCGGTGCCCTGAGTACACCTGGAAGATATATGCTACTGACTGATGTGGCTGGCACCTGGTTTGCTTCACAAGTGTCACCATCACCTGGACACAAGATCTGCTCCCTGATGTCACCTCAAGGCATCAGCTCCTAGGATGAGCCCTGTGGCTGGCCTCTGCTGACACTTCAGGGATGTCAGACCTTGTTGGAGGAAGCTGTGGCAAATATAATTTTTTCTAAGGGCTGTGACTCTAGGCTGCATACTGTTCATGAGACATAAATGAAGCCTTGAAGGTCTCTGAATTGTCCAGACCTGGGGACCATTATTATGTTGCAAGGTGCTGGAAGTTTCTATGGTCCATGGAGGGGTCTGCAGGTGTGAGTAGTGTTTCCTGGTGTCCTTGATTGCACTCCAGCATCTCAAATCCTTTTCTTCATGGGTGAGAAAGGTCCATGCAGCTGTAACAAGGAGAAAGCTGCATTTTTTTGATTTGCCACATAACTGTGGTGGTACATATACTATGTGGTGATGCTAGTGAGTAACCTGCATTGTCTGTCATCCACGCTGGCTGACATTTAGCATTAGTGATTTAGACCCTTACAGAGGATGGCAGAGCAAGACAAGTTAGATGCTCAAACATGAAAGCCTAGCCTGATCTAAATTGAAGGTTACTGTTCGACAGATAAACTGAGATCAAATCCAAGTGATTGACCTCAAACTGATGCCCCTGTAGATATTTTTATAAGCGAAGAAATAAAAATTAAGATGGAGATATGGACCATAGGTTTGATTAAATTATCTATTAAATACTTTGCAAATGGTATGTTTGGTATACAAAGCAAAGTTGCATATTGCAGATTTAAGTCTATAGATAAGGACTAAAGCATCTGTTAGTGCTGCCATTACTGTTCCTGAGTCCATCTTAGCATCCATCCTAGCAAACCTTCTCACTGCAAAATTGTTTTCTAAGAGGATGCTTCAGTTTTGTCCTCTTTTACATTCACTACTTTCAGTTGATACCACGCTCCTTGGTCAAATCATGTCAGAGAGAATTGTGTGTTAATAGCTGTCTAACTGTTTTTTGTGTTATGATTATTTCTTTGCAAGCCTGAAACGTCAAGTTTGGTTTAAGACACATTCCACTGGAGGGGTGTTGGGACTGTTACTAGCCTGGGGTCGATTCCTCCGCAGGAGTTTGCCAGGACCGTGATACAGATTTCACTGCGTGTGCTTACAAGTCAGTACCATGCCATAAATCCAGGTTTGGTCTGTTGGAGGACTGTGTCTGGGATCAGAGTTGCCCTAACTGTCTTGTCATTGTAGTTTTTTTCTCAAGTAAAAAAACCTTTTATACTTAATGTTAAGAAACTTGCTGGCAAATTGGCTTTATTGAAAATCCAGACTAAATATTCATGTTAGGTATTTCTGGCATGATAATCAAAACTCATGGCATCACGACAAGTAAAACTTCCTGCTATTGATCAGGGGACTCAAGTTTAGGACATTCCATTTTACTCCATGCCATTTTTCCAGATTTCAGAGAATTCAGAGATTAAGACTTTTGACCTTTCACTTTTCTGTATGAAAGCTCTAGCGTTCTCTCATGCATTGCTCATAAAAATCTTATAAAATCTTACACTTGAGTTACTTAAAATCTTATAAAAATCGTGTCTCATGATCAGATTGTCTCATGGTCAGACTGACTCATGACTTGTATTCTGGGATGTGTTTCACTGGCGTTGGCTCCTATAAGAATCAAAACAACCAAAGAGGTTGGGAACTGTTGCTAATATACCTAATTAAGCTAGTAGGTTACTTGCACGGAATAACAGGTGCCTTCAGATTTCAGAGGTCTTAAAGAACAAACCTTTGAACACTTTTTTATATTTGAGAGGGCTATCAAAATGGAAGGCGTTTGCTTTCACCTTCCAAGGCAGCCAGAGACAAAGAGGAGAATTCACCTGCTAAGTGCTTGGGAGCAGCCAGGTGCTAAGGTCAGGGAGATCCTGGTCATCCCAAAAACTTTGTCAGTGAGGTGACACAGGGATGATGGTTATTGTGCTGTGAAACCCTGAATGGGTTTTATACTTGTACTACTTACTGCAAAAGAGCTTGTCATGATCAGCGCTCACCTTCACACCTGTGGTTGACCTCACCTAATTTAGCTCTGAATAAAATACAGGTAGTTTATCTTGACTATGTTTTTACAGTGACCTACAATGCATTAGGTTTCCCCAATGGAACGAGTATGCTTTTTTTTTTTATCAATCTCTGTGTCAGGAATATATTGTTACTAATATACAGTCTGGGAAATTTTGAACACAGAGCTCTCCTGCCTTGGGTGGTAGTTATAAGATGCTAACCATGTCTATGGTGTTCAAACTGTACACAATATAAACTAGAGGGAGACATAGCTGCATTGGTTTAGATTCTTTTCGGTTGCAACAAGAAAAATCTGAAATGAAAACAGTTCTGACAGACTGGAAGCTCATGCTGTTGTTATTAATGGGCTCTTTGGTAATAGAAGCAGAGTGTAGTGTGGCAGATGCACCACAGCCATAGAAGAGGATACAGGTCTTGTCTTGTAAAGGTGACAGAAGGGTGCACTGGAGGTTACTATCAAAAGGAAAAACACAGCTTAAGAGCTCAAATACTCAAGCCTGGGCAGTTTAATTTTAGGTTTGGTTTTGGTCTCTTTTGTGTTAAAAACTGCCTCTACCTTCTTATCACTCTGTTCAGTTCCTCAAGACACATCTGTCTAAAGACTTTCTATTCTTATTTATCCTTTTGCCATCCAACTTTACTTACCCCATGTTTACCTCTCCTGCCAAGAACTTAGACTGTGGGAATTAAAAATGGCCGTGAAACAGGACTGAAATCATAAAGGCCCTTTCCTGCAACGCACTTGGGAGAGGTGAAGCTGGTACTTGCGTGATGGGTCTGAATTTAAATGTGGGCATCTGTTGATTCAGGAGTTCCTCTGGGGATGAAGCAAAAACACAAAATAAGATTTTTAAAAACACAAAACAAAACAAACACACACAAAACCTTCATCTGAAAAATGTGCAAACTTTAGTGAAAGCGTAAGAAGTTTAGTTTTTAGAGTCAATAGTCTAATAATAATGTTAGGAGAGACTCGCTCTTGTAGCAAAAATAATGTGGTGTCCTTGTGTACATTTAAATGCAAGTGTTTATTTTTAACTGTCATTTTCCCATTACGTAAAGGGGAATGCCAGTGCTTTGTGCTCACTACAAACCATGTAAAGAGAAAGAAAAAAGTGTAGTCATCAGAACAAGTAAAGGCAGTTTCTCTTTACACTGTTTATTGCAGCTTTTTTTTTTTTTTCTTTTTCTTCCTTCCCCTTGCTCTTTGATAAGAATCCCAGTGGGAGAGCATAGCTTTTACTGTCTATAGTCTAGGCCAAGGACAAAAGGGGTGAATATTATAGTGCTGTTGCTTGTGTGCCCATCTCTTCAGCTTGTAATTGAACTCGTAAGTTATCTCTTCTGAGTCCACTTTTGAACCATTATTGAGTTGTTTCCTCTGGTGTAGACTACTTTTTAGCATGAATAAGGGCTGCTTGTTCCAACCTAGTTGCAGATTGACATCTTGGTGCTAGCTGACCAACCTTTTCATTCTTCTTCTTTTCTTCTCTTTTTTTTTATACCATCAGCATCATAAGTAGTTGTTTCATATAGCCTCATCTCCTTGTTGGTAGAAATCATAGAGGCAAACCTTCGACGTGTTACTCTGTCTCATTATAGCAACCTCAGCACTGTTACACAGTGGCAGACTGATACGTTGCTCCTATCACACAGGAGCATCAGTACTGAAGAACTTAGTTTGGCAGGCCATCACAATAAAACACCTAGATATATAAACACTTCTTTACTTTTGCAAAGATGGTTAAAACCAGAATGTAACTGAGCACTTAAAGCTCAGTATGTAATGTGTTTACAGTCCAGCAAATGTAATTGCCTTCATTTTATAATTTGGAAATGGAAGCAGCGAGGGAAAAATGGTGCATCTATACTGATGTTAAGTCTCCTCTATCATCACAGTTGCAGGATTAGCCATCTTCATGCATTACAATATTTTGTAGCCTATGACAAAGACACCCTCATTATGCTGTTAGTTTGTGTCAGTTGTCCAAGCGGTTGTCTTTTGGCTTGTCTTCCCTCCTAGAATTCTTTCTTTCAGCCAGTGGAGAAAGGAGGTGGAGCTGCAGAAGGACAAGGATTCGTGAAGATCAACATACATTTCGAGGTTGAAGTAGAGAGCTTCCAGTGGTTCACATAAAGAGGTGATGGCAGAGAAAGCTGGTGATTCTGGAAGGGGGTTGATGGCAATTGTCAGCATAGCCATGACCTAAGTGACTCACCCAGAGTACTGCAGCAGTTTCATGACAAAGAGAATTGAACCCGTTTTCCAAGCATGCAGTGGCATGCCAGTACACATTTGTGTGTGTATTTGTGCAGCATATCTATACTTAGCTTTTGTGTTGCTGAATATTATATTTAACTTGATTAAATGAGTGTGTATTCTTTAATTTTAGAACCCAATGCATCAGGCAGATGACTTAAGCCTGAAGATGAAGCATGTTTTCAAGGGGACAAGCACAATTCGCTTTGTATCAATAAAGATTTCAACCGAACGGGCAATGGAACATTCCTTTATTAGGAAGGAAAGTCACCTTCCTCTTTCAAATGGGTACAGTTGATCTGTGGTACAGTGAGCCAAACAGACTTGTAGTCTATCATGGAAACAGTAGAACCCTTTCAAGGTAAGCCAGGCAGTTCTGCAGACACTGGCAAGGGCAGCCCTGATAAATAGTCAGGACTGTCGGTTAATATTGGAATCTTGCACCCAGCCTTTAACTAAATGAGGACTTCCATGGGACTCGAGGTGATGGAGGAGTTTTGTGACTGTGGAACAAAACATTGTAGATTAACATTACTCAGTTCTTCATGGGGCAATTTTCTTATGTGTTCATTTGCATTTAAAATTGGAGTTCAAAATAAGGCTTTTAGAAACTTTTAATTTCTATTTAATTATGAGAATTTAACTTCGGGGTCTCTATCTGATTTAAAAGAATAATTAAAATTAAGTATGGCTGGAGTGATTTTTCACAGTTTTTCTGCCTGTCCTTTAGGACTTAAAGTAATAGTAAATTATTTGTGGCTGGGGGTGATCTATATGTAAATTCCATTAAGAATGGAATTTTGTTATAGAGAAATTCAGATTATGAAAATGACATTGCTGCCTTGAACGTCAGTAGCTAATAAATGCATTGGTTGTTACCATTACTTCTCCTAATGTCCTCAATTAAAATGATTTAAAATAGTACAATAGATAAGCAAGATCAATTAATTTTATAAGATGATCAAAGGAATGTAGTTCTGCATTGTAAACGCTCCAAATGTGATAATGGCTTTATCAGGCGGGAAAATAATTTGAAGTAGCTTCAACCTTATTCATTTTAGCTCAAGGGGCTTTTATTTGTAGCTAATCAAATGGCCTTTTGTATTTGCTAAGGTAGAATTTTCAGATCTGTGCATTAATTTTACAGAGTAAATTTCAGACATTTTTGAAAGTAGCCAAAAAAATTCTCAGAGGGCTATGATTACAGGATCCCATATAATCAAAGACAACTTGATTATATTGATGTTCCTAAACAAGGACTAAGTTGTTTGCATTTGCAATTTTTTAGAACATTATTTTTAGATTGCTTTACTGCATCAGAAGTTATTTTATTAAGGTGTAGATAGCATCAATTACAACACTGTGCCCAGTTTTAACTTCTCTGTGACTGATTTACATAAATGGTTAATTATATGGAATTTCTCAGGTATTTCATGTGAAGTCTGTAGTTTTGGAAATGAAATATCTGGGCAGTATGATGAGAACACATTTGCTGATGACACATCTAAAGGTGGTTTTGAAACCAAAGATGAGGGAAGTGTCATGTTGGTTAACTTAAGGGAGAGAGAGGTTCACAATCCTGGGAGATTCCTCCTTTGGTTCTTAATGACCATCTGTTTGCTGTTAGTCAGATCACTTTGTCCCCAGCACTTGAAAAATTTTTGACTAAAAGAATATGCATGAGAGATATAAGAAAAATATAGTTAGATCATCTAAGGCACCAAGAAGCACCAGAAGATAACAGGCAGTCTCCATCTTCCTGTGTTTGGATACTGTGGAGTCTTGCCTTATAAACGCTTGTTGAGAAGACTCCAATGGAAATATTTTGGCCACTCTGTCACCTGTGTAACAATAATCCTTAATATTGTGTCACCCATCCAGATTTCATCAAGGGTGGTCAAGCACTGGAACAGGCTGCCCAGGGAAGCAGTGGCAGTATTTAAAAGACATGTAGGCCTGGCACTTAGGGATATGGTTAATGGTGGACTTGGCAGCATTAGGTTTATGGTTGGACTCAATGATCTTAAGGGTCTTTTCCAACCTAAATGATTCCGTGATCTTTGTACTGTCTGATTTCCTGATGTCTGATAAAAGGCCCTAGAGGGGAGCAAATCAGGTCTATGCAGTGGAAGCAATCCTTTCTCTTCATGGGATGTAGATATGGGAAACATCTAAGGAGAGAGAGAGGCAGCCTATTCTGCTCAGTCTGTTAGAGGATGTTTTTCATTTTGATAATTTTTTTCCGATAATTTTCATTTTGATAATTTTCATTTCAGTATCCTGCTGAATGCATGGGCTGTGCTTTGATATGTGTCATATTTTTCAGTTGTCTAAATGGGTTTCATGCATGTTTGGCAACTGCATTCTCTCATCTCTAGATTAGCCTGTGATAAAATGGTCTGAAAATATTTACATGGATTTATTAAAACAAACAAACAAACAAACTAAAAGCCATCACTAAAAACAAGCCCAACAACAACAAAAATGTAAAACCATCCAGTGTCCTCTCTGGACTGTAGAAAGAGAAATAGGAGATGCTGGTTGGGAAAGAACACAGATCAAATGGCACAATAAAACCATGACATGGGGGGCAAAACAGGGTCAGAAGGAAGTGTGGGATGGAGAAGGAGGGACAGTGGTGTAGGGAATGAGACTATAGAGAAAGTATATCCTCATAGTGCTAGGAAAGAGGGAAGAGAATGACAGAGGTGGTGTGAAATGAGAAAAAGAAGAGGAGCACAGGATGTGTGAGTCTACACATGAAACTCCTGGCTGGAGGGTTGTAAGGAGAAGATACGTTGAGACGGTTGCTGAGAACAGAAGTAATCATTGGTTATATACGCATTCTATTATGAAAAGAAAAAATGTGCAATTTTAAAAAAATAATATTTTTTGATTTTGTATCTACTTCTGAAATACAGTGGATATAAAAGAGCTTTATCTATAAAAGTAGAATAATTATATTAAAAGGAAGTAGAGGCTTCCAAAGAAGTGAGAAGAGCTCTTCCCAGAGCCAAGAATAAAATTCATATCTCAAATTTCAGGATGAGAAGACTGAAAGAAAGCTTGAAAGCCATAACATGATGTAATCCCTTCCTCTATGTAATCGCCTCCTCTATTTGTGACAGAGTTCCACTTGAACCTCATGTTGGTTTCTTATGCCCCACCCCCCTTCACTGGCAGCTATTTCAGGATCTCACAGCTTTACTGGTTAACGACCTTTTTCTAATTTCCAATTTCCTGGGATTTCTAATTGCTGATTTGTACTCGGTGCATTCAATTAAGTGATTCTTTTTCATCCCCAGAGCCTTATTTCTGCTTACCCTTCCCTCCCCACTGGTATTTACAGACATTATCCACCTTGCTTTGTTTTGGTAGGCTAAAAAAGGCAAACCTTGTTCTTCTCCTCTGACTTTGGGCTCTTTTCTTGATCTTCTTCAGCTGTTCTAGTTGGAGCCCACCTCTAAAGACCATGAGTGACCTGATCAGCATCAGTGTTGCTGATGAGATTTTGCTGTGCCCTGTATATCGAGATCTGTACTTTGATATCTCTATCAGAGGTACCTTTCTTTATACAGCATAGAGTAGTGTTTCTAATTTAAGGAACTCTTGTGCTGCTTCATCTTTCACCTTGATGTGGTTAGCAGGAATGTTTATGCAAGCTGTGATGTGCATACACATCATAAAAGCTTTATAAAACTGTGTTCTTAATTTTTTTATAATCACAATTAGATATGGTGGCTATTAATGCTTTCTAGAGTTATCAAACAAACATAAAGTGTTATTGGTGCTATCTTTTTCTCTTTCTTAATATCACTGTAATTTTCCCAAAATTCATAGCTTGCAAAATAATTTTGGGCAGTGGCTGAAGAGACAGAAGCTATATTCTGAGGATACAGTGAGTGTAGAATTGATTTCCAATGAGAAAAACCTCTGGTTGGGCTCTCAGTCTCTCTACTGAAGCAAGATGTAATTTTGAACATGGTTTCATGTGTTTATGTTGCCCTGGACGGTGGTTAGGTAGCCAGTCATCTACAGTTATACTGGGACTTTGTTTTTCATTCCTTCTGGGTGGGGTCTTGCCATATTTCATCTGAAAGCCATAATGGGCAAAGTGCTGGAAGCACTTTCTGTGCCTCTTCATGCAATGCTTCAGTTAAAGTATTCTAAATTTTAACTTGTTTTTTTTCTAGTGATGCTCCTTAATGAGTAATTGATGGTTTTACTTGTGTGTATATTTCTCATCTATAATATTTTGCAGTTGTCTTCAAGTTTATGTGCATATTTTCTGTTCTTTTTGTTATTGAACAAAATACAGTCCCAAATGTGTGCTCCCTTATTTCTTAAAATTAGAAGGTACCATTTTAGTATGGAGGTCAAAGGAAGGGAGAAATGTAGGTGAAATGAGGATAAAGTATGGTGAGATAGGAAAAATATTCATTGGTGCAACACAGAAAGTATACAAGTCTTGAGGAATGGGCTAAATGGGATTTCGCATTTCCAGTTTGTTGAAAGAGAAAAATCTTGGTTTTCCTGTAGCTCCCCAGGTTATTACTATAACCTATATGCCAATTACGGGTCACATACACACCAATACATATATGGGAAAAAGGTGTATCTGTATTTTTAAGCGGATACATGAGGATATATGGTAAATAAAACAATTCAAGAGAAATACTTCTTAATACTGGATTGTCTTTGTAAGCGGCCTGACAAATTATCTTCATAACGCAGCCCAGCAAGTATTAAAATTTAGATCAAGAGGAGGAGGTATTGTATTGAAATTGTTGTTTGCTACGTGTGCTTGCATTCAAATTAAGCCCTTTAATACAATGACCAAATGAAATAAGCTTGGGTCAGTCACACAACTCCAGTATGTGTTTGAGCTGAAATACTGCACTTCATCTGCAGTGTAATTCCATTTGTGCTATTACATAATTAAATTGAGACTTGAATCATGTGTTTTAAAAGATTATGTGACCATATGCAGCTTGAACAAGGGCCAACTTTTGAAATAGTGCTCTTTTTATGATGCCTTTCTGTTAGGTTTGTTGAAGGTTGGAAATTTTGTTGAGGGTTTTTTGCGGGGAGATTGTGTGTTTTGTGTCTTGTCTTTTTTTTTTTTTTTTTTTTTTTTTAAATCAGAACTGAATGTAGCCAGCAGTTAATGAATTGATATGATCTAAGCCTGGAGTACTTCTTTATATAATCCAAAATCAGGTTTGGGAAAGGAAAGGCAGAAAAAAACCTCCCAAAAAACTCCTGTGAAATCCAAAATGTGTAAAGCATGAAAAAATTACGTCCCACTCATATGGGAATGTAAACTAAAACTGCAGAACGTGCTTTTATCAAATCATACTCTTAATTAGGTTTTAGCCGAATGCATTATAGGCAAGGTTTTGTTGAATAATTTAATTATGAAACAGTACACCTGATTTTTAAACTAAGCCAAATGATACTGCATGAGATAATCAGGCAGCATGAACAACTGACTTTTACATACTTCTGTAAAGACAAGTGCTTTTGGAGAAGAAAAAATTAATCCAAACAAAGCAACCTCCCTTTTTTATTCAAACTTTCTGGAGTGGCCTGGCATGGTAAATTGTGACATCTGACACATGGGTAGAAAGCCTGAGACAACTCAGAGCTGGGTGGTGAAGTTAAACTGTTGCCACAAGAAATTGCAATAGAATCGTAGTTGATGGTAAAGATTCCTTGAATTCAGGTTATTTTTGTTAATTCACTGTTCTGAGTTCATGAGGTTTCAGTGCTACCTAATTTGAGGCTGAACTCTAGCCTGTATATCGCTTGTAACCCAAACCCTGAGCTCTACCTGAAACCTGATCCAGCTCCAAACACTGCTTCTACAGACCTTTATCAAAGTAGGAATAGAAGTGGTGGTGTTTATGAGGCTTTTGAGACAGACTCAGTGAGAAGCTGGAGCACATCACCCCATAATAATATACTAACAGAAGTCAGTGTTGCTGAGCAAGTAAGGTGTATTAGATTTTGTTCTGTTTTGTTGTGGCTTTTTTTTTTTTTTTTTTTGCTAGAGAATACTTTCAACCAGGTGTGTCTGTATTCCCAAGCATGCTTGGCTAGTACTGGGGTTTGTAATGCTTTAATATAATCAAATATATGCCCAAATCATGGGGCACAATCAGGGTGGAACAGATGATACTACAGCTTCTGGGAGAAAGGAATCTTGCTTTGGATTTCCACTACTGCTGTGTCCAATGAATACCAAGAGCACTGGTCAATTTAACAACTTGCAACTTGATGGATATAAAAATGAAAGATGTAATGAAGGAAGGTTCTATTCTGCATTTCATTTTTGCTATAAATATTACCCTAAGTCTGCACAGGTTCATACAATAGCATTTGACCAGAATCTGAGAAGGTTAGGAGACAGTACTTGGGGGTGAGGGGTGGGGTATGACACCACCTTTCTTTGTGGGGCTGCTTATTCTGGACCCTGTAATATCACAGTTATGGAAGTGTCTTTTATTATTTTCTTATGTCCTGCATATGTATCCTGTAGACTTTGATCAACTGTGTCGTTCCACCTGCCAGGATGCTTTCTTACCTTATGCAGAAATGCATTACTAGTGGTGGAGTGTATGCCTAGTTTAAATATTTTAATGTTTCTTGAAATGAAAAATAATACATGAGCAAAACAGTACAATGTATTATATTTTTCATTTCAAAAAACAAGATCGTTACCAGTAATCTTCATGTTGGTAAGAGGGAAGTTCTCCACTGTTCAGAGAAATCTTGTATTTGCATGTGGCCTTAGTTGAGCTGTACAAAAATGCAGTTTCACAGTTCCTCTATTTATTGCCTATATCACATGGCATTTATAGGATTTATGTTTATCTTAAATACAGGGACAGCTCTGCAGGTCATGGTATCCAAGCTAGTCAGGTAGCATTTGCCATTATCTTCATAAAAGTCCTCTAAGGAAGGGAATGACTCTTCCCATGGGTGCAGTGTAATCCCAATGGGAACAAACCAGCCTGGTGGCTGTGATGTGGGAACATGCGTGCGGGGACCAGGAGCCCCAGGTGTGGTGTGCTTTCCTCTCATACCCGTGTTAGGAATAGAAAACTGAAGAGAGTTGTCCTGGATTCTTTCTACATAACCTCAGGTGTTTCACTGAAGTACATATTAAGAAGCTAAACCTCCTTGGTACTTTCACTAATCAGTGGAGAAAACCAGGCATGACTTCAGGAAGGGGACAGGGTCTAACCTTTGGGTGACTGAATCACCCTCTTGGTCCATCCCTCTTGCTCCCCTTGATGTCCAGAAGAGCTGCCCTGCTGAACCACAACAGCTACATGTCTGCAGTTAGAATGGAGGTGTCCCCTGTGCCAAGGGGATGTTTCTAGAATAGTCAAGGATGTTTGATTTCAAGGCAGAAATTGAAACATTCCTTTCCCTGTCCTTGGTTTAATAAGACACCTCGTTTCTTTGTACAGTCTCATTTTGTCATGCATCAATGTCTTGATTTGATTTTCCTGGTTTTATTGGTTTAGAGCTCTAGGAGAAGATTGCTACTTTTTAATAGCAAAATATTCACCCTTTTGAGGAAAGCTAAGTGGCCAGCCTATTGATCTCAGAAAACCTGTGGTGATATAGGGGGACAGTTTCATGTGAGTGTCAAAGTTCTCCTCCCAAAAGCTGCTGTAAATTCCTGTTTGCTGAAGGTCTGCTCTGAACTTGTTCACTTTTAGAATGAAAAACAGATTGGAGAAGCATTGAATAATATGAGTATCAGTCTTTGGTCTTAGCATCTGGAGACTTCAGTGCTATTATTATTCTCTATTTTAGCTGTGTACATTTTGCAGTGGTAGTGTTACTTGAAAAATGTATTATCCTTGATTTGTTAAAGACTACATTTGGAAGAAAGAGGTAAAAAATAGCGCGCTTTTTTTTTTTTCCCATTTGAGTGAATGTTAGAAATGCAGAAAGATGGCTAAAAATCATTTCACGTGCTTGGTATACCTATTCATGGATGGCAGTGGGGTGTGTACAAGAGTAGTAGGTATTGTTGCAAGGCTTGGGTCTCCTTCCAGTTTCCACTGAAACTTTAGCTTTTCTACCAATTTTTTAATGGATTGGTTTCCATAATTTGATTTCATGAAACTTAATTGATTAAGTGATTACTATTACTGCTTGCAGCTTAAAACTCTTCCAGCGGATGTTTTTTAAAGTGACTGTAGATTCTGATGAGCCATTCTGTACTATGCAGAAGGAACGATATGTTCATGAATAAAACAAGACAGCATATCACTGAAAATTGAAATATATTTGGTGTAGTTATATATTTAATCTTACTACAAGAAAAGTAAGAAGCCTTCATTGTTATGGCTGGAATGAGTATTAATTTACTTTTATATACAAGTAAAAAGCTTTCTAATACTAGTGTACAGACAAGATGAACTATTTGTATTCTAGGACTTCAAACTGGCATCACTGATTGATTATCATGCTGCTTTCTAGAGCACTGATACTCTCTAAACTGGGACCCAGCTGATACTGCAGATGAAGCAATAGCCAGGCTGAGTTCACAGCTGCAAAGCTTTGCTGCACAAAATTTCTACCCCCAGCAGAGAAGGCAAATGATGAGGTGGCGGAAGTTTAATTGCTAATGTTTTTTTCCTAAAAAGACACTTCCCTAATAAATCAAAAGTCAGTACCATATACTTGCTACAAATACTACGAGCCTATATTTATTTCTAATTCACCTGTCCTTTCTCTCTTGAGCAGACGGGTCAAAGAAAGTCTCCTAACTTAAAATGCTTTGGTTATTCCTAGAATGCCATCCTGTTCTGGTTCAGCTGTTGGTTTGTGTGTTGTTTCTGCTTAATCTGGAACAACATTTTAAAAAGTTCAATTACATTTTCATTACCTTTTTCAAGGTTGCCCCTGTGTGCATATGATTGTGTTAAGCATCTTATAAAACTGGTGCACACTTAAGTGTTGTACTCTAGCCTATTCTGAAAGTTTCATAGCTGCATTTTCAACATTATGCATCACATTAAATACAGAAAACCACCACATTTTTCCAAGCTTTGGACGGGTTAGTTAGGTTTTGCAGGTTTATCTAGTCATTACTGGTCTTTAAATACAGTGATCATCATAAACGCCTCTCTGTTTCCATTTACTCTGCAGAGGTCAAAAGATGAGGTTGGTTTATGAGCTTATTCTGCCATGTGTCACTATCGGCAGCACAATAGAACAGCAGGATGGAGAGGCAGCTCTCACCTCTCCATTTATTACTCTTGTCAACTTGGAAAGGATTTTTTACCTTGTGAAAGGCCCATCAGCAATGAATCAGTGAAGTGAAGACGACAGTTGATTTGTGAATTCAGATTATATAAAGTGACTAGGCTTCAGTGGACTGTGTAGATAAAGCAACTGTCATGATAAGGTGGCATGTGCAATTCCACAAAACCAAATTTATTGCACATTTGAGGAAATCATCCTATTTTAAAATGCCATAAATTTGAAATTGAATATAAGTTATACCCTTGAATTTTGATTTATATTTTGAATATTTTTAATGTGATGCTAAGTAGCATAAATTCAATGCTAGGAGTTTATGCATTCCTTTTTTAAGGGTCATTTTGACTTTTCTTCTGAATATGTTATCACATTCCCGATATTTTATTCCAAGCAGAAAAATAATTTTATATTATATTTAAACTTAACAAACATCATCAAAGATCAAACTATGATGTCTAGAATAAGACAGAAAAAGTTTATGGAGAAAGGAGACCACAATTTTCCTCTTATATACACACAGGCACTTATTAGTAGCAAATGCTCTGTGTGTGTCAATATGTATTTCCAGATCATCAGCGATATAAATGCCTCTCAGGTGTTTAAGAGAGGAAAGTGAGGCCTAACAGCATTCATTCATTTGACCTTTTCTGTAGTGTTGATCCTTAGTACTCATAAGGCTTTTCTTTGCTTACAATTGCAGATTCCTTCAGCACTCCCACTCTCTAAACTGTTGGGATTTGGGAGTGGCATCTCACACTCCACCTCATGAGACTTTTCAGTGGTGTTGCAAAACTTGGAGGTTTTGTAGAACAGTGTTTTGTTTGGGATGGAATGTATGTATGGACCCGCACAGTCTGATGCCACTTAAAGGAGAAAAGGTCCTGGCACAAGACATAAGAATATATTATGAATAACCACCCTCTTCTTGGTGGATGTACAAAGTACTGTGGAATATCCATTACCCGTTTTAAGAGCTGCCAAATGCTATAGGATTAGGCGAGGAATAAGCAGTCTTCTCAAAATATTTCATGACAGTTTTACATTAAAAGGAGTTTTAGGTTAAGAACATAACACCTGCTGGACTGGATCAGATTTGGATGGTCTCTCTGACATTGTTCTGTACCAGATGCTTACAGAAAGGTGCAAAGAAACCTACACTGAACAGCTATGGAAAAGTGTCAATTGGGGGATTTTCTCCCTAAACCAATGCATCTAGCAACTGGCTTATGCCCTCAAGTCTGACTTTTAGTATCACTTATAAATGTCTTTTTCCTTTCTGGTATAACTGTGGATGTTCTTATTATTCACATAAATGTCTAAGCCTTTTTGAATCCTGCTAAGCTCTTGGCTTTAATAATACCTTGTGACAATGAGTTCCACATGTAAATTTGGTAGTATATAAAAAATACATTTTAGTATAGATTTGCTGCCTTTAATTTCACTGGGCACTTTTTTCAAAGGTTGCAGCTTTTAAAAAAACCAAACCTTCATAAGGCACACACAGCTACAATAATGACTTTAATATGTTTCATTATTTATTTTTCTTCTTGCTTTAAAGTCACGAAACAAGGAAGTTCACAGGGTCTACAGGCCATCTTAAGACAGACCCTTATTCTCTTACAACACATCTGGGCCTATAATGTCACTTCAGAGAGACGCCTCCTCTCATATCCCAGTCCTGCAGAGTTTAGCAGAAAGTTTCTGCCTCAGCTCTGCCTGTTTTGTTGATTATTAAATTTTAGGTTTCAGCCTGGACTTTAGAAAGCAGCATACTTCAAAGAATTGTTGGTTTGCATAAGCGTCCACATGTTTGGACACTTACCAAACATATGGGTTTCTCTGAATCGCCTCTGCTCATAAAATGAGATGGACATCTTAAGCAATCAGATTTTTCCTCTGATATTCTTAATATCAGCAAGTTATAATCTTTAGGCAAATGAAAAGATCAGTTTAAGAGTGGGTGGTGTTTACCTGACAGCTTATTTGAAAGAGGTTTTTATTTAATTATTAGATTGGTCTCTTACAGGTTAACTATGTCTATACTGGCAAGGATGTGACTTGTCATATTTTATTTCTGTATCATTTGGATGCCTGTGAATCTGAAAATGAGTTCTTTGGAGAGAACTTCTTGGGAGCTATTGCAGGCAGAAATCCCTCCTGGCGTGCACCAGGTCTACATTTCCTAAGTATGTTCTAGGCAGAGCTGGGCTCTCTGATGTGGTACAGGCTTCTGACCTTTCAAACGAGGCACTGCTTCCACAGGTTTCCAGACTCCAGATGGCAATAAAACCTGAGGTAAAATTCTAACTCCATAGTTTAACAGAAACATGCAAACTGCCTTCTAATTTCTCTATGGTACCTATGGAAGCATTTAGAAAAAGACCACAGTGCCCCAAAATCTCTGTGCCTTGCAGCCTTTTTTCTTGTGTGATATCACCAGCTGGCAGAGATCCGGCTATCTGCTGTGGGTCGGTGTTTTGGTAGCTTTCATGCCCGGGATGGATCCTCGTTTCAGCATCCCCATGCTCCACCTATAACTGCACATGCTGGAGAACTGCAGCACAGGAACAGAAGTATGGGTTAGAATGCTAGAATAACAACATTAATAATCCACAGGACTATGAGTTTTCTGTTACTTAGATGCGAGGGCACAATTTAACTGGAAAGGAGGAATGCAGCATGAGTTAGAATCCCTAATACTAGATCCAGGAGTTTCAGGTTATCTGAAAATAGCAAATCCGTACATCAGATTAATCTGGATTCTGTTGCATGGGTTGCTTACTATATTTGCTATATGAGACTATAATGAGTACCAGGGAGACCATCATTTGCATGGTTTTGAAAAGCAGAAGGTACAAGATTCATAGAGATCTTCATATGAACTGTTGTGAGAATTTGGAAATTTACAAAGCAAGTCAGCTCTTTTTACTATTTTCACTGGTTTTAAACTAAATGGTATTTATTAAAAGGGAGAGAGGAAAGATGGAGAAGACTAATCTGCTTTATGAAGGGTAGTCTATAAAGTCAAAGCATGCGAAAGTACGAGTACTGCAAAGAGCACAGCATCCTTCCGTGTTTATTACTTGCGTTTGTAGCACTTGGGTTCTTTCGTTCTGAAACACAATGGCAATTGCACCGTGCACTGTACGAGGGACCACAAAGCTGCTCTTTGCCCCCAGAGGTTTACATCTGAAATGGCACAGAGGCAGCGTGGAGTGGCAAGGAAAATGTAACTGTATTGGTTAGGCTAAAAAGCTGGAAAGTAATTTTTCTCTTCCTGTTGGCATTTTGACAAATCACTTCACAAAAATCTTTGTTTCTTCAAACAAAGCGTGTCTGTTTTTTCTTTCCTTTAAATCTCATCTTGTGTTAGAACTGCTCTTCAGCTGAAATGCAGTCCTGTGCTGGAGAGGATAGATAGGGCAGCAGGCTGGATGTTGCCACTAGAAGGTAGGTAAATGAGAAAACACTTGTGCTTCTCTTTTTAGGGGCTGGCAGCTTTGTAAACTAGCTTTCATGTGAATATCAGAAACTTTATTGCCTTGACTTGGGTGACCTCATCTACTAGAATGAAGTCATTCATCGAGCCAAGAAAGACAAACCTTCGTTCCAGAGAATTAATCAAGTCCATCAAGTGCTCTGCTTACATCTTATCTCCAGCCAGTGAGAGAGCAAGCAGTTAAAAACTTGACAGCCACCAGATAGCCTCCTGTTCTTCATGTTATGCTAACATCAAAAAGGAGCAAAGAGGCTTCCAAAAGCTCAAACTTGCTACTGGATAAGCACAGCTTGACATAATTTCTGACTTGGGGATTACATTGTTTCAAATCAAGGTATTTCTTCGAGAACAAAAACATGGCATTCCAGTGAACTTTAGCTTTTTTTAAAAAAATCTATTAACTCTGCCAGATAGGAATGCTGAGCACATAATTGCTCACCCTGCCTTTTCATCCCAAGCTATCGCAGAACCCATAAACATTCCAATTAGGCAGCCAATTAAAATGAGAAAGAGCCCTCCTGAATTATACAGCAGTTGGAGGCTGTTCTGCCTTTCTAGTTGTCAGCCAGTGAAAGGTTTTTATTGCATTTGAACTGAAGGAGGTGAAAGAATTAAGTGAAACAGTGATGTTTGAAAGGCCCATGTGAAGGGGCAGAGCAGTGATAATAGTTCTCAGCACTAGTGACAGGGAGCCATTAGTAAGCTATGAAAAGCTTTGTTATGCTAAGAGATGGACATTATAAAAGGTAGAAGAAAGCAGTAACTTATAAATAAAAAAACCCCTTAATTTTGTTATTTTATTACTGTTATGGCAGGGGCTGTATAATTTGAAAATCTGCTTATTTCACACGATGTGGGTTTGGCTTTTCTTAGGGGTTATTTTTCAGCTAAGCTAATGCTGGCCATCCTATTTCCAAAGTGTGTGGTGCGGAATTTTTTTCAGAGTAGATTATTTTGTGCCAAAATGGGATCCATTAAGATATCAGATAGTGATGATACGACACAGAGATTCAAAGCCAGAGAAGGCAAAGGGAAAAGCTAAATGTTTTGGATGATATGTTGCAAAGATGGATCATAGCATACAACTTTCCCTTTCTTATTCCCCATGAGGAGGCATAGAATCTTACTGGTTCTGTTTATGCACCATAAAAGTCATCCTTGCTTTGCTGGTTTATGCCCTTGATTACACCGTTCTTGACCTTTGGGTGATGGCTAAAGCAGTTCCATACACCCTAAACTACTGGTGTGAATTTACCAGCAAACTTATTTTTTCTGAGACATACCCTACACCAAATCAGAGGGAAAGATCTGCTGTTTCCTGATACCACCTCACTGTGTAAATTTCCCTGCTTTTGCACTTATTCTTCACCTGGTAAATGCTTTTGGTGAGGTTTCACTCCATCAGCAGGACAATCATGGTTGTATAAGGAGGAACTGAGAGATGTGTGAAGGGGTAGTATGTGAGTTGGTCCTTCCTTTGCCTCTGACATGTCTGAACAAAACTGTGCTAGACCAAGTAGTTTGTATTTTCCTTAGAGCAGAAACAACTTACTCTATATTCTTCTGAGCTTGAATGCACTTATGTTGCTTAACCTGAAACAGTTTCCCCTATATATGTCTATTTAGTGGCAGATGATGTCAATTGATACCACACTTTTTTTTTTCTTTTTAATGTTGCTTCAAAGTCCTATGCTTAGTTTTCCAGTCAAGTTTCATCTCTCTGACCCCTCTTCATCTCCTCTCTTATCCACAGTGCTTTCTGTCTCAACTTCTGTTCCTTCTTGCATGCCTGCCTGTCCCTTGCTTCCATTTTCCCCATATTTTCTGGTTTCTCTGTTAATACTTGCTATTCAGCCATTGTCTACATAAGAGACCCTGTACTGCAGCACTCAGCTGGGTTTACTGCCTCCTCATCACTTACACCTTCGGTTCCCTATTTGTCACCAATTTGTCATAATGGGAAAGGGTCTGTTGATTCACCTTTAGTTTGCAGTGACTGTACATGACCCTTCTCCAGAGCAGTGGCTACCTCCAGAGCTGGCTGACCAGCATGCCAACTCATAGTGGGATCATGGCCCCAGGGCAGGAAGGATGCTGGTGATGGTCAGATATGTCTGACTGAAGAGAACAAGAAATAGCAGTAAGGACATCAAAGGCTGGAGACTGGGTAGGCACTGGAGCCATGAAACTAGGAAATGTATACATCCTACAGCTTTTCCATATGCAGAATATTTTATTTATTAGAACTATGTTTTCTGGCAGCTTGGAAAGTATGACTTTTTCTCACAGAGACAGCTTTATATGTTGAAAGAGCATAAAAAGCAGGAATCATTCTGTGCATAACATGTTCTAAAGCTTATATGTGTTTTCCAACTTGGATTAGTGTTTGCATCTCATCGAAACAGAGCACAAGGAAACTGGGTGATATTTTATAGTATCTGTGGTGCAGAAGTTCATACTAGGTCTACCAATCACTTATGGCATGTGCATCTGTGTAAGACGTTTAGTTTTCATACTAAAACATGGCAGCATTCATTTTGCTTTGTTTTCTTTTTTTGCCAAGTTAATATATGTACAACAATACGTCTGGGATGATGGCTGGGCTTTATAGAAGTTGCATGTGCTGCTATCTGAGGAAGCAAGATGGCTTTTACTGTAGGAAGGAATAAAGATGGGCTAGTTTGGGTTGTTTCTGAACGCCCACTCCTGAGTCATGAGTCTCATGTCATTCATCTCTAGAAATTAATTTCTAGTTTGACCCATAACTCCTGGAAGACAACAGAAAAGCTTCCAGTGGTTTCAGTGAATCTGGTGAACATGTCGCAACAACTCTTTGTTGCTTTCTCCCTTCTTCGAGCTGTGGTGAAGAGTGCTCGCAGTATCTTCATGGATAGGCGGTAGTGTATCTGTGTGCAGGCACTACCTGGTGTCATCTGTGAAAAGGGAAAAGTGGTGAGTGGCGTATCAGCGAGTATCCTGTGCTGCTCCCAGTGAAGTGGGTGTGCATCAGTATGGATGCAGAAACTGGATTTCACTTAAAATAGAAAGTTTTGATTTCAGGAAATTCTCACCTTTGTATAGGAATAGCACAAAATTATTTTTAATTGTTAGAAGGTATTCAAATACAAACTGACAGCACTTCTTGGGTTAAAAAATGAGTGTTTCTCACACGGGATCCAGAGCAAATGATGTTTGCTAGGCAAGAGATTACCAAGGTGACCACCACTGGACACTGTACGTACCTGGAGACAAGGACCAACTTCACAACTACCAGCAGTTACTTAAAAGAGACCATGGTAGAAGCTACTCAGATCTCTCCTCATGTTTGGAGACAGCAACAGCTGGGAAATTACATTTTTAGTTTCAGGATATAAAATAAATGCGATCCGAGAAAAATACGTGCTTTTTCACTAGGTAGGAAACATGTAGTACAGAAAGCAAACTGGTGACTAGTAGTTATAGCAGAAACTACAGACAAGAGGACAAATTGAGCTTGAGTTAGGTATCACTATATAATAAATTGACTTATAATATTGACATCTTATGCGTTATTAGAACAGGCTATTCCTGTCAGCATTCCACTACTTCTGATAGACACGGACAAGTGGGAGAGAGATTCTACTGGGCAAACTGGCAGAATTGGTAGCTCGGAATATAGTTGTGAATTAAGGGCGAGGTAAAAGTTAAAAAAGAAGAAAGGGTGACCATACAATAATCATGCCAAAGACCAAGGGTGCATAAGACCAACTGAAGTTGCCAATATCACGTCAGAATCACTGTTTTGCTGGCTTCTGTTTCAAGAGTGAAGTAGGGACATACCAGCAAAGTCAGGTTTTCGGAGCTCCCCACACAGGCAGCAAGCAGGACTTGTAAAGTGACAGTGGCACTTGATAAACTAATTTTTTTTTTTTTAATTGTGAAAAAAATCCAGAGGTTAACAAGCGTATTTCTAGAAAGCAAGGAAAGGAAGCACCTGAGGAACTGTTTTTTAAGTATGAAGTTGTTTACAAACAATGATGTTCTTGGAGACACACTTCTATATACTGTGCTACAACTACCTCAGGTCACGTTCCTCAGAGTAGCTTCCATGTTAGATTCCTCAGCACATAGATAGAAATGAAGGAGAAATTAATTTGTGTGCTGCAGGGTGACCTGACTGAGCCACATGCAGCACCTTGGGCATGACCTATGCCTGGTCTTGAGAGCTGATGACATTCCCATATACTTAGATAACATAGAGCCTATGAAATATGGGAGGAAATTCTACTGGGTAGGGAGAAGATCTGAAAACTCTTAATGGAAATGATAATCTGTTGCCAGAAATAAGAGGTCTACTCTGATGATCTCAAGGGGAAGGGCAGGGCAGAGTTTCAAGTAAAGAAGAGGGGGAACCAAGATTACTAAAAAGTGGTGCCAGATTACTCTGGAGGGCCTCAAAACTCATCATCTGTTCTGGTAAAATACTACTGATCAAGGTGGGTAGAATGACGCTAATCCCTGATTGTCAGCTGGTGTATTAATTGCAGTGTCCCAATAAGGAAATACTACAGCATCTTTTTTTGTTGTTGTTGCATCTCTTGCAATGTCCTAACTACCCACTCTGTGAATTTTGTATTCCAGCCATGAACAGCAAAATGCACAGGCACAGCCCTATCAGGGTAGTGAATATTACCTGTGCAATTTGCTCCAGGAGATTTAAGGCTCTTGATTTTCTTTTTGCTGATCAGCTTGTGATTTATATCCGTATCTTTAAAGCTGTAAGGTAACAGAAACTGCTGTGATGTGGCCTTGCTGCATACATGTGGTCTTTAAACAGAAAAGTGATTTTTGGACAAAATTGTTCAAATATATTTTAAGTTAATTGCATTCATGTTTCAATTTGGATTTTTTTCTGTAATTAATTTTTAATAGTAAGAAACATGAAAAATCATCATTATTTTGACTATTTAGTCTTTCTTGTCTCTTAACCCTCTAAATTTACTGCAGAGATAATGGGAAGAAGGGATGACATCACGCATATACAGCTGCCTTTTTAAGTGCCAGGGCCAGAGGAACCACTTATAGTAATTAGGAAATCCTTAAACAAGTGTTTGTGAAGTACTCACTGACCCTCTCTGTTTGCTTTTTTTTTTTTTTGGCACCACACTCGAAAGGCTTGACCTTGAATAATTATCTACTCTCTGACTTTCTATCCTTTCCAGTTACTGGAGCACACAGACTACTGGTTGATTGCTTTATTGTGGTGTGATATTTTCCATATTTTAAAATATAAATAAAATAAAAAGGCCACACTTCCCCTTAATCCAGCAAGAAGCTGAAATACTATACTGAGCCAGGCCCTAAGGAGTATTTCAGAAGGATCAAAGATAAATTGAGTAATATTTGATTAGCCTTCTATAAAATACTTTAAATTGTGTCATTTACTAGTCTTTTCACATGCTGTTCTTCAAAACTTCTTTCCATTCATTTTTACTCTTTCCATCTTGTAATTAAGAATCATCCTACAGTATATTTAGCTATATTTTTACCTTTTTTTAACCTTACTTTTTAATGTTTTCAGTTGTACACCGAGGAAAAAATGAACATCTCAAAGATAATTGTGAGTAACTTCTGAATATTCTGTTCAACTGATTAAAAATAAGGTCTTCTAAAACTAGAGGATGAAGTGTTAAATATAGCATCTTTTGTCTGATCCAGTCAAGTTTTCAACTTGTCATTTACACATTTTAAATTCATCTCCTTATTCAGCCTGCATAGCATTCAGACTTTGGACCACTGGATGCAGAAAACGTTGTTCACTAGTGCAGTGAGCCACTACACCAATTGGTCAAAGTCATTCTTCTCAGAATTATATTAGCTCACATAACAGGATACTATTTTTTTATCAGAAAGGTTATCATATTTTTATGTGTGATGCA
Organism: Athene noctua; assembly: GCF_965140245.1. Classification (NCBI taxonomy): domain Eukaryota; kingdom Metazoa; phylum Chordata; class Aves; order Strigiformes; family Strigidae; genus Athene; species Athene noctua. The sequence continues at coordinate 9,021,110 of NC_134045.1, forward strand.
AAAATACATTTGAACATAGGTATAGGGAAAAATTCAAACCAAAACAAAAAAAATACAAACAAAAAATTAGCATTGTGAGTATTTCTTTTTAATAAATTGCATTTGTCTTCTTTCTTCGCTGTATGCTAATTCTTTGGCTAAAATCTATGGTGAAACCCTTGTAGAAAAGAATACATTATTGTTTTTCTAAGAAATTTAACTTTAAAATAAACCTTTGCTTTCTTGCTGACTTGTTTTTAATTGCCATTCTACTTCCCATACTACTGAATGAATTTATACTGTTGTCATTTAAAAAAAAAAACCCTATCTTTTAGCCAAATTAAACTGTGTCATACTCAGTATCTTTAAAGGTCTTTCATCTACTCTATTATATATAAGAAGTAGCACCACTGTCAAAAAAATCAACTAATTAAGAATGCAATGCTGAGACATCACCTTAGAGGCAGTGTCTTTTAGGAACAATGCTGCCAACAGAAGGGTCAAGGAACATGACACCAGCTGCTGTCTACATGCTGGTACACTCTCACAGCCCTGCACACTGCTGATTTCTGTTCCATAGCCCGTGCAATGACTGCATGGCCTTCACAAACATTAGCAAGATTAACGCAAGATATTCTGTTTCTAAACTGCAAGTTTCCACTCCTGGAATTTTGTGAGACATTACTGCAAGTCTTGTATACAGAGTTATGTATGATGGCCATGTATTACCGAGAAAATGAAGTGACATATATACTGTGAGGTTCCTAAGGAGTATTGCAGTAAGTTCTGAGGAGCCACTGGTACGTTTCCTCGTCTAATCTGATTACTCAGTCCAGTGGAAGGTGCGCTTGAATCATTCTGAATTATACTTTGTCAAGTCTCAAGACTGACAAAGTGAATCTGACTTACATATGAAAAATGGATAAACCAATGCTTTATTCCTAATGGCAGTCTTTCTCCAGAGATGATTGTAAATTCCACTTACTTTGCCTTAGAACGCTTGCAACATACCTGAAAACAATTTTTAAAACATTAAACTGTTAAAATAGAACCAGTTGTCTTGGAAAAAAAAAAAACCCTTGCCTCATCAAAGAACAAGAAAAACTGTGCTTGACAGAAATTTGGTTAAAGGAAATCTCTGTAGTGCAATCTGAAACTTGCTAAACTTGGGGCAACAGCTTGCCAGGGAGGAGAGCATCACTGGAGATGGTGGTGTGGTGTGGGGACCAGCTGATGGACACAGGAGAGCAGTTAGGAAAAAATCTCCTGCTGTTTGAGGTGATGGTGCAAGGCACAGAGTGAAAGTTTTCACACATGAATCTCTGTGTTTCCACATTCTTTATGTGGTCTTCTAAGTGAAATTTATTAAAGTTTTAAGGTCTCTGAGCTGACAGATCTTTTGGGGACTTTTGTGCATGTGCCTTAGCTTTGAAAATAAACCCTTCAGTAGATGGTTTTTTTGTTTTTGTTTTTTGTGATGTTTGTTTAATATATCAGAGACTTGATTTCTATAATTATGTAGTTCTGGGGTTTATTTTTTGCATAAGAGCAACCTTAGCAAACAGTATCCAGCTTAGGATTTTAAGAACACTGTAATACTCACACATGAACACCAAGCAAATAATTCTTCCAGCACATAATAGCTTAATTACAAAATTAAGATTATTTCAATTAAAACCGAAGTCAATCTACTTCTGGGTTTAAAATTACTATTTCATAACATACATCATAATGCATAACAGCTTGGGACAGGAAATGACTAATAGTTTATCCAATTTAATTTGTATCAATGGAAGCTTAACCTTGATGCCTTGGCCATATTTCAGCTAGAGCTAACACCCTTGTTTATATAAAATTGCTGTGAGACATTCAACAACACGAAGCAGGCAGAACCATTGTTTTAAAACTCATCCCAAAGACTGCCTGCCTGGCATGCACCCTCATCACTCCTTGGGACACTGACTCATGGCTGCCACAGCACCCATGCACTGAGTCATCAGCTCTGCTCATAGACACAATTTGGTTGTTCTTTGTTGGACCCCACTCCAAACAGAGAGCTCTGCACGTCTCACCCTGTCAGTCTGATCCTATTGATGGCCTCGGGCATGAGAACAACTTCCTTCCTCAGCCTCTCGCCTTATCTCCTGGGTTTGAAGACCTTTTCTAGGTGCTGAGAGGTGGGACTCAGTGCTTTGCAGTATTAGCCCTGAATGTACTATTCCCCAGCAAAGGTTCCTATGAGGCAGTAAGAGTGTCTCCTGTTCCCTCCTACAGCAGGAGAGCCCATGGTACCACTTCCAGTTGTCTGGAAGTAGAGATCAGCAAAATTGCTGTTCTGACATTTTTTTGATGCAAGTTCAGAAGTCTGACTCAACATTAAAGAGGCTTGACTGTTTGCCAGAATACTAATGTAAGTAATTGGAAGAGCTCCTAAGTGGCTTTAAAGTACAAATATTTTTAATTACTCATTGTAAAGATAGAATGTGCGTAAGCGGCATAGAAACAGGATGTTGTGGCATAGAAACTCATGCTCTTTAAAAATAGGGAGGGTTTGAAAATGAATGTTGTTGTGGGGTCCTCTGTGTCCAGAGCAAGCTCATCCTGGGAAGCAGCAGTAACTTTCAGGCCTCTCTGGGTTCATCACAGTTCAGATACTGAGAAAAAAAAAAAAAAAATCTCCAATTTTTTTTTTTTTTTTTAATATTGTTTTCTTTTCTACACAGGTTCCTGAGCAAATCAATTTTTTGTTGTTGTTGTTTTTAAACAACTAGCAGGGACCCCTCCCACGAACTCCTTGATCCATGGGAGGCACACAGGTGCTCAGTCATGGGTGCCAATGTGATGGCAGAGGGTGCTCAGAGCTGGAATGGTTTTCTTTGAGATGACGGTTAAATCCACTGATAAAATTTCACATGACCAATAGACTCTGCCATTCTAGGGTATCAGATTGTACCACTGGGCTGAGTTTACACCTCTGCTAATTTTAGTTTTGCTTTGCTTCTTCAGAAAAAGAAAAAGTATGTAAGAAGAGGAAGTTATAATTAGTTTTAATAGAATAATGTAAAAAAATACAGTTTATGATTTGTGATATCACTAGAAGCTGATGTCATCTGCACGTGTTTAAATATACTGTGTCTCTTAAACCTCCAGTATCAAACATTCTCATACTTTCACTGAAATGTTGAGTTGAATGTTTCACCTGATTAACCACTTGTGTTTATCTACCTTATTTTGGTGTTATTTAACCATATGCGCAGAGACACACACCCCTCATAGCATGTGCTACTGCAAATGAACAAATTCCTCCTTTTTTATGGATGAATGGATGCTGGATATTTGAGGAGGTCTGGATTTCTCTCAGTCATCCAGCTGCATGTTCTTTTAAATTGCTTTGTGCAGCTCCAGCAAAGTGATCCTAGGGTGGACTTGAGGCCGAACTTGATGGCTTTGACTTGCTGACAGCACCTGGCACGTCTCTCCCTCTACCCTGCACCCTCTATGGAGGAAGACACGAGCTGAGGTGTGGGGGGGCGCTGACTGCAAAGAGCCGAGTTCTGTGCCAAGAACCACTGTAACCGGCTGTAAATTACAGCGTCCCTGAAATTACTCTAATTTGTGCCAGGGCGTATCAGCTATTTAAAAGCTCTGTGCACCCACAGCCTCCCTCCTTCCCACCTCCTGGCACCCTGGGTTCTGCTCTGGTTGTAGACAGGATATCTGTCTTCATGTGACTGTGTCTTTTCCAGATCATCCCCCTGCTGCTGCTGCTTTCTGTTCTAATCTTCTGCAGTTACAGCAGAAGCTGCTGGTTAAGTTGTGTTTTTACGAGGAAGGCCTAAAGCATGTTAAGATTCCACACAAAGGCTGCATGCCCTTCTTTTAATAAATAACCCTAAATAATTTGAAACTAAGGTGCAAGAAATGATCCATTAGCATTAGATGCCTTTGCTCTTCACCACCACCTTTGGGGTGCTGTGGTATTTGAGGGCTGAGCTGGGTAGAGGCTGGGTGGCCCTGCCTGCCCCAGGCTCTGGGGATTGCTGCTGGCCATCCACAAGGATGCTGGGAATTGCCAGGTGGCCCTTTAGCAAGGGACCCACTGGCCAAGGGGTGGAACTGCTTTCTGACCTTGTTTAATTTTTTCAGCCTAGGAGATGAGGTGTTGTTCCTCTTTGAAGTGTTATTTTCACCTGATTTTTTCTTTAGGTATTTTGTTTTGTTTTGTGGTGCTTTTTTCCCCATTTACATACAATGTGGCACCAGAGAGCAAGTGGCTTTTGGTAGCTCTTCTGCTCTTTGTCCTAATTGCCCCCAAGCCAGTCCCAGCTGCAGGCTGGTCCCTGCCAGGTCCTGGCACGCATGGCATCCCTGCCATTTATTTTGTATTCCAAACTCAAAAGCGTTTTACACCTCTGAAAATATTCATAAATTTCCATAAAATACACCAGGCAAAACACTTTCAAGTGTTCCTAGAGAAATTATTATATTTTGTATTTGGCTTATCCTTCTAAAAAGGCCTTTTCCTCCACATACGTGCAGTATCATTGATACAATGTACATTGCATCCCTCATATTAATACTCTGATCAATCACTGCTGACAATACAGTGTCTTTGTGTGAGGGGCTGTAGGACAAATGTTTTAGCTTGTGAGAAGAAAATTGTTAGCATTTGAATAGAGAAGAGAGCAGGGGAAGGATTAATAGCCTACTTTGATGGATTAGAATGTAGGGAAATTGCTCAATATTAATATGAAAATGTTTGTGAATTGGCTGTGTGGGGCTGTCAATGGAAAATGAGGGCCAGTGATTATGTCTCCAAGGCCTTATCAGTTCAGACTTGACTCTCACCAAAGACTTTCACACAAAAGACTGACGAGAGCACTAGAAAATAGCTGAATAAGAGCCGCTACAATAAGCGAACCGTTCAGCCACCAGTGTCATGATGTCAGGTTTTGTGCCCTTTATGTAATATTGTACATCTTTATATTAACATATCTGAATATGGATTTGTAATAAAAGACGCAAATGAAACTACCCACTAGACACTTTTATTTCTATAATTTTTCCTTATCTCTGAAATATGACTGGAAATGAACTCGGGTTAGTCTTAATAAACAACTGTGTCTACAAGGGAGATTTCTTTGTGAGCATTAGGTTAAGGGTTTCAAATATGTCTGCGTGTTTATTCTTGTAAAAAAAAGGACTGTTTGATGGTCCTGAGAGACATCGCAGGAAAACTTGTTTCCTATTACCATAGCTTCAAAACAGATCAAGCAGACTGTTTCTTCTGTGTCCTTTGCTCTTAATAAGGTTTTAAATAGAACCCAAATGCAGAAGTATGCCTAGTTATAAAAGTATTTAACATAATTGGTGTATTTCAAGTAACCATACATATTAAATTACACATCATCTTTTTTTTATATATATTTTCTACACACTTTGTCTTCCCAGAGGCTGAAATAAAGCCATGCATTACTTGGCTGTTGACACATATCTTGTGGAGCTGGACCTCCAAAAGACACACCCCTACATTGTTAGTGAGCCTTTTGGAGTGACTTACTGCTTGTAGAAATTTTACATCAGCTTTTGAATAGATGCAGGATGTATCTACCACTAGGAGAACTTTTTACTATTGCATAAAAAAAATAAAATTATAAACAAAAGGCTATGATTTTCCCCTGCTATTTTGAATATTACTTTCCTCTTCCTTTGTGCTCTTTGTATTCCTTTTCTTGTGACTCAGTGTCTGATTTAGCTTTGCACATCTTGTAAGCTGGTGATGGACGTTGGTCTCTGTACGGTGACTTTGAAACTGGATCCAAAGTGGCCGAAATGTCAATGGGTGTTTCTGGAAAAGCTTGCTGCTCTCATTCACATCCTTCTTACCACCTGATGTTGTGGTAAATCCATTACAAATTAACTGGGAACTTTGATTGTTTCAGTGATGGAACTGAAATCGTTCATGGTCAGATTGAGCCTGCTGACTGTTAGCGTGCTAGCCTTGGCTAGTAGATGTCATCCTCTGAGCTCTAGAATTGCTGGATTATCCAGGCTAATTTCATTTGATGCAAGTGGCCTTTATTAGGTTTAAGGGCTGCATCATGTGTCCCACAGATTCCTGGACCGCTTCTGTTTCACTTTCATAGTTCAAATGTCTTGCTTTGTGTTACCTCTGACCTATCCCAAGCAATCTGTTCAAAAGATAATAGGGTTAAGATCATCCCTTAGAATTATACTGAAGTGACATAGTACTGTTATATGTCTTGTAAGCACTTGTCATTGATAAATGCAAAGAAATATGAAAAAATCTAAAAGAAAATCAGAACAGACTAGTTTTTTAAACTTTTTACATGTTTTAAAAATGAAAACTACACAGAATTGGATGTTAATTAATTTTTTTCTAAGTACTTCAATTTAAAAGTTGTGGTTTTGCTTTTTTTTTTTCTTTTGAGTGGCAACACATTCCAATACAAGATCTTTTCTTTAAAGCTGAGCTCAGCATTCTTTTAAAGAAAATGGTATGTGCATATCTATATTAGAGAAAAGATTTTGGTATAAAAGCCTGTCTCAGTTAGAGAAAGACTATTTTGCAATAAATATAAATTTATAAATACACAACTTTTTAAAGCTCACAGTTTTGTACGTAATTAGTAATCCAGTTTCCCTTTCTTACTTATAAATCACAATCTGGTACAAAAGAACCGTTTGGCACTTGGCTATTTGTAATGTACTCTAGTTAGTACTGGATCAATAAATCTTTTAGAACTGGTGGCAAGTCTCCTCAGTGGCTAAAAAAGGAATTTTGTGCACATTTCAATAAGGCCAAAATAGTGGACTAGCGTGTTAAATATTGTTGTGTGTTAAACAGAGAAAGTGCGTTGCATCAGCAGTTGTAGGAATGTAATCCACTTTTCAGGCATTAGCAGCCAAACAATAAGAGTGCAAAAATATTTTTTAAATTAAAGTACTATAATGTCTTCAAATTTAACTTTCATAAAACTCTGTGGAGGTTCCTGAAAGATACAGCAAGTTCACTTTCCCAAAGTGCGAAATCTTGCTTTGAACAATATGCGTCACATACGTGAAATAATTAAAGTATGATGCATCGTTAATAACTTAATCAGATTCTAATATTTTGCAAAAAATACATGGATTGTCTAAGTAATTTCATTACACTGTATGCGATAAACAGGACTTCATCAGAAATGGATACTCTTAACTGGGGAAGAACACCAATCTTACTAAATCTATAGCTGCAGAAAGTTCAGGCTCTGATTTGAGGCAGTGCTAGCATTGTCACATTTTAATAAATTCCTTCAATTATTGCATGGTTTGGCAAGTTTATTCACAACATTCTTCTTAGGAGATTTTGAAATCTGATTTACTGTGTTTGGGTGTTATAATTATTTAAGATTCACTTAGAACCTTGTATAAATTTTATCACCCATTAATTAAATTATTTCGCATATAATCTTACAGATGAAATGACACCTAGTACTTTATTTTCCTCTCCTGTTCCTCTGCTCCTTTGTCTCCATAGCAGCAATTAGGAGCCACATTTTTGTATGTGTTTGATACTATGTTTGTTAGCGATAAAAATGATTAATGATACTCTGTGAGTAATCCTCTTTGTATATATAACTAAGAATGTATCTTTGTGGACAGATGCAAGTAAACATTAATTTTTCTGCCTGTGCTCATGGGTAGCTCATGGCCAGCTGGCTGGACCCAAACCAATGCTAATCTATAAGCCTTATCACAGCTCTCATGTCATGTTATACCTGAACTGTTTTCAGTGCGGGAAAGTGAGTAAAGATTAGAGATAAATGAATAAATTTGGAGACAAAGTATGTAAATCAGAGAGTAGGTTCACACTGATATTTAGAACCAGCCTCCAGGTCCCTCTCAAACAGCACTTGTGGTGTGATGCCTCTTTTTCTACCCATGTTAGGTGAAAAAAAAAAAAGAGTTTAACACAGCTAAGGCCTTCTAGGAACTGGACTACAGGTGGCTTTTCCCTATTTCTAGGTTTGCCTTTCCTTCCAATTGTAGAGGGGAAAAAGGAAGCTATAAGATGGCTGGAAGAACAAATGCAGGACTTTGCAGGTGTAAGTTCAGATCTTGGGTTCTGCCCGGGAGCTGGGCAGGCCAGACGCGTTTTGGGGGATTTCTAGCAGAGGGCTGTGAAATCTCCCTTTGGCCGTAGCTACTTTGAGTAGACTAGAAACTATACCGTGAACACACAGTCTTTGATGATTTGTTTGGATTTCACCTCTGGTTACTGGTACAATACTTCCAGATTCTCCTGGTACTTGTCTAAGGTCACGTTGGTCGTGGAGGATTTTGCTCGTGCAGCAGAACCTCTGCATAATAGGGCATGAACTGGGTATCAGCTCAGCTAACCTGGGCAGCTTGAAGCATGACAGTAGAAAACAGGTCAGTGCTGTGCTGTGGGATCATCCTTGGTTTCCCCAAAAGACTCTTTAGAACAACAGGCAGCCAGGCGCCTATCGGAGCAGTTTTCCAGCTGACTCAGCACACCCTGGCCGAGGCCAGGTCACAGACAAGTTTGTTCTTTATAAAGAAGAGTGACAATCCCTAAGATGTTGTGCTGTTGTTTTAGTGAAGGCTGTGTGACAGTTGTACATCCCTTGTTTCTGTAACATGTGATTTCCTTACTAATTTTGCTGAACACACCACAGCAAGTATTTGAATTTTATACCAAAGGGCATATATGATTTAAAATAGCTCTAATGTGGAGCTTAATTTTGAACTAAAGAAGGTTTTTATGGTTAGCTCTCTTGATGCACTGCCTACTTCCATTTATGGAATGAGTCTTCAAAAGAGAAGTGATGACCTTAAAAAAAATGTAAGGTGATATGTAGATACTGTTTGCCACAGTTAAAGGTCACCTTGACTTTTAATCTTGACTGCCATACTTTTCTTCTCATTAAAATATTTGACAAGAATTCTTTGCATGAATGAGCAGCACAGAACACCTTAAGACTACCCAATTTTCACTAAAGATGTTGCATTGTCATAATAAATAATCATATTGTCAGCTAAAAATCATTATCTGTTACACACATTAACAAATAAAATGCACTTTTATGCATTTATTACCTTGAAGAACCTGATTTTTTTTTATAAATGGATTAAGATGCAGCACTGAATATGTTTATTAGGTTACTTGCTTTCAAATATCAAATGACTTGCAATAGTACAGAAAGAAAATATTATTTTCCAAGCACTTTGACTCCAAACATTGAATATTTTCTGTGATTGACTGTGATGATTCATTTGCCATTATGCAACTCTACTCCCATTCTAGTTCATCAGCACTTGAAAACTGAAATATTTTTCTGAACATCTGTTCAAGTATCTCTTGGTCTGATGTCTTATATAGGAGCCAGCCTAAAAATATAGAGCCATTTTAATATAGAAGCTTTGTTATTCTCTATACCCAGATGTCATTCTGAAACAGAACAAACTCAGGTTTAACTGTCATGAAAACTGACATCATAAATTTTATACCATGGAATAATAAGCCAAAATGGAAATCACTATGCATAATGCAAAAAAGTCTTGTAACTTGACCTTTACCTAAAAGAAATGATTATATGTAAAAAGAGCCTTGTGAATTAAGAATGTAATTCTTTTCACCTTCTGTAGCTTGAGGGTTGCTATAGGCACTGAGTTTTTATTGTTATTTTTATCCCACTTAACTGAATGCAGTTTCCAGCACTCAGCTGAGAGGACATGCAGAAGTGGAATAGGGGGAAAATAGGTCAGAAAGCAATAGGCCAAGCCATTTCCCTCAGAAAACCATATGTAATCACAGGCATGCTGGTGATTTTTTTTAAATGGTGTATATTTGCCTAGGGATCATTAGCACATTTTGGGAACATAAGCAACCGGCTGACATAGAGCACCAAAACCCAAAATATTAAATATTCCAAATTGCCATGAAAAGCCCCAGTTCTGAAATTTGTTTAGCATCTCTCAGCAAATGCTATTGTTTGTGAAGTAAGTGTTGAAGATGCTCTTTGCTGGAAGGATTCATTACAAAAAAGTCTTTCATGTTTTAATTAGACTGTAGTTTAATTGCAATATATTTAGGATGCTGATTGCAAGAGACTTTCTGCATGAAGGGACATATGAGGAATAGATCATACTCATTTCTACTGAGACCTGGGGTCAGTTTGTAAATGGAAAATTTTTACCTAAATTTTGTTTGTTTGTTTGTTTGTTTGTTTTTCAAGACAATAATTTTACCATAGGAATACTGACAGTAATTGAATAAATGTCTGAATATTGCCACCAAGCTGTGAGACTCAAGGAAACTCGTTTCTAAAAACATACAGAGAGTTTGTTTGACATAATCAGTGCCTTTAGATTCATGATTACAGGAAAAAAAGAACTTGTGTTGACTATCAAAAATCACAAGAGAAAAAGAAATCTCACTTTTGTTACATGTTTACATAACAGATCACTTGTAATTACTTCTTGCTGTTGTACGTTTCTCCCTAATCTGAAATAGAAAAAGGCTCACTTACGGAGCATTGGCTAAACCGAGACATCAATATTGTAAAGAGCAAACAGCTTTCCGAAGTAATAAGAGTAAAAAACTAGAATGTATAACGATGGGATTGACTCGGATGTAATGCTGATCATTTTCATAAACTTTGTCCACTTTGACACATCTTTGTATAATCTGCTTCCCCTCTCACATCTTTCCTGAAGGTAATATTTTATTTCCCTCCTGTATGGCTTTGCTGCTTGTTAAATTAGAACCATAATAGTACTATTCTGCTGAATGTTTTTCAGGTTTAGTGCCTAAAACATAAAAGAGGAATATGAAATCCACAGAGTATTCTCTGATGATACAGAGAGAAGTCAAATCTAAAAAAGGTTTTCAAGAAAATCACCAGAAAATTTCTGAATGTGAATTATATCCACAACAAATATTGGCTACCTACTCATAGCTAGTTAGCATTTTGAGTTGTGTAGATGTTTGCAAGGACAATTTTATACCAAAAGCACTACATTTTACTTCTGGTTGTATTTTCAGAAACTGTGTAGTGTTTCTGATTAAATCATCCCCGAAGTTCATGTTTGGGAAAAGACTCCACTTTAAAAACTGCAGGCCCCAGAGTAACTAGACTTTCCAAGTCTGTTAAATGAAAGAAGTTATGAGCCATATCTGTAAACTAATAGTATATATCTGGAAGTTTTTTTCTAGCAAAATGTTTATGCATATATGTAGCTTTAAGCAGATATCTGTAGCTTTAAGGCTGATTAGCATCTGTTTACATGCTTAAAATGACTTAAAATGACACCCATGTTTATGAGTTTTTTGAATCAAAATATTGATGTTGTTTCTATGGTGTGAAGTTAGTTTAAATTATCTTTTTTTTGACTGCAAGTTAAAATGCCCCATTTTTTTAGTTTCTGAATTGAATAGGTAAATATACTTGTTGGAAATGGCCTGGGGAAATTCTTCCCAAGTCTTTTCCTCCTGAAGTCCAGCAGAAATCCCTCTGCTTTGCTGCACCTTGCAATTCTGGATGCCAGCTGAAGGGGCTGTGACAGTGATTCTTAAACTGCCACATATGGCACACAGACTAAATGAAGTACTGTACATCTTTGTCCTGTCAGACGCTTTCCTTCAGAAACATGTCACCAGATCAAAGTCAAATATGTACTTTTAAGAAGGTTTTTTTCCCCTGAATAGAACACCATATCGTATTAAGGAGCACTGTAAGTTAAGCGATGATGATAGAGTTTAGCAGTTCATACCCTTAGAGCAGCCTTGTGAATAAAGGCAAGCTTTGGGACCTCTCCTACTGTATATGCCTGATCTTATACCTGTCAAATATGTTGAGTGTCGGCAATTGACCATGCCTTGCTGCCATTAAGCAAGGCTAACTGAAGGAGATGATACGTTTTATATCTGTTTGAGAAGATTTAAATCTTCTTACTGGCAAGGAAGCTTACTGAGGGAAAAATGGATTTACTAGCGGGTATCAGAGAGGTAAACGAACAGGTCTGCACATTCATCTTAGCAGACACTGGTCATCATATTTTTTTAAAAAATACGTGTCACAAGTGGGTATCTTCACTTATTTTACTTTTCCATTGGGCACCGTACTGCATCTTCACCTGCCAATTTGCCAAGGTCAGTCTAAAATTAATCCAAGTCAGTGTTATCACCATCTTGAACAATACTGATGAATTTTCCATTAGCAAGATTACTACTAAAATATTACTGCTGAATGTTTTCTACATCACAAGACACTCTGGAGGGAGAGATGTATTCATCACCATGGAAACATGAGGTTCATCTTAAGTAGTTTCGAGTTTATTATTAAACCAGCCTCAGTCACGGCTGATGGTTCTGTTGTGCAACTTGCTTTTTTTAACTGAAGGCATTTTGGTGGTAATCATGGCTGGTTTTAAATCCTGAACTGAATATGACACTTAGCTCTTTTGAAACATTTCTCATATCCAGAAAGAGCATCCTACTTGTTGAGCTCGCTCCTTTCACTACAAGAGAGGACCCTGTATGTATGGCTGATTTACTTCTTGAGCACTTTGCTAGTTGTGTTTCCCACTGGATATGTGAAAGTACAGACCTCGCCAGTGAAAAATAAGATCATTTCTCCATAATTTCTGGAGCTGAAGCAATGAGCTGTGTCTTAAATGATGGATGAAAGTTTATGTGCACAAGCCTGCGCTTCAAGACATTGGTAATACCATAATGATCGACTCTAACATGATTTCACCAAAGTCATGAGGGAGGTTAAGTTGAAGTTTCGGGATACTATGGGCTGGTCTGATCACAGGTACTACAGGAATAACTCTTAGTAAAGTCAGATTGTTCTTTGTTTGCTGCATATTATTGCTTGTAGGGGGTTCTAATAACACCTTCTGATTGAGTAACAGTCAATTTTACTAAAAGTGGTGGATGGGGGTCTCTATCTTTGTTATAAAAGATTTGAAGTCACTAAACCAGTATGTAGCTGATAAATTTGGATTTAATAGTGAAAAGTATGGGATTTTTTTTTTTTTAACTGAAAAGCCATCTTAATGTTTATAGCAGTGGAATATGAAGAAACAGAAAAGTAGATATGGGGCTTGATAACGAGAGGCACTCTCAGTAAATATCTTTAAAATATTCAGACTCTTTTTAATGATACCTCAGAGTAACTCCTAGAAGCTGAAGGATAGATTTCCATGCAGGCACAGCTCCTTGATGGTTACACTGCTCACTCACTGCTGACATCAGACGAATTCAGAACAGGAACCTTAAAGGTGAAAGCCTTCATGCTCTTCTCCCTAATCTTTTAATCCATTCATATTCTTTGACCTCCAGTATTAGACCTCCCTTATTAAATCCACCTGGGCATGGTAGATTGCTTTCCTCCCCAGAAGAAAGGAGAAGAGCTATTTATGAAAGTAAAGGTGAAGAGGACTGGTAAAAGAAAATGAGTTCTGTATGTGAAACTCTAGAAGTTTCTCTGATGACCTGGGGCTTCTATTTTGGGGTTTTAAGGGGTCACTTCTGCTTGCAAAGTTGTATTTTCATTTTCAAATATTTTGTTTTGTCTGTTTCTTTGTTGAGGCTATTGATGTTAGCAGCAAGGTCTCCTACAGGCTGAATAGTAATTTTTCCCTTTTGGGGTTTTGCTACCTTGAGGCTCCACGATTATTTCAGTAGAAAATTTAATTTCAGCAACAACAAATAGCTGTTGAGAGAGGGGCCCCACCAAGAGGGGCCCATCCTTCGCCAGGTAGAGTTGTGTGATTACTGGCTGTCTTGGTTTGATGTGACTAACCAACTAGAAAAAGTTTATGCAAATGATAGATTTGGAAAAATTCATTAAGTAGATGCTGTCTTCAGAATGGACTCATGAGTAGTTTTTCCTTAAAATGGAGCAGCTGAATAACAGCACTGCACAGGGGCAGGCATTAAATAGAAATATAAGTTTGTTAATTTTTGACTTGAGATTATTTACTCTGGTCAATAATAAACTGAGATTTTGGTAGATGCAGGACTGCCTGTAAACGCTTCTCATTCTGTTTACGGTAACACAGGACTACGTATCAATTTTTGCATGCATTTTCCCTGTTAAGCTGCTGAGATGGCTGCTTAAGGTGAAGCTTGTAGGTTTTTGAGTGATCTCCTTTAAATATTATTTAAAAGGATCAAATAAATTGTATATGCTAAGTTTAAATGTCTATCTGTGTCCCCATCCCTGCCCCCCCCCCCCCCCCCCCCCCCCCCCGGCATGAAACTCTCTGGCATTCTTTAGCCCCTGTATGTTTCATACAACTGCTTTCTCTCTAGCAGGATAAGGACAAGTGTGAGGTGCCTCCCCTCCAGATGCCTATTCAAGATGGTAGCATTCCCTCATCTTCCTTTGAGTGAGCTGTCAGAGATCTCCCCTTCTGCTTGAGTGATTCCATATATCTCCTGCATGCAGCGTTCATGGCAGTCAGGATCCCGTTCTACACTTCAGCCTCCTCTGCACCCCTCAGCACCCCAGACCCGATGGCTGCTGTAGTGCTTGTTGACCTCTCACACTGATGGTTGTTTCATGTGGTAGAAGATTGTTTCTTCCTCTTATTTATGATGTGCTTCTGGATGGTGTGTTGGGTCAACAGCACTGAGCAACGGCAACTCTAAAAGCAGCAGGGACAAGGAGAGGTAAAATTTTGGCTACTGGAGGCAGCAGCATTGCCCACAGGCTTAAACACTGAGGGCACGGGAAGCAGGTTGTGCTATACGGGTGGGCGTTTTACTACAGGCAAATGTGGCCTCTTGCAAATAGGCCATAATTTCAGGCTGATAAACAACACCACATCCAGTTTCATGTCTTGTCCTTAAAGGATGAGAAGCATGTCCCCTTGATGTATTTATGGTGAGCAGTAGAAACAGCTAGCCAGCTAAAGCTTGAACAGATGACGGTATGGATCATATGAATACCTGATGTCAGAATATTGCTTACCTTATGCACCTGTAAAATGATAGAGGAGATTTCTAGGAAATTAAAAGCATAGGAATAAACAAGTAGTATGTGGCTGGCACTCCTAATGGGGAGAGCAAATCTACATAAAAAAAGGGCTTTTCTGCTTGTTTAGACAACACCACTTAACCCTGAACAAATATTTAGATACATTATATTCAGTGGTACTTCTTTTTTTTAATGAATGGAGCCATTTGCATATCTATTTTACTGAAGCTTGGGATTCTCTTCCATGGAAACATACCCTTCTGACATGAGTAAAATGCCTTTTACCAAGACACCAGCAGTACAGAACTGCTTTTTTGTCACAGGGTCCCTTTCCTGAAATTTTCCAGTGGAAGTTTGTAGTGTCCCCTATAAAGCTCGGTGCCAATAAATCTCATCCTTATTTCATTTGATAAACAGAAGTCGCAGTGCTACTTGTCTCCATATTTTGCACTTGGCTGGTAATCTGCCTTGCACTTCTCCCACCCTCACCCCTCCCTTCTGCAACTGTCGAGTTATATTTAAATGCCAAAAAAACAGAATTAGTTTTGCACATCAACGCTGACTTATAAGGCTATTTGAAGTTAAAGCTCTTTGCCAGTTTCCATTTTCTTCACAGTGTTCCCTTCCGCTTTGGGTTTGAAGAAGGAGAAAAAAAAAAAAAAAGTTATTTAACAAAACTTGATCTGTTTGAAACTGCAAAGTCCAAGCTGTCCTTCCTGTGCTACCGCAGACA
Source organism: Athene noctua (assembly GCF_965140245.1). Lineage (NCBI taxonomy): Eukaryota > Metazoa > Chordata > Aves > Strigiformes > Strigidae > Athene > Athene noctua. The sequence continues at coordinate 9,036,839 of NC_134045.1, forward strand.
GCATGAGAAATGAAGGCTGAAGGGCTTGGCCGATTTCAGGAAAAAAATGCCCCAAAAAGGTCAGGAAGAAATGGGAGCCTTTTCATTTTGTGCTCCCCGGGTGATATTCAATAACTCTTTTGGTCTTTATACTGTAGGACGTAGGCTCATTTGCTCAATTTGGGGTGACAGCAGCGTGTTTTGTCAGAACATAGCTGGAGTTTTAAATGAGGACGGCATTCTGAGGCGGTAGGAAACATCCTTTATCTTAGCAACAGGAGGGCATGGAAATGCAAGGTTTTTTGGCAGCAGTCGTATAAATCTAGTGTTTTGGAGGGGCTGACCCAGGCTGTGTGGAAGGAGCGCTCAGCTTTCCTTTGACGGTGTGATTTCCTGCTCCACGGTGGAGAACTTGTCTGGACGGGGTCCTGAAGAAAGCCTACATCAATTACTTGAAAGGAAATCAACTCTGTCTCTGAATGCTTGGCAGCAGGAATATTCATTGTTAAGGGGGTTATAAATATATATATGTATACACGCACACAACCCTAACAAACTCTTCAAGCCTTAGCTGTTACAATGACACCCATTACCACTTGTGCTTAAACTTCTGTCAGTGCTACCTTTGTGTAAGGCTCTTTCCAAGGGGCTTATAACTTTCCTAAAAAAACAAGTCTTGGACTTTGACAGAAAATACAAGTTCTTAGTCTGGAAGGCTTCTTTTCGGATAAAAGAAGCTTTTTTTAATTATTATTATTTTTTTAAGGTCCTGTGTTGTCAGAAACAGCTAAGAACAAATCTGTTCTCAACTGAGAATGTTAATTTTTTTTTTTTCCCAGTTCACCAAGGTCAAGTGTATTCTAATTTATTTCCCCTTGAATTTTTCTGTCTTTCAAGTCACTGCCACAAATGTAAGCGTCTTTGGATAGTTTAGAAAATATAAAAATGATGAAGTGATATCTTTTCGGAAAACTGCTGCCTTGTAGTAACTCTTAAGCAGCTGTTACACCTTTTGTGTCAATAATCCTTAAATTAAAGAGTCATTAAGCACTCAGTTACATGATAGATCGTAATGGCTCAGTGTAAACCTATTGTGTAAATCTGTAGAGAGGGTCCTTTTGTTTGTGTAAAGCATAATTCTGAGCTAGAGGAGTGCTTAAATATGTATGTATATGATGGTTTCTAATGCCACTTAATGACTCATTAGAATTTATGTTTCTTAAAAAAAGTATACATTTTGGTTTTTTCTTCTTTTCTACTTAAGTAAAAAACCCATGCTCATTTTAAAAGCTTTTCATGGTTCTTTTGAACCTTTCAGGCTTTTAGATCAAAGTTCTACAACTTTCAATTTTTATTTTTTAATAGTGACTAGCACAGGGGGGCTTGAACCTGGCTATAGTAGTTCCTTGTATTGACAGGCAAACTGAATACATCACACCATCAAAAGTAATAACGGAAATGAAATCACCCTACAAGGAGGGAGGAGTGGAGCAGGCAGTGCTCATACGGGATGTTTTGCTGGGAAATCGCACCTGAAACTGTGGCAGACCTTGAACCGTGTGTTGGTGAGAGGTCTCATTCCCCCCACCAGCACTAGTGGGGTGGTGGCTCCTCGCCGCGGGCCCCCATGATCCCTTGGAGGGTGTTTGAAGCCACAGGGGGCAGGAAGGGGGGAAAATGATGAAATGAGCATGTTGCAGTGTGCCGTGTAGATCTGCACTCGTACACCCGCTTCTCGTGCAAGCAGCCCATCCTCCAACCTCTCCCACTGGCGGCAAGCTTCCCCTGGGCAGCAGGGAGAGCAGGGCAGGGTGTGCAGCAGCCGTGCTGGGCTGGGCGAGATGATGCTGGGCTGTGGGAACACGCTGGCTAACTCTGCCTGCCCCACCAAATGGCCTCATTTCTGCACGTTCCTTCCCCTCTCCATTCTCCAGCATGTATTTCAAAACTGTCCCAGACTGTATATGCCTTGGAGAGAGATTAATTTCCAATGTAACACCCACAGAGAAATTCACGTCCAAAATATGCTCTTCTGGTGCCAAAAGAAGAACAATAAATGACTGGGAAGAAGGGAAAATACATTTCCAGACTAGACAAAACCCACCTCCCTTCTTCCCTCAAGCAAAACCACATCGCCGTTGTCGTTTGGTTCCTGCAGATACTAGGGAGAGAAAATGTCAACATGGAGCAGGTCACGTCAAAGTGTGGAGACTGATGCTGGAGTGAGGGAAACGATACATTGGTCTTTTACAGTGATTTTTGTGAGTGATCTGAAGACATCTTGTAAAGATGAGGGGTCAGTGCCTCAAGCAGCGAAGAGAAGTGAACGGAACAAACAGGTTTAAGTCTTGTTGGTGGTCTTGAGATTAGAAGACAGACTATACCAGAAGCCCATTGCAACACTCGGTGAGGGAAGGCACAGAGCCTGGCACCAGGATGGTGTGTCAGAGTGGCCGCTCCTGGGAAGGGCAGAGTCCTCCCCTGCTTCCTCACTGCTGTGCTTTGTGGGTTTCCCATGCCCCCTCCTGGTGGGGGCAGCCCCTCAGGTCTGCAGGGTTGCTTTACTGCTGGGGCTGCAGGAGCTCTTGTAGGAGAATTACCCCACTAAAAGAGTGGAGTGCATCTGAAGTTTGTTTCACTCTTTGAATTATTGTATAAAAGGGATGGCTCTTGGCCCTCCTCCACTTTAAACTTCAAGATTCAGTGAGAGGAAAGGGGGGAAGAAGCCTCTTCAGGTCTCACAGTGGCAGAGCCAGGAATGGCAGCCCATCCTCCTGACTCCCAGTTCCCTGGTTCCTCCCTGCTTGCTCGTTTCCCAGGGCACAGCTGAAGACAGCTCCATTGGTGCTGGGTAGACAGAATTCTCAGGAGTAAATCCAAAACTCATTGTTGGCCAGAATTGTTTAATGACAGCCTATCTGTAATATTTGCATTTTGCAAATCGATCCATGGTCATGGCAGAATCACCATGAGCTACCCATAGGATGCTACTTTCAAGTCTTTTTTTTTTTTTTTTTTTTAACTGGAAAAGGAAAACTTGTTTGTTTTTTCTGTTTTACAAGGAAGCTTTTAACTGGTAGTTGGGATTTTTTTTTTTTTTTCTTCCAATGCACAGAGAAACGTTGCTTGAGACCAGCATCTGTTTTAAGTTAGTTTTTGACCTAGTAAAAAAACCTCTATTCATTACATGGACAAATTGCTGATATCCAAATATTTTATTTGATTAATTGACTGAAGGTAATCTTTTTCTTCAAAATACTGCAGTTTTCCTTAAAAGGAATACTACAAAGTGTGAGTGGATTTTCAGTAATCAGATGTGGTTTGACCAAAGTTTCCATACTTTTTATTAACATATTTATCACATGCAGAGTATAGTTTACAGAGACTCTCTGTAATCATAATTCATATAAATACTAATTTTATTCTGTGTAATACCTCTGAAGTAACCACTTTTCTTGCCATTTGAAGCTCTCTCCATTAGACACTTAATTTCCACTTTGTTTTTCGATCAGAGTTGCTGTGACTCTTTGAAAAGCATGAAATCTCTAAATTACGGAATCTGAGTGCTCTGCTTTCAGCCCTTGATGCTGGGGAAACTATCTGAATACACAAAATTAGAAAAACATACACAGAATAGTTGTTTAAAATTCACAGCTGTCAACATCGAGTGTTTTGTGTAAGAGAAAGAATGTACGAAACATTGAGTTAACCAAATAGCTGCAGATGGATTGGCTCTCCCTGACTTCTCCCTGGGCATTGTCTGCAGGCTGTTGTGCGGGGATTCATTTGCATGGCAGCACAAAGATCCTCTGTTGGAGCCCCTGCTCCGCATCTCCCCAGGCTTTGCCTCTAAAGGGGCCTTCCTGGCCGCCGTGGCAGTTTTCCCTGCGCCGCCCTTTAGGAACCAACTGAAATCTGGTGTTTTAACATAACGTCACAGCAAGAAGTGGGGGTTTCAGTTAGAATGAAGCTGGTGGAAGATACGGGAGCTCTTATTTTAGGGAGTTATTTGAAGAAAAGCTGTCATGGAGCAGCAGTGGTTGTTTATAAGAATAACATTATTGGCGGTATTTGGATTGCCAGCTTTTTATTTATGCTGTATGACATGACAAAAATGGCATCTGTGAAAATGAAGTATCAGAATATGTAATTCTGTATGCTAATTGTAGCCTGAGTTTTCCCACCAACACTGAGGAAATGCATTATTTATCATTTATTCTGCTTCAGAAGTCATAAAGCACCTTTAAAAACAAACAACTGAATAAACCTTATTACAAATGTCTCTGAGAATCTGATATAATTAAGCTATTAGTGGAAGTATCAGCTATATTTTGTCATAAATATGATCCTTCAATAATAATTAATTATGGTTTAATTTTTTCTTCCTGCCTATTTCAGTAATATTCTGTGGCTTGTATAGCAAAAGGGGCTCTCTGCAAGGGCAAAATCTAGGGGGCTGGAATTCCTTCTGCAAATCTTAGGGCAGAACTTTGTAGAGAAACAGCTCTGCCTTTCTTCTTGTTTTTGCAGACTCCAACTTCTATTACAATAGCCAAAGGTTTGTCAGCATTTCCAAAGGGCTGTTTTCAGAGATTTACACCTTGTTGTAGGCTGAAACTTGGCAAACAGGATTGCATGCCTGAAGGGATTTACTGTTTAACATGTCTGAATATTAACATGATTAAGCAAAAATTGGATGACTTTATTAACCATAACTTGATTAAAGGGTGATTAGTCATTTTTATGTTTGAGAATAACAGCCTTCTGCATCTGGTGCAGCAGAAAGGAGTTTTTCTGCTCAGGGGATTCTTCCTTTTGTTGAGAGCGTATTTAGTTTGTAGCATGCATCCTGCATGCAGCAAGAAAAACTATAGCTCAGATTAGAACCCGACACATAGATATTTTTTATGCCTATTTCACCTCGCCCAAATGAAACCGATACAAAGAGATTTTTCATATTTTTAAGTCATAAGACTTGCCTAATATAAATTTTCGAAAAAAGGAAAAGGCTTTACATGAGCAAAGTATTTTCCTCAGCTGCTATCTAGATCTTTATGCAAACACGCATAAACATCCACAGTGGTGACTTTTTAAAGTGCAACATTGGAGCTAGCCTGAGAAAGAGCACAGGCTGCTGGCTTGGACTCTGCACCAGGAAGGTTTTGCACCAACTAGCATTAATTATACTTGGAACTTTACAGTATTAGCTAGGACACAGAAAAATAGTGTTCTCATTTAAGAGGTTGTTTTGGGGGTTTTTTGTTTGTTTGTTGGTTGGTTGGTTGGTTTTTGTGGGTTTTTTTGTGTTTTGTTTTTTTTTTTTTTTTTTAATTTGATGGCAAGATTTGATCTATTTTAGTCATATTCTATTTTACAAAATATATTTGTGGAAGGTATGGCTCCTAGTTCCGGGGAAGGTAAGGGATGTTTTGCCATTAACTTGAAGAGTACCAATCGTGTGCACCTTTTGTTGTTGTCAGTGCTGGGAGATACGAGGTTAATAAAGATCTTCGGAGCCATAGCAAAGCAACAGTGAGTAAAAACAAAACTTGAAAGGCATTTATTCCCTTAAAATATGAAGTAAAAACATTGCAGTTAAAGCCTGGTGAAACTATTGTTACCGTGGTTAAAACCAGCCTAATTTAAAATCCCAATTTCAAGAAATAAACAATGAAGCTAAGTAATTTAATAAAAGTAACTGCTGAGAAAGACACAGTATTGATAAATTTTTATCATTACATGTGCCATTGAATTTTAATTAGAATTTAGCTATCTTACATAGTAATTAACTCAAATGAGAATTCTACACTGCTCTAGAAAAGGAGTGTTCATATATGCTAATGACTAATATGCGTGATTAAACATTGAGAAAATAAACTCCAAATGTATGCTAATAAATGGCAAAATTTTACTGTGTAGAATTCTAACAGAGGAATGGAGAGATGTTTCAAAGCATGTGTGTATTGTGTAAGTCAGCACATTATGTTTCAAAACTTAGGAGCTACCTATGCAAGTACCATGCTACCATGAGTTTGGACAGCTGAGCTCTTATGAGATTACTTGACCTTGCAAAATACAATTTTATTTTGTATTTCTCACTTAAATATTGTATATAATACTTAAGCAAATGTATATATATTTCTCCCCCAAAAGACCTGTGGTCTTATTCCTGAATCTTTGGTATGTTTCATATGGATTCCAAGAATATAAGGCTATAGCTACAATTAATTCAGATCCTGTTTTATTACTATGGGTGGCACATGATCCTGATTAATTAAACAGTGATTATTTAGCCATGTTCGTCTAGAACCGCTATCAGACCTCATTTTTTCCCTTTTTTTTTTTTTTTTCTTTCGGGGGTTGGGTGGGTGGGTGGGTGGGGTTTTTATTTGCTGCAGGCTTTGACTAGGGATGGGCAAATCTGATGGGAGAGAGAATTGTCCCCACAGACGCCTGCTCAGTTCTTGCTCAGGGAGAACCAAACTCTAGTCTGTTCAACAGGCAGAAAAAAGTTGCTGTGCAGCTCTATCATATATTTGCCTGAAGAAACAGTTTTGTGAAGCAGAACAAGGGTGGAATGACTGTTTTCTGATGTATGTTGGACAAGAAAAATTAATCTGTGCATGGTACTTGTTTTGGCTGTGCTTCAGAAGGCATCTCTTGTGATGTCACCTGTAAATAGCAGAGAACTTTGACATCGGCTCTGTGTGAGGCTGTTTAAATAAGTGCCTCATTTATAGAATCCTGCTGCCTGCAAAATGGCTCCAATGGTGTTATCCCCATGCCTGAGGGGAAAGTTAAATAATGAAACCCCAAAGAGTCTCTAACTGGAGAGAAGGAGCACAGGAGGAAGAGGGAGAGAAGGGAAAGCTGATCTATAACACTACAACCTCATCCCATCTTCTGATTGTATAGGACTTTGTAGCTAGAAAAACAGAGTATAAAGCCATAGAGATATGAAACCATTACATGAATACTGTTGCTGCTTGAAACTAAGAATAAGATTCTTTGCTGCTGGACATCTTCAGCATTCTGAAAGCAACAGCAATGTTTGATCTTGCTTTGTTAATTATTCGTAATGACATTTTTATAGATTCTGAAGATCTGGAGAGACTATGTTATGCAATACTGAGGCCCTGCAAAATGCTTGCACCTTCAGTATATGTCTGTCCCCATGAGATATATATATATATATATACACACATGTAACTATGGTCATTTGGTATGACTGGGAAAATTTGGTACTCTATTTCGGATTCACACTTATGAAGTCTAGAGAGCATAAAATCCATTAACATATGTTTGCTGTGAGATACTCCATTGCACAGTTGTGAGTTTGGACACAGAGGAGATGATGCAGAAATGATTTTAAATGTGCTTTTCAAATGTATCCTTTCAGTGTAATGGGATCTTTTTACTTCAGTCAGTGGTTGCAATTTGTATGTAAACATAAATTCCCCACACCCTATAGCAGTGCTAGTCAGTATGGTTGCAAGTTGTACCCCACCAGTGCCTTCATCACACCAGGTGTTGGTAGGTCTTGTTCAGTACTGGTAATTTGGAATATTTGATGGTATCCCCAGGTTCTTGTTGCTATTGAAAATGAAAGAGAGTTTTCCCAATATATCCCATGAGCAAGCACATACTGGATGCCTTTATGTATCCTATTGTTATTTGGGCATTCTGATGTTAACCACCAGACAGGACACTTCTTTCCTCACTAAAATGATTGCACTGGTTATGGAGGGGAATAATAACCATTTATGGCAATAGAGTTAGCCCTCTAGTTAGTGTCAGAAACATTAACCCTGTTTGATTGTCCTGCAAACCAGTTGTGCTGATTCAGCAACATTTGCTGTCATGTTGTGGAAGAAGGCTTTTGAAAAACAAGAGCCTATCAGGAATCGTAGCTACTGACTGCAGTGTGTCAGGTGCATCCTATGGTCTTTTGGGTAGATGAAGGAAAATTAGCACCAGATAGTTTACTGGAGGTGTGTATAAATCTAAAGACCTAGCTCTTGTGTGCTCCACGCAGACCTTCAGGAACACAGGACGCTTATTATGCAATTGCTGTTATTATGAAAGTTCCCTTTCCCAAGAAAATGATTGCTATTATTTTCTGGCTGCTCCATACCCCAGGAGGAAGCTTCTTGGTAACTTTCTGTAAGCTCTCTTGGATTTCTGGCTTCACAAACATAAAGTATCAGTAAGGTTAAAAATAAGTCTTGATCAGCTGGTCTGTTCTGCATCAGGTCTAGCACTGGCTGATGCCAGCTGAAGGGAAGGTGTGGTACAGTACCTCCTGCTTGCACCAGTGATTTTTCTTCCCTGCCAGCTGCACTGTGAAGTAGGTGATGATCAGCTGTTTCCTTTTGTCCCTTTCTTGGTTCTCTTGCAGGTCTTAGCTGTTAAAAGAACTGCATTTGGACAATTACCTAACCCACAGTTACAAGAATTGATAGATTGATTCTTTGGGGCAGCCATAACTGGTGTCTTTGACGAGAAGAAGCATGCTTAAGCAGAGGGACTGGTTTTCTATTAGAAGGCAACTTATATTTGATACTCTCTGAAGGTAGTCACTGTCTCTCTGTGTGATGTCATATGACAGTACATGTTACTGGGTGTGCTTCTGCATTTTTTTGCATGTCAAAGTATTTATTTGGAACTGTCCTGCTCAGTTATTCTGTCTGGTGCATCTTAAGGTGTGCAGCCATCACTTCTCAGTTAACATGCATAAGCTGGTAGGTATATTTGAAATTTGAGACAGTTCAAAATAGAGTTAGTTGAACAATAGAGGTATTGCGCTCGGTATTCACAGAATCATAGAATGGTTTAAACCGATTTTCTGAAAAACAGTCTCTAGGGTGGTTAGATTTGAAGTTTTTTTAAAGAGATAAATACATGTAATTATACATGTATATGTGTATATAAATTTTGAATACATGCATGTAAATTCTACTCCAAGGCCAGTGCCTTTTGTTTTCGTTTGCTATTGTTGAAGCTCTGAATGTAGCTCATCTACATTCATCCCAATGAACTTTTAGCTGCTTAGCTCAGGTGTTGGCAGTCGAGCAGCCACAGCAGCCCAGAGCTCAGTGCAGACTCAGTATCCAAGTTGCAGACAGACACTGCAGCCTGTCTTCAGCTCTGTGCTGCACTGCGCTGTCATCAGCATCATCGAGGTTTAAAGCTAGCTTGAATATTTCTGCTGTCCCTTTCCATACACTTTTCTATACATACACTTTTAGACAATCCTACTTTTAATATTGTGAAAGGTATTAATTGTGTGTGACTAAGAAGAGTGTATTTTCGACCCCGTACATTACATCACTAACGCTTACTTCCTTTAGCACCACCTTTATATGTACTATTTAAGAAAATCTTAGTTCACTTAATTTGTTAAATAGATTTTGAAAAAGAAGAAATGATGGATTTTCCTTATTTTGCTGTACAAAACTTATAGTTAATCAGGCTCATCCTTTGGGATAGGTTTTTGATTATCTAGTATGGACAGCTCACTAGTCTTACTTAAAATGATACACTTTAAATAGACATGTTCAAAATAATGCTTTACAGACATGATTAGATGTTTTAAATAAATGAAATACAGGTCCATGGAAATTTTACTCACATTTCTATTGTTCTTAGTACAATTTCTGAGTGACTTTGTCAGTGGTTTCTGACAAAGACTTAAAATAAACACTAACACCAAATTCCAAAACATGTCAAGCAACTGTTGTTGAAGATGAACTTTTTGGTTATTATGGAACATATTCTGCTGTCATCTATGTTTCGTTAATCTAGAATTATATCTCTTCAACTTTAATTTACTGATATGCTAAAAATGCATTTCTTTGCCTCAGTTTCCCCCATCACGAAGACAAAAGGTTTACCAGTGCAAGACCATAGTAATCTGTTATCTTAAGTTTCATGCTCTGTAAGCAATAGAATACAAATGTGTACTTGCCAAATAGGTTCAAAGTGACAGTTTACAAGCATCAGGTCAAGTAATCAAAATGTTACAGTGTATATTTGCTACAAATATAAATGTATTAAGTATCTTTAATTGCATTGTTCGCAAGTAAAGTAACCCAACACCATCTTCTCTGGATATTATTTTCTGAAAATTTTAAGTAAAGCTATAATAATATTTATTTTTGTTTTATGTGATGAACAACAGTCTTAAAACTAATTCTGGTGAACTAAGAGTTGTATTTCTCAGGAACTAACTACCACTATTTGACTGCTGTTGTAAAACTTTATTAGGCAATACATCTGACCTCAAATTGGAAATTTGTGTTGGAACCAGTTTAGGAAATCATTATAGCTCTGTTGTGAATTTTATATTTGTCTAATAAAACACAGCAGGAACTACATGACATGCACTAATGTAACTGATGCTAGCTGCTAGACATGTTTTCAGCTACTGTTTTCTACCTCGTATAGGCACAGGATAGGAGGAAACTAAGCAGAATTTAGTAACAGGGATTACTTTTTTTTGCTAGCAAATTCCTGTTCCATAGTTTGTGGCTACTTTTAGGGGGGAGGTCAGCGTTAACATTACCATATATATACCGGGATATACATATGTATTTGTAAAGAAAAATAAGCATCACTATGATGTTAAAGATACAGATGGGGAGAGTATATGTTGTTCTCCAGACTGTATTAGGAGCATCATTAAGTTCCTAACGACGTTACCTGACCAGATGATTGTTCTTGGTTTTGGGAACAGGCATGTTAAAAATGGGATAAAAGAAGATGGTCTAATGTGAATACGGTTACAGAAAAAGAAATGAAAGTATCTAAAGTGAGAGGAAAACTTGAAAGCTGAATATCATCAAATTAAGCATCCAGAGAAGCCCCATGCCAAAACATAAAATGAACTGGTACATCATGTTACAGATCTGGTAACACAGGTTTCTTAGTTATATCATATGGAGCGAGGACTAGTGTAAATACAGAATAAAAAATACAGTATCGGTATTTGAAAATACAGGAGAGGAGTAGAAGGGATTTGAGAAATCAAAAGTTTTTGAGTCAGATCTCAGAAGTAAGGTGGACAAAGAATAGGTTGATGAGGGAGATGGAGAACACTGCTTCACTCCAGGACCAGATCTCTCCAGCCATACGATGACTGGAGCGGGAAGAGTAAGAGTATGCAGGGCCTATTAGCCCTGTGCTGGCCTGAGGTGGGTGTTTCTGGTTTGGGCTTCCTGCTCCCAGAGAAACTGGCTCTACCTTGGGAGGCTTCAATCTGCTCAAAGCTGGGAGGGGTCTCTCCCAATGAAGCGGTTCTTTCCACAGAATTTTGTAACTTCTGTCCAATTCACCTTTGCATTTTCTCTCAAATTGTCAGTATTGACTACATTTCCCCTTTTCTTTAGCATGGTGTCCAGTCCCATTCAGTTAGAGCAGTGAACCACAGTTTTTCTCTTTTATGGGTGTTAAATACAAAAAAGAGGTACTATATATTTAGTGACCTCTGGTTATGTATGGCTTATCCTGAGCCATAATGTTATCGCTTCTTGTCCAAATTATCGTCACTCTCATTTTAATAGCCTTCTGGCAGCTCATAGCACAAGTGTTGGTTGGCTGCCATATTGATCACAAGAAGGAAAATTTACATTCGCATATCATGGTTTGCTGCCTGCTCTCTCTGCGTTACTGCTTTGTGCATGCTCAGCACTTCTAAACACCAAGGCCATCTTTGTTCGTTCATTCATTCTTTCATTCAATCATTTGTTCTTACAGATCTAGAAGTGTAACTTAAGGTACAAAGCACTAGCCATGCTGGATACAGTCTTTGTAGAACCTTGGTCCATTGAAATGACTAATTTTTTCCCAAAAGAATGAATGAGTAAGCTTGGCAGTAGAAGAAACATGGACTCTATTCTCACTTTAGCCCGTCTGGGGTCAGTAGGCAGCATTAACAGCTCTTGTTTAATTTATGTTACTTATTAGAAGGCTTATCTTCTCCTTGTTGTTATTTAGAAAATGGAGACATGAGCATTGAATTAAGAGTGTTGGAAAAAATGCTCTGTAAATATTTAAGTTATTTTTAAGATTTTGACTCCTTTGTTTTTAATTTGCTCTGATTTAATTCTATTTTTAAAAAGCTTGGTCTTTACACAAAGAAAAAAGAAGGGAGGACGGAGAAGTGTACATTGACATACTAAGTGAAAAACCTCAAGAAAAATTACAGTAAATTAAAATTTATTTCCCAAGGGATAAAATATATTTCAGTGGGATGAAGGAAGAAACTAATAGACTTTCTATGAACGGACATTTTTATTTAAAGAATAAGCTTTCAGGCAAATATAATTCTGCAGCCTCCTGAGGATAACATTTTTTTCTTGTTAGGAATAACACCAATTAAAAAGTGAACAATTAAAAGCACTGAAAGTTTGTCAGTGTATGTTTTCCATGGAGCTGTGCTTTCTATCACGCTGTTGCTTGCTTAACATGCTTTGTACTGCTGGTATAGCACGCAGTGCATCTGTGCTTCCAGTCTGCAGACTGTTAGTTAATTAGTTAACACTGCCAAACATAAACGAATTGTGTCTGCTAGTCTGAAGTGCTTGCTAACAAATCAAACCTTTTGGGGGTATTTTATAATTTTGAAAGCATGCAATTTGACATTTTAGTTTCTTCTCACCTGTTGCTTTCTCCACCAGTATCTCTTCTGGAAGGGGTGAAGGGTTTTTTTGTTTAACTCCAGATATTAATATCAGTGATCTTGCACAACACACTTAGACTAACAGTACAACTGACAAGACAGTGCTGCAGTGCAGTGCATATGTGAAAGTCAGCAGGCAGATGAAGAGAAGAACTTAAACCAGCTTTGTTGCTAAAGAAGATGTAGAATGAAATGGTGCCCCAAGGAAAAGGGTTTGCAGGAAGAAGTAATCATGGACTGAGTAGAAACTGTTTTTTCCAGCCTTGCAACTTCCCCCACCTCAACTTCTACTAACCCACCCTTGCATAGGTGCTGTCTGTCCTCAGTTCTGTTCAGCATGGATAGGCTGACACCTGTCCCCTTTACCCTCTTTTTCTGCTCCACAGGTTGTAATTACTTTTGTCTCCTCAAATTTTTGGAGTTGACAGCAACAATGTAGATATTAGATAAGCAGTCCTTAATCTACTCTAAGATACATGTCTGTTGTATTTCTTGGCTCTAACAAAAGGTTCCCTTCTTGAAAATGTGCCCACCTTTTAAACAGTATAATTTGTTTTCATAAAGGATGCTCTTTCTTCCTTTAAACCTGGTCTTTCTCACTACCATTCTTATCAGGCATCAATTCCCTGATAATGATATGGATGTTAAAAACCATCCTACTTGCTAAAAGACTTTGAACCCATGAAATCTACAAAACCACATTTTCTTTTATAAAAAACCCAAACAACTAATATCTTGCTTGTTTCATCAAGGAGCAATAGACACTTCAATTTTTTATTTTCCAATGGAACAAGGTAAGAAACTGATGTTCTGGAAGTGTCTCTTAGCTATTAATGGTGGGTAATAGCTCATGGAATCTCATATTCTTTGTTGTATGAAACCAGATCCCTTTTGAAATACTCCTTAAAATAAACACCTCACAGTTTACTTCACAGTTCTATTATTTATCCACCTCATTATATATTCCTTTAAATGTACCTAGGTATATTTATCTAGTTTGAAGAAATGTGACTGTGTGTACCATAAGGGAGTTTCATTTGGGGTACAGGTAATTATAGGAAATTTACCTTGGTATTTAATTCTTATGTTTATAGTTTCTTCTGTTTTTAAAGGCAAAGCTACTTGGTCTGATGTATGATGGCAGTGTAGAGCTGTGGGGGTGAAAAAAAAAGAAGACATTTTTGTTTATTCTAACCACATGGTTCTCAAGTTCTTGAAAATTTCAGTTGCATTAAACATAGAGGGTACCATCATTTTTCACAGATCTCCTTGAAAATTCATTTCTCGCACACACAAAAAAGATGATTTAATAATGTTAGATGTTTAGAAAGTTGAATGAAAATACTCCATAGCTAATCTTGACGGTTCTATCTTGGAGAAAAGCCAGCACCCCAGAACAATGCATAGCTAGTGCATTTCTAATATGATCCAGAAATCAATACATATGACCAGATTTTCCAGTCCACCACGCTTATTTTGCAAACCCATCAGAGATCTGCATGGGAGCATTCCCCGTGTCAAGGAGACTCTCTGATGGTCAGAAGCTGGTGAAGATGGTGTAGCTGCCTCATATGCCATTTATCTTATCCCCTCACTGGGGAATGAGGGAAGACATCAAAAGCATGCCAGCATGAAGAAAGGCTGAAGGGTGGATCTGTATTCCATTGCCTCAGTTCTTCCCCATGTCCCTGTTTTACTGTCGGAGTGATGCTAGTAGCAGAAATTAAAATGTGTGTCTTTTAGCTTAAACTTCTGAAGAGATAACTAATGCTGCATACACATTCTTCTCACCAACAGGAACAGAATTATCTGTAAGTCATGACTGTGCTTCCCTAAGTGATGCTGAGATGGTGCCCTTCCAAGGTGCAGCACAGCTACTTCCCTCGGCAGGGCTTCCCTCTCACCCCCCGTGGTGTGCAGCGAAGAGGAGCTTGCACAAGTTTTAGCCTGTGCTGCTCTCCACAGAGCCTATTAGCTCATGTGCACCCCTAGCCTGAGGTGGTACACCGCTTTTGATTCCAAGAAAGGAAAAGCTTATGTGCCTTATTTAACTGAAGACATGCCCTATGGGAAGGGGCAGCAGAGAAGTCGTCCCTGTATTGGGAGGATTCATTGAAAGCTTGATTACCTCACAAAGCTTTGTGTGGCAGGTGCTAGCATTCTTCCATGCTGGGATAACCCGTATGGATTTTTGCTTCCACACTGCTTTTCAAAGGTGCCAATTTTTGGCAGTAAATTCTGCTGACTTTTCTAAACATCTAGCCACCCAACTGGAAGACCAGAGAGATGGCTATTGTGTGTGCACAGACACCATATCGTGTGAAGTTGGGTAACGTTGGATTTGCCACACGCATGCAGGTCAAGTGCTCACATGGACTGTGACAAACCTTGACCAGTGCTGGCAAGTCTGAAGTGTCCCTGTAGTGCTGGCAACTCTCCCTGCTAATATACTGCCCAAAGGTATTGGGAAATGTTCTGATGAAGCTGGAGCTTTTGTGAAAGAGATGGTATTTTATAGAAGGACAAAGAGTTTGGGAAAAACACTCTTGCAGAATTTAGCTCTGCTTTTTTCATTTGCTTGTCTAGACAGCCAGGGTACTTCTCTTTGGACTGTGCAGTTTTGATGGATTTTAATCCCCGAGCTATTTTTGATTCCTTGTCACAGTTATGACATACAGTCTTAGCTTTTTTTCCCTCCTTCAGGATGCATGCATCCATGGACTTGAATGGGTGTAGGAAAGATAAATGGCTAAGGGAAAAGGAAATTAGTCTGAATGTTCTTAGAGCAGGAGCAAGGAGAGTATATAAAGGCAGACTGTGTGACAGAGATAAAAACTAAATGAAAATTAAGGCTCAAGAGGAGGCCTGGCTGATAGGGGGAAAGGAAGTCCAAATATTTTCAGATAATACCCAAAAGATGAAATGTAAAAAATGCTCCATTAAATCCCATTTCCCCCTTACTTTGATATTTTAATTTCCCATTTCACTTTATTTTATAATTTCCTTCAACCATTCCAATGATACTCACTCTCTAGTGAAAAACCTACTGTTGCAAATCATTTTCCCAAAGACTCATCCTTTAGCCCAGCACTATTCAGTCCCTGTCCATTTAGATTTCGATACGTATCTGAATACAGAGCTGACAGAAAGGTTCACTTCTATTTATAAGTTTGTGGCTGGAAGTTCAGATGTGGGCTGTCGAAAACAGTGAGAGGTATATGTTCTTCAGAAATATAATGTCAAAAGTGGGATGTACAAAACACAGACATGCTTTACATCATCATGTGGCACTTAAGTATCACTACGAACAGTTTCAGTTGTTTAATTATTTTCATTTTGTTGCAAGTTTCTTCTATGTAATGATAATTTGTCCACTCAGATTTGTGTTATTTCAGGCTTCACTCCAGCAAAGCACTTAAGCACTCGATTAACTTTAAGCACGTAAGTAGTCCCATTGCTGGAATGGGACCATAATAAAGGAGAACGTTTCAGGAGAAACTGCATTTTAGGGGGATAGTGGTGGGGTTTGTTTTGTTTAAAGTATCAACAGCATAGTTTATTTAGCTGCCTTCTAGACAGTAATCTTATTAGCAAAATTGGTGGGATTAAGAGGCTATTAAACAAAATCTGTGTGTTTTTACATCAGTTAAAATCTGTATTGTATTCCCTTAGAATACAACAATTCTGTTGTGCAATAACTAGATTTTAATGTAACCAAGTCACTTCAGATTGCATTAAAATACATTTATTAAATTACTTGGCCGCTTTAGACAAGTGGGTTGGAAGTTAAAAAATGCAAAGAGGCTTTGAAAGTCTATTTTGTAAGATTTCTTGCAGTTTTTCTTCATCAAAACTACATTTGTTTACCGAGCAACATGTAGTAAGTGTTAATTTTATGGACATTCTGCTGCGTCTAGAATGAAGCCATCTGTCCCCAAGGTGGCCGGGGTAAGCAGCCTGTCTGTCATATTGGTGTGCTCCAGACAGTGATGTCATCAAAGTTTGTTTGCGTTGTTTTCTTATTGCAGACAGGAAACCCACCATGGCAGTTCCGTCCCTCTACTTTCTGCTTTTTAGCGCTTTCAGATACAAGTTTTTACCATGAAAAAGCTAGCAATCAGTAAGACTTACTTTACCTGTATGGGGAAACTTCAGTGCTCTTAATGAAAAATCTTAGTTAAAACCAAGAAATTAAAAGCTGACAGCAAAACAGAACAGACACCAGAGCTTTAAAAAATAATTTATCTGCTCTGTCCCCTTAGAAATAAATGAAAAGAAATGTCCCCAAGGAGGAAACAGTGTCTCTAATAATGTCATTTACTTATTTGATAGAAAGTTTTCTGGTACTAACAGAATAAATAACCTTTTTGCTAAGAATTCACTCATGAACAAAACAAAACAGTATCTCAAGTTTCTGAATATTAACATTTCTGGCAGTGATTTTCTTTTCAAGTTCATTAAAATGAAAATACAAAGCTTTATAGGTAGGTGTTGCTATGTTTGTAGTACAGATTCATTTACTTTGACAGCTGATATATTTGGAATAGTGGCAGAACGGCTTCAGTACTCGTCCTGCTTCTCTGATATAAGCAGGTGACTCCTAATATTTATTGATGGTTTGGGGGAATGGTTTGATAGAAGTTGAATTGTTGCAAAGTAGATTCTCAGGTCTTCTGAAGTTTTTTTACTGAGTGCTTTGATCTTTGTTTGGCAGATGTAGAAATAACATTGCCTACAATCTGTAGGTGTTCTCTGCGCTTTTTCAACTAATTGTTTTGTGCATCTGACGAGATGCAAATTTACCCAGATCTGTCTACAAAGAGGCTTCTCTTCTGCCTGGTCTTTTTTTGTAGAAAGTCAAACAATGTTATTTTTACCCACTTCTAAAAACTGGTTCTGAGCATATCTTTTGACATGCCTGCTTGCCTTCCGCACTCCCAGATGTCACCAGCTCCCCGCCTGTGTTACAACATCCCTCCTGGCTGGCACATGGGACTGAACTGGGAAGGAGAACAGCTCGAGATGGAAAACAGCATTCCAAAGTGGGGAAGTCCCCTGTCTGTACAGCAGACACTTGAGTGTCACATACTGATTGTCCACTTCTTACACAGTGATTTACATGCTGATGGGCTCAGCCTTGTAATTACATAGGTATACGCACTCTACATTTTAAACTAGACAGCCTGGGCCTTAGTGGCAGAGCAGCTGCAGTGGAATGGAAGCTGGGGAAATATGGAGGTGGTCAACTTGAGGTGAGTTCTGCGATATTATAACTCTTATCTGAGCTAGCTAATTTTAAAAAGTGCCAATATCCCCATACTAGACAATGCAATCTGTGAGTGTTGAAATAACCAAAGAAAGGACATTGGATGCTTCTTCCTTACATATGGACCTAAGATGTGAATAGCTTCTCAGCTTTCTCAAATATCATTTTACCTTTTATAAGCTGCTCCTCATGCCCTAGTGCATTTATACAACTCTCTTATTTGTGAGGAGAATGTTTCTGAATCCTCAGGAGAATCAGAACATATCATCACTTTTACATCCAGATTTAATTTAATTGTGTTTCTCAGGTTTTTCTGAAGATGTTGGATCCTTTTCAGCAGTCCTCTCGCCTAACGCAGCTAAATTCCCTCTTGAATTTGATGTGAAAAATGCTTGAATAAGGAGTACCGTGAAGATTCAGTTCTCATCCTTCTATGTCATTAATAGTTATTAACTTGATTTCCAAAAGTGCTGAACACCTAAAGCTCTTAGGAGAGATTAGCACAGGAACTGCTGATACTGAAGTCCTCCTCTGGAGAGTACACAATACCTCAAAGTCATCGAGAGGGGCTGGGAATAAGGAAAGCCACTTCCACACTACAGTCCCCTTTCAAACTGCTCAGTGGCATGAGGAAGAGAGATATAAGGACTGTCAGCAGATCAGCTGTGATTTCTTCCGTATTGGGAAGAATGGGAAATCTGCAAAGGGTCTGTCACTCAGGCAGGGTGACTCTGAAATCACTGATGGTACTGCATGCTACCATGCACAGCATTTGGAGCTTGCTGATTCCTTGTCCAGCATTCATGGTAGGTCATAGCAGAGCACAATACTTAGGGGTTAGTTGCATCTTTTAATTTAAAAATAGGAAATACAGAACCCTGATGTGACACTGAAGAGAAATATCCCAGAATGCAGGCAGTTTTCAAATGTGTAGTATTTGTTATTGGTACGTTCTTCGTTAAATATAAATTTTAAAACTACTGGGTTTGGATGTTTAATAATGGCCATTGCTGTTTAGCGCCTGTAGCCTGGAAAACATTCATAACCCTTTTCTGGAGGCTTGACGATATGGCAAGACTGGCGATACTGGCAGAAAATCCTGGCCCTGGTAAAATAAATGAACAAACCTCAGACTGTCTTCATTTAGATCACAAAACTCACCTTGAATTCAGCAGTGGCAGAAGTTTAGTGTATATTGTGGACTAGCTAAAATAGAAAAACCAACCTATTTTACTTTATTCAACT
Source organism: Athene noctua (assembly GCF_965140245.1). Classification (NCBI taxonomy): domain Eukaryota; kingdom Metazoa; phylum Chordata; class Aves; order Strigiformes; family Strigidae; genus Athene; species Athene noctua. The sequence goes on from NC_134045.1 coordinate 9,056,008, forward strand.
TTCAGTTCTGTACTCATTTCCTTGCCTTTTTGTTGCTTGCTGTCATTATTTATTCCATTAGTAATAAATTGGACTCATAAATGACTACCAAATTAAGTTCATTTCCAAATGATTTTAATACAACTTTCATCAAAAATCAAATTTTCATAAGCTTGTTATAATGTAAAATATGTTCACATAAATGAGCATGAACACATGTGTACTCATGTGTGTTTGTGTATATATATGCATAAAAGTATATGGTGAATCTGGGTATATTAATTCTATTTCTTAGAAGAGAATGTCACAATATATTCAAGATGCGGTAATGTATTACTTTTCTAACTGCTTTAAAAAGCCTTGAATTCTTGCAGAATATGGTTTAGTGGGTCAAACATCCCCTTTCCTCTCATTTATCAGCCTTTTGATCTTGTGTCAGTTCTAAGTGTTGGCATGCTTAGGCCTTAACAGTGTGCTGCAAGATCACAAAAAGGCATAGTTATATCTTTAAAAACTTATGGGCATCCTGGTGCTACGTCCCAGCATAGTTTAGCAGATGTGGTATTGAGTTCCCCCAAGTCTTCACTACCCCTTTGTCTATTTTTTTTTTTTTTTTATAGTTTTGTTCTGCATTCCTTCCACTCAACCTCAAGTAGATGGAAGCCTGTTAGTTTATTACTTACATATGTCTGCACCCTTTTACCTCAGCAGGGAAAGACAAAATATTGAGGAGGACTGTAGGTTTGGGATGGTCAGCTAATCCTTCCCCACCTTGAACTAATCGCCAGGCTGATGTGTTATTGTGCTGAGCTCTGTTCTTCAGTGCATTGCCAGTGGGGTTTCAATTTGTAGAAGCATAAACAGATACTAAAGTAAAAAGAATGGTGCAGTGATTTGTTAGCAGAGTTCAGATCAAATTATCACAGCGGTCCCCTGCTGACAGTCCTAACAATTACCTCCTTTTTCTTGGTCTTTCAAATGTTTTCTGTTTCACTTATGTCTTGGTAAATACTGTGTTTCTCACTGTGTTTTAGTTATTTATCTACCAATGGGAAAGAAACTGAACCTCCAGTTTCCATTAGTCTGAATTTCTTTTTTTTTTTTTTTTTAATAAAGTATATCAGCAAGGTAACTAAAAATGGTTTCAGCTTTCTAGTGCATACCTGCTTTTATAAAATTTTCCACCTCTTTTAGAGCTTTGATCGTGACAGTATAGATCTTACTGACATTTAAAAACTTTCGAGAGGAGCAGCTACTAAATAGGAAATGAGTAAAATGTTGTATACATTAAGCCAATATTAGAGTTTAAAGCATTTGAGTCCTATTTTGAAATCAAATTGGGTGTGTGTCAGCAGATATTATTCACTTTTTGTGGAATGTATTCAGCTGATGTTCTGTACAAGTTGTCTAGAATTAACTTCAACATTTGTTTCCACTCTTTTTCTTCCCTTCCCTATTTTCAACTCTTGACTTTCACTCTTGCATAGTTACATTTGTCTGCTTCTTACAATTCTAGAGGGACTGATTTATCATCATTTGCTAACATATCTGTCTCAAAATCTGAGCTTTGATCAGCTTGTATTTTATAACTTACATCTGTTCTATGTTTAACCTTTTGTAATGCTGTTTCTCAAAAATATTATCTAGTATAACAAAAGAATCATGTTAGTCTAAGGGTTCTGTTAAAGAAAAAAATAAAATAGTATATACCTGTCTATTTTGCTGTATTTTTGTTACTCTTTCATAGTCTCTTTTTCAGTGAATCTATAAATCTGTCTCGCTAACTTTTTCCTGTGATTGCTGCTGAACTATAAACATCTTTCTGTTCCTCCTCTACCCCTTTTTTTTTCCACAAATAAAGCTTGTTGTGCTTCACAGCATCCCCACCAGCAGCATCACTGCTCTGGCCCATTTGCTGCTGGAGGATCCAGATCTGGCTTCCAAAAAAGTAAATGTGGTGATTTAAAGTACTCCCACAGTGGGCTGCAGGGGACAGCAGAAAGCTTCTTGGTTTTGAATAAAACTGGACTAAAAATTCTGTCTGGTACTAACTCACATTAATCCTACAAAGATGAGTCCTTTAAATAAGATAGATGGATGGTAGGTTTGGTGGAGCACTGAGACAGATCTGTATATTCTGTTGCTACCTAATCTGTCTTCAAGAAAGGAGATTTCATTTAAAAGGATTTACCTCCAGACTGACTCTGTCTTGGGTCAGACTTGACTAACACTGGGATAAGAGTAAGAGATGCGTGAATAAGACTAAGGCCTTTAGAAAGTTGTCGGCTGTTTCCCAAGTTATAAATAAATGAACCTTGCCTGGCACTGATCAGGCTATTAACATTGATGAAATAATAAAACATTTCTGCTCAGGATTTTTTTCTCTATTTTTCCTTCCTCAGATGTAAGGGGGAAAGTCAGCCCTTCTCCGTTTCATTTTTGAGGGCAACGTAACCATCATAAAAGGGCCACAAGCAAGGTAACAGTACCCCATGGTCCTCAGGGAGAAATGCAGTTGATGCCAGCGAGCCCTGTGATCTGTTCTCTGCGCTGATGTGACCACATCAGTAGCCTGAGAATAGCTTCAGTATTTCTCCATCGTCTAAGAAGCTTTCAGAGTCCTTTAGCTAAATCCACAGCCACAGATTAGTAAATACACAAACTGCCTCATCCTGACTGTATTGCTGTCTGGATGAATCTGGCCTGAGGACCCATCAGCAAAGAAATACCCACAAAAATCTAAATAATTCCAACTCGTGTGTCTTTCCAATGTAGTAGACACTTTTAATACAAATGGAAGTCTTATTGGCATAGGGGCTGAATTCAGTCTTGGCATAAATGGATTCAGGGGGAACTATACTTGCTTGTAACAGAGCAAATTTTGGCTTCAGGAGTGGAGATATAAAGCACTGAGGAGCTATATATTTTGAGCCAGCAGGGCCATTACAAAAGGCAGAAGGATAATTGGTATGGCATCACTTCCTTAAGAAAGATTATGACCTATGGAAAAAGATTCATTACCTTTGCTGCAAATAGTTTAGAAAACTTGGGCAGATAGGTTGCAGTGACAGCAAATACACCTGTCTAGTGATTAATTAAAAACAGCAAACCAAAGCATGGCCTTTGAGGTATAAAGTATTATACAATATATTCGATGTATTTGTAATATATTTGGATGAAAGAAGAAAAGTAGGATGATAGACAGTAACAGGAGCAGTTAATGAATGAAAGGTGGTGGTAGATCTAGAATAGAAGAGTAACATTTATTGCTTGTTGCCACTTGAGACACTTCCCCGGAAAGGTATGCAGCACTGTCCCTGTTTGTAAGTAGAGAGATGAAGTGGCAAACCCAGGAGCTGAATTTACCTTTTCTGGATCCTTTCCAGTATTGTAAATATAAGACTAAAGAAATGGTAGTTGACTATTCTCCTATAAACAGTTTTCCCAGGTAAAAGTCTACATAGTAGATACTCATCCTATTTCATTTTTTGTCCTGAGAACTTGCAAGATTCTGTTCTGCATGATTTGATCTAGAAGCCATCTACTGTTAACAAAATGTTAAAATTTGTATAGGTAAATTCTTTCATGGAGTTCTTGTTTGATTCTATAATGTTCCTTCTGAGAAGATGTAAATATAGAGATAACTTATACCAGATAGAACAGAAACACATTATTTTCTATTCTCAACTTGGCATTTAATGGTGTTGAACATTTTACTTTACCTTTAGTTTTGATGTGTACCAGCCATAGGCAGACCAGAACTGCATGTTCCTCTACAACTGCAGTTGACTTGTAGTTTTGGTAGTATACCTGCATATACAACTCCTTTGATGAAGGTAATAGAGAAGTACTAGCTAAAAGTTACAGAATATATTTTTTGCTCAGAGGAGTTCACAAAATGTTTATCTTTGAAAAATGCAGAAGCCTATTAAAAAACATAAACAAGTGTAAGGTACTTCTTAAAGTCTTTGACAAAGGTCACAGGTGTAGGGAGGTCGAAGTGATATCTTGTTCTTCTAAATATTTCAACAGATAGACAGACTTTTGATTGCATTATCTATTAAAAAATTGCTTTGAACCTTCCGCCAATGCAGACCACTTGTGCTTTCTCAAACCAACAAAGGTTCGGTCAGCAGATAAGAATTTCTGACCGTGGAAGGGCAGCTGCTTTCCTTTCATCTTTCTTCTAGTGTGTATATGAAATGTTTGCTTAGCCTGGCCCTGCTATCATGAGGACTTTTTTTTTCCTTAATCCTCCCTCTAATTTGAATCCTACACCCAGTCTGCAAATAAGACATGAAGAAAATTTAGATTTCAACAGTGCAAGGTAATCCTGCTGGATGCTCAGTACTTCAGCCCCATTTTAGCACAATACCTAGCCTTATCTGACTATACATATGCTTATCTGTAAGCCTAAACTTAAGCATATGATTAAATGCTCTGATTGATTAGGACTAATGATCCTCACTGAAGTACTAAGCCCTGTGAGAGAAGTTTGTTTTACAGGCAATTTTGCTGTTGTTCTTCTATTGTTACTTCCCACCAGAGGAGGTAATTAAGGAAGTGTTTGTTTTAAAAGCACCAGAGCAATTTTTGTAATTTTTTTTTATCTGATTCTTGAAAATTCACTTGTGACCAATCTTGTGTTTATTGGTCTTTTATTACATATTTTTCTTCAAAAGCAAACATGATCTCTAGAAATTGTGCCAATGATATCCAGGTATGTCTCTTCCTTTGCAAGACACCTCATCTATGTGCAATGTTAATGAGAAAAATATTAAGACAAAATGCATAAAATTGCTTTCTAGAAAGGTTCAATCTATATGTAAATGTAGAGTTGAATACAAGAGAACTGGCTAACAGTATCCTGAAGGAAAGATGGTATTCACACAGACTGGATCATTATAAATGTATGCTTTCAGGTGCTGCCTACTTTAACATAATATGGTTTCCTAATGAGAAAAATTTGTGTTTTGTTTTACTTCCTTCTTGCTGTCTCTCAGCCTGTCTCTTTTTTCATTTTAGCCAACTAGGCCTGGTGGAGTGAGTAGTATCATGAAAACAGGAAGAAAGTTTGAGCTGGAGGTTGCTGATTTTCGTGTGACACCTGGAAGGGATGAATGTAAGGCAGTAACAGGTCAACTAATGATTTATGAGATTTTGACTACCATAGATGTTTAATAAGGATCTCTTGTCTGTATGCCATATTGCTTGAAACAGTGTGGAAATCAAAGCTCAAAGAGTATGTTTGAACAGGGAAAACACTGCCTTTCCTGCGATGCTGGCAAGCGTTGCCTTCACAAACGAGCTTCCCCATGCAGGCTCTGGGCAGGAAACGATGAAGTTTTTCAGTCTGTGTTTTGGCATAAGACAGTACAGTGGTAGGTGCTTTAAGCACTGATTTCTGAATACCCAGTTCAGCAGCATCAAACTAGGAGACAGTAATGAAGGTTAACAGCTCTTCCCGTTTTATCCATGAGGAGAGGGAATTCTTCTGGATGGATTTGTTATAAGCAAAGTGTCTCACTGTCCTGCCTGTGTGTCATCCTAACCACTACAGTAAAGCTTTTGAGGGGCTTTACAAGGAAAGGAATGGAGGGAGTTTGAAGACATGTGAAGGACAAGGCAGCAATCAAGCCTTACATTTTCTGAGGGCTGGGGGGATCTATTTTCCCTAGCAGGATTCCATTAAGTTTTCTTGGCATTAAACTGCAAGTATTTTAAGCTACTGCACTCTGGAAGAGAAGCCGTGTGCTTTCATGATACTCAAACTTTGATCCTAAGTTGCTGTAAAGCTCCAGTTCAGCAAAATGCTCGTGTGTGCTTGATTTTAAATACATGAATACTTACAGTGACAGAATGGTCAAGAGCAGCTTGAAGTCTACTTTGCTTCAGAGCTAAGCCACTATGTAACTTATGAGTATGGTGTATTATCAGTCTAGTGCACCTATTTCTATACAACCCTGCCTTGGAAATGCATTCCCTAGAGTTGGTGGGATTTAAGTGCATACTTAATTTAGGAAGAGCAGGGGAACAGTGCACATGCTTGATTTATATGCAGTTTATCTTCTGGCAGCCTAAATAACTTCTCACTTCCTCATTCAAATTCTTAGGTTGTTTAAATGTTTTTCCCCCCAAGACTTAAGAGTTTTTCTGGAAACACCGTGTTGTTTCTTTCATAAAGCCATTATACTGTGCCTTTCAGATTTATTTTTTTTTTAACATCTGTGCATTTAATGAATAACGGCTGAGGTCTTCTTTCCTCATCTTTTATTGACTGAGGACTTTTTGTGCACCTTGTGTAGGACTACATATTTTTGTTCTAATGTCTTGTGTATGAAAGTCTATGTGTGGTTATTTTCCAGATTTGTGTAAATAATGAAATCTGAGCTACCGGTTTCAATGTTGAAAATTTGTATTATTTGAAGACAAAATCACTAGCTCGGAGTTCGGAGGGAATGAAGGTCATCTTGTGCAGAGAACTTTGTTCTCTTTGCTGGCAAGTCTGACATCTGAGGATTACAACCTCTGTGATAAATGGGCCTGGATTGGTTCACAGTGGTAAATTTTGAATAAAAGTCCTGATCTGGTACCAGTAGAATCAATAAGAGCTTGATAATCTACTTCAGGCTTATGCAAAATAACAAACAATTGAAAAGCATAAATTAGGAAACCCAAATATTTTGGAATTAACTCTCCACAGAACAGTATTCCACTGTGGGGGGGTTTGGGGAGGAGGGGGTTTAACAATCCTTTGGTATCATTAAGCTTTCTCTGTAAGGAAGATAAAAGGTCTGCCATGGCTTTCTCTGCTTATCTTCCTTAAGACTGAATTTTTCATAGGAGAATAAATGTTTTTGTCTTAGATTTATCTGCTGTCAAGGATATCATTGATGATATAGCATGGCTACTATCTGACATGTAAGCGGATTCTGCTGTTTTAGTGTCGACAGCCACTGTAAGCCCTCACAGCCTGATTTCCTGTATTACACAGGTCACAGAATTTGATGAGGGTCACAGGAGGACCCCATAATAGCTCTATGTAGACAGAAGCAAAATACCAAAGGGAAAAATTATCATCAAGAGTATTAGTCAACAGTGTGTTGAGATCACGCTGTTGTTTCCATCATTTAACGCATGGTTGTACCAGCAGGTCTGTAGTTCCAATGATGGCAAAGCTCTAGGAAAAGGTCTGGAGGGGGGTTCTGTCTCTCAAGGGTTTGTAGCTCTCTCTATCAATCCCGCCCACATGGTGGAACATGGTCCATATTAATCCTGATGGGAAAAAAAGAAATGCTACCGTTTTTGCACCTAGACTTGTTGCATTTACTCATCAAGTCATGCATGAACTCCCTAAGTGTTAGTGTTTGAAATAAGTTTAATTTCTGTGATCACAAGACAGCATTTTGTTACGTTTGAAACATTCCAGTCGCTGAGATGCATTCTGATTATGCTGATCAAAGAGTCATCGAGCACTGGAAGTTCATATTGGCTGCGATTCTGCCTGACGTATTTCGCTCTATGTCATGTCTAACCCTTTTGTGATGATTAAACATTCATTTGCACTGACTGCGGTGCCTGACAGTCTTACATCATAAAGCATTTTATTCAGTGCAAATTAGGATTCAGTATGCTCCTCTGTGGGGGATTTTCCCGCTAATGACATATGTAAATAGCACTCATTCATTCTAATATTAAGGGGAAAGGTACAGAAGCATGCAGATCTCCTAATGAATCTGTGTTATACTTCAGATGAAAGGAAAACAATGTGTTTTTCAGATGTTAATTTTGTTATCTGCACATACTGTGTTCCCTTCTACTCCCTCAAAGTTGAGATACACAGAATCAGATTTATAGAGCCTTTATGTTCACAAAGACGGTTTGTCAGAGAGGTACCCATGCATGCACACTTTTTGTAACAATATGGGATCCCTTCCTTCCATGAAGAATAGGAAGAAATACTGCCATATTATTCAAATGTGAACCCTAATAAATTGGGCCCTTCTTTAGTAACTTTTCCCCTGCTCTTTCTGTAGCAGCATATCACACAGTTTTAGCTCCCTAACAAAGCCCTATAGCTTCTGTCATTTTGTTACACTTGTCTTTTCACGGCAGCATGCCCATGTGTGACAGAGAAGATACTCTTTCTTAAGTGGGTAGCCCTTGTCATCTATTCTGCCATGTTTTGTATTTAATAACGTTAACTGGCTTGGTTTTTGGAAAGCCTCAGCAAAACTATTTGTGTCTTAACATTTAATGAACGAGGAGTTTTGTTAATTTTCTCTGGCCTTTCATTCCTGAAGGCCTTCCTTTAGTTTTCTTCTTTCCCTGCGGGCTTCACCAGAGGTGAGGGCCGGGCTGTGCGCGGGAAAGCTTCGCGCCTCGGGCTGCCGGGGTTAAGGGCCGGAGGAGCCAAACCGGCCCCGAAGCGGCCGGGCGGGAGTGAGGCGTTTGGCCGAGGTTGGCCTCCTCGCCGCTCGCCCCCAGGGCACACGGCGGGTTTGGCCTGGCCCCCGCCCCGCCCGCGCCCCGCAGCAGGCTGGGCCCCGCGCCGAGCCCTCACGGCCGGCTCCGGGCCAGACCGGGGCTCGGGGGGCCGAGCCCCTCGGAATCTCCCCATCGAGTTAATAGTCAGTGACAAAATGTTTGGCTGCATTGAGAAAAAATAAGTCCCGATTCTCCTAATTACCCTGTTGCTCACCGGCTGCGCTGAGATTGCCTTTCAGTAAAAGAGGACTCTTAAGCTTTATTTCACCTGAAAAGGGTATGAGTTGTCTGTTGTGAACTTTGCTGTTGCCTTCTTGTGCAGTGGAGAAAAACAATAAATGCACTTTGAAAAAAAATGTTTTTTCCCTTTTAATCAAGATTTAAACGTTTGCATTTAAAAAAACCCAAAACAAACCAGCAGTTCAATTAACCTCCATAGGCAGAGTAGTTATGCATGGAGTTCTATTTATGTTTTGCCGCGAGGAATGAGTGGTGGTCCTTCAATTTTGTTTTGAGCTACACTTGATGCGGACGTTGGCTATAAATGGGTCAGGCAGTCATTGAAGTGAACAGTTGGCCACATTTGTGCTAACTCTAGTCTTTTTGGTTTTTGCCAGAGGAAAAAGAATTCTAATTTCTATCAGTCTAAATTGTGCTGGGCAGCATTATCAGCTGGAAAGACCCCTCTGATTTGACAGGCCCCACTGTATGATGATTAATTACTACTCAGCTTCATTGGACTTTTCTAATTTCCTTTTGCCACTAGCTGTAGGCAACAAGCGATAAGTACTGCTCTTATTATTTTGTGCAAAGGAAAATGTCTATTACTGCTCTGTCCTACAAGTAATCAGAATAAAAAGACAGCTGATCGGAAAACCTGTGAAGATCATTCTGTCTTTATTTATCCTACCCTTGCTTTATTCCAGTGCTGCTTCTACACATAAGTTGTTTTACACAGTTGCCTGTCAAAATAAGAAGATAAAATCATAAGCTCTATCAAAGTAGTTGACATTTTGAAATTTGTATAATGATTTCATGGGAATTAATCCTCAATCTCTAAATAAATCCTCCTCAGAATGCTAATATAACTAGGAATCTTATGCCACAGAATGTAAAACAATTCTTAATCTTCCTTTTCTATTTTGCCATAAATGTATTATATTAGAAGGCTGCCTTGTTGAGAAAAATTATAGCATTATTGCCAAATGTAAGAAGAGTAAGTACTTTACGTAAGACAGTATAATAATTTTTCTGAGATACCAAATGCTCTAAAGTATACCAAGAAGGGATGTTACTAAGAACTTGCCAAGGACTTCACTGTTAAGAGATAAAAATTGAAGCTTGCAATTTCTCTATCTTTGTTTTTAATTAATCTTCTCAAATCATTAGGCAATTTCTAGTGAATTAAATCTGGAAAAGTCATCCAAGTTCCTTCTGTATTCTACATATTTAAGAGGTGCCATAGAATTTACTTTAAGAATGAAAATATTAAATGCATACTGGGTAACAGCAAAGATGTCTGTGCTCTGCATGGGAATGCTGTGCCAGGATAGAGGCGTGTATAATTGTAGTAAAGTTATGTGCTGTCTGGACAACTTACCTAAAGATGGGGGTCCTTACATGTAGGCTTAGCGTGTGCTGCTGTAGCTTCAGTTTAAAAGCTGGCTCAGTCACATCTGACAAAGGTGGGTATCCTTCTCTGCAGCAGATCCATTTTCAGCATGTTTCTACACTTAGGGATTTAGGAATAAATGGAATTTATGAACCTGAAAGTCTACATCACCTTGGAAAAGGGACTTTTCTAAACTGTTTCAGATGCTTCTGAATGTTAACTTGCTTTTTCTACCTGGACACTTTTGTGAAAGGATGGAATATTTGATACACAAGAGAAGGCTTTTGAGAAGACTGCCAGGGAATTGCATGTGTCTTGTTTCCATAAGATCTGTTGCTCTGGCTGATTCAAAAAATGTTTCTTCTAATCAGATCCTTCCTGGTTTTTTTGCATGCAGTTAGAAGTTCAGGTATTTACATGATTTTGATCGGATTTGTACAGCTACCACAGAGTCCAGGGATATATGTGAAGCTGCAGTTGTTTTGTTGGGTTTTGGTTCTGTTTTTAAACTGAAATGGAAGATGTTAGCAAGACTCCCCCCATTGAAAAAAAATTAGGAACTAGTTGGCTTAAGGCCTGAAATAGCGGGGGTGGCTCCTATCTTGAAATATCTCCCATCGAGAGCACACAGCACTTATCAGCCCATCCTTTCTGAGGATGTAAATTCCAGGCCTACTGCAGTCTTTGTAAATATGGATGGCCTTTGTGTGGAAGATGTATACTGCTAGCAAGGGGGAGAGAGAAGGGATATTTGCATGCAACTTTCACATCTGCTACTGAACCCTAGAGCCTGATTAGTATCTGCATTCCTTTCCTCAAATAAACAGAGAACCAAATGGCTTGCAGATCTCCTGAAACTCCTCTTCCCCTGTCCAGAGCCTTCCCTATCCTCTTCCTTAGGCCTCTGCAGGGTAAGATTCAGTGACTGGTAAAGAGACCACAGGTGCCATGTATGACTTCTTTTCCATGGTCACAGCAGGAAGGGACAGAAACTGAGCCCCCCTTGGATGGAAAAGCTGGGAAATGATTTTAAGATGGCAGATCCAGTGTGAAGCTCCCTGACCACTGGCAAGGAGCTGGTTTGGCTAGCACATGCTCAGCATATCTCTAATTCACATCACATGATTCAGAATATTGTGTAGAGGTGTTTTTTTTCCCGGCTGTAATTACTTGTATTTTTGTTTTGCAGCCAACAGAAGTAAATGTACTGGCAATATATGGGCAACATAGCTGCCACTGCTGTTTTACTTGACACAAACACAACATTGTTATTCACAATAAAGCACTTGTGATATTGTTATCAGACTGGTAGCACTGCTTTAATAGTTGGGGACTTCATGCAGTTAATCTAAACCGAACTGGATCATATTCTTTCCTCCCACTTTATCCCCTTCAGAATCTGGTGGTTATTGTTCTCTAGGTTTAGAGTAGCTCACCCTCAATGGGAGGGAACAAGGAGCTGAGTGTTTCACTTGAGAAGAGTATTGTAGTTCAGGCCTCTGTGTTACAGTGGAAGATACTTTGTGAGTATGTCTGTTGAAAGAATCTCTTAATTATATAGTCTTACTGGTAGCAAATTGGAGGTTAATGAGTATCTTAACAGGCATTGTGAAGTGCTCTTTAGTTGCTGAAGTTTTTAGTGGAAATACTGTATACTGTACCAGGTTGCAGTATAAAGTATGGTATACTCATCCAGCAACTGTAATTATGGTATCCTGTTCCATTATTATAATCTGAATAGGGTAGCACATTTAGAGTTTGTTCATTTATTTAAACCAGTAATAACTACATTGTAGAGATCTGGATGACTGAGACACATAAATACATTAAAGAGCTTATCTTGGAGTTGTCAACAACTATTAAACCAAACTCGCTTCTTTTAGCAAATAAGATGTAATATTCATATACTGTTGACAGGCACATTTTTTCTCCTGTGTTTGTGGGTCGCTGTACAGTTTTGTCTTGCCATCTCTATCTATGTATACTTAAACGTATGGGTGAGTTCCTGAGAAGTGTCAAAAAGCAACGCGAAGGACAGGGATGACAAGGCAGGCAAAATTTCTGCATCCCTTTGACGAAAGAGTCTGCCCCAAGTACCAGTAGTTCCCACAGGGAATGGGAAAGAAGTGGACAACTGTCCCTCCCACCTAACACAGGTCTGCAGCTGCTTTAATGGTTCAGGGAACTCCAGGGAGCGTTAATGCCTCCCTGAAGCACACAGACTTGCTATTCACCTACTGCAACAGTGGTCTTGGCACCACCAGTAGCTGCTACTGCTGTTACTGAAACTTCGTCTTTAGATTCAATGAGTTCATAGTGTTCAAGGTCAGACAATGAATTAAATGTTAGAAATAAGAAAAAGAAAGTAGCATCTATTCCTGGCGATACCTTCCAAGCTGCTTTGCTCTTCTAACAATTAATATTTGAATAGATTTAAAAATGTACTCCCTTTCCTATGTATAAAAGTAGAATCTTCCACCTCTTTCTAGGATATTGCTTCTACTTTTCTACACAGCTATTTGCCACAAACCTTCTTTTCATGTTGATCAATATTAAGTAAAATAATGTTATGTTGTAGTGTTTGTCTTGTCGATGCAAAGTGATAAAAGGCATCTTCAAATTAACTCCTCTTTAGGAAAAGAAAATAAAAATACAGTCTCTGGGTAGGTGTTGGATAAAAAGGAATTCCCAATATTATTATTTATTTGAAGTGAATGATTTTTGAAATGCAGAGTAATTTGGTAAAACCTATGCAATATTTTTGTCAGATGCAGGCCAGATAATTACAGTATAGAGTTTATTCATTTAATTTGGACTAATTTAGAAAGTGAAATATATAATGGTACGACTGCTTTGTTCTTTTTCTAATAAAAGGTAGGAGCTTTTGAGTGTTATTAGACTGAGATAAGCTAGGCTTCTGTATAGCACAATTTTGTATGTCTGAACTAGCAAAAGCCTTTGAAGTCCTATGAATCTTTCTGCTTGTTAATTCTTCCATTTGTTTGATTTTTGGTACAAAGAAAATGAAAGAATATGATGAGATTATGGCATTTTAAGTCAATATTTATTAAAAAATCAATCTCGATGAAAATCTGCCCATCCCTCTAATTAGATGAGGCAACTTGAGGTTGATTTTTAATTGCAAAAGTAATTACACGGAGCAGATAGCCAGTGACATTTGATTATCTAGGTGATTGATTAAAAAGCCTAGCTCACAGAGCAGATTGTCAGCCAGGGGAATCGAGACAAAAGAGCAAATTAAAAAAGTTGTCCTGTTAGTAATCACAAAATTCAAGGATGAAATTACAAAGCTAAACACCTCCAATCCACGTCATCTTCATCACTCAAATGTCTGCAGCATGCCTGAGCACAAAAAGGGGTGATAAAGAAATGGATTACTTTTAAAAGGAGGAAGTATTCAGGAAATACAAAAATGAAACAGCAAAAGCACTGATGAGAATAGGGACTTCAACCACACAAGCAAAGAAATAAAAATTTCTCTTAATTGTGAGAGAGTTCATTTTCCCTGAGCTCTTATGAAAGCTCATTAAGACTAAGCAGGGTTAGTCAAATTAAATGAAATATGTTGAAGAACAAAATATATTTATTGTGACCATTCTTAATGATTATTTAAGAATCTAGTTTAGATTATCCCTTTCTCCTTCAATATATGCATTTTACAGTGGATATTAATGTAATTTTCCAATACTTTGGATTTATTTAATGTCATCTTAACTGATTGCAGTCTGTAAACTGAGATGGCTACCACTGATGCCTTTCAGCAAAGAATGTTATAAAATGTTTGTGAAATTCATATATAAGGTAATGTGAATAAAGCGGGAAACAGAAGGAGAATTAGGTTTGCATATAATAACCCATTTTATTTTTAATTATGATGCTTACCTCTTTGGGCTATGCTATTCTTGTAAGTTGGTCCAGTGAGTTGATGAGCTACAAATCCTAAACTGTGAAACAAATCCTTACAACAGAAGGTTTTGATGTATGTATCATAGTGTACAGCGTGTTTCCATTGACTCTGGAGGCTTTGGATCAAGTCCAATGTGTACTTATTTTTTACCATGACAAAGTACTGTTGTGTTTTATCTGAATTATCAGATTGTTTTGGCCAAATAGTCTTTGGCAGAACCACTCCAGTCAGCTCAAAATGATATTTAAGCCTGAAACTCATTCATGAAAAATAACTGCATTTTCTGAAACATCACATGACTTCTTGATATCACTTTTCTATCATCTAAACAAGTGTCTGTTATTTTCTATACCACACATGGCTGAAAAGTGGTGCAATAACGAGGGCTGAGATAGAACAGCAATTATTTTTTAATTGAAACCAGAAATATACGCATATAATATTATAATCTATTTTACTAGTATAAAACAACCCAGAAAAGAGGAGAAAGGCAGTGAAGTTGTAATCGTCCCATCCAGGGCCAATTAATGTACAGCCTGTTGGCCCTTAGAGTCCTTCAGAGCTCAAGTGCCACTGCTATCAACTGGTAGCAAGTGGTGGATTTATCATTGTGGGTGTCAGCATCAGGCCCTTCATCTGCTGTCTAGCAGTCATTCAGTGAAATCTTTGTGATCCAGTTACTAATTCCATGGAAACAAACTGGTTTTCTCCTTCTGTAGTGTTGTCATTGAGAAAAAGAAATTATTACTAGACTGTTGGATTTGTTAAATGCCAGTTCTGTATTGTTCTTTTATGAGGCTCTATTACCTGTCAGCCATCAAGAATGTAATCTGACAAAGAGTAAAAAAAATTCATTTGATTAGAGGTGCTTCTTGCATATTACAGGGCTGTATAGTTTTCCAGGTTTCTGATAGGCCTTTTGCATAAAAGCACATGAACACTGAGAGAGAGAGATTGATGTAGGCCTTGGTATGTTTCTAGCTCCCAGAGTTTGGGAAAAAAAAAAAAAAAAAAAATTGCAGGAGAGGTAAGTTATTAAGCAATGAGAGGGATGAGTCAGTTTTGGAAATGTGTAATTGGCAACCTCGAGAGAGCAATTTGAGTAGAGTAATGCCATAGAAAATCATTATCCATTTTCAGCTCAAAACGTGTAAGGGTGTGTTGGGTAGTTTGTAAACATTGCAACAATAGTCTTTGTTTCTCTTTCAGCATTTTGAGGAGGTGGGGTGAAAGCAACAGCAATAATTTTCTACAAGAGCAACTGCTTCTTTGTTTAACAAACAAAATGTTGAAAAATTTACAGATTTTGGTAATTTCAAAGCTTTCTACAGACAATCTTATCTCCCTGCTATTTTTGAGGCTCAAATCAAAGTCAGAGGATAAACTCAATCTTGCATATTACAGCTCTGTTAAGTCTAATATTAATATTCGTATTTATGATGTTTACAGTTTATGTATCATTTTAGAGACAGTGTCTTTGTTTGCAAGCTAAATATTCTTTACATGATTGTATTTATAATTGTCTCATTTTCTCATATGGAAGCTACTTCACAAAAATGGACTCTTGCGTTCTATGGACATGAAACCCTCATCCCCATCTTTGAAAATAGCTGCTCTGGGTGATCTAATGTTTATCGTTTTTCTGATCAGTTTTCAGTCTTCTGCAGTCTGAGTACCTCTTATTTTTGCCTTTGCCTGCATTAAACAAGAAATTCAGATGTTGGTAATTAACTAGAGTTCACCTGCTGCCAACCCAAATTCAGTTCCAAAAAGCCCTGTATATTGCTACTTCTGCATTTGTTAACAATGTCCAGACAACAGGTCTGCAATTAGATTCCCATCTGTTAGGTTGAGCATTTAGCATAGCCAATGGATGCAAATGAACTTGGGTCCCTCAGTGGAGTGGTTCCCTAACTAGCAGTATTATATTTGAAAAGAAATTTAGCCATAAATGACAGGGAAGAAGATGAGGCTTTTAATAGTACAGTGGTTCTAAAATGTTTAAATGAAAACGGAAAAATACTGTTGCTACATATGATGGTTGCTCTAACAAATCTGAAAATATATTCAAATATTCCACTGTTTTCCTCAATGTCTTGAGTGCTGCATTAGGTTGAAGGGAAAAATGCTAACTTTAAGTGTTAGTTGTAGCGCTTACTGCATAAAGTAATGCTGCATGATTACATAAATGTTAGAATTCTACACCAGTTATTGTCTGGGACTCTTAAAGGAATACTTCAAAATAATAGATATTTTTACAGGATAAAATGGAAAAGGCAGAGCGGTGCATTTTTAGAAATGCTTGTGTTTAATCTCAAACTGCAATTTTGTATCAGTTCTAACAGCGTTATAATAAGGGATAATCCTGCCAAGTCCATAGGCTGTGTGTTGGAGGATTAGCTAAAGCTTGCATATTTAAATGTTTAATTTTCTAGTGGAATGTGTATAAAATAGACAGTAAAACCCACTTCAACTAGTACCTGTTGAAAGGCTAAAACAGTAAGGAAAAAAAACTCTGTACAAACTCAGATTTTCTTTAAGTATTCATTGTATTACTCTTTTGCCTTTTTCAGAAGTTCCAGATTAAAAAAAATAGTTATTATATGAATATAGAGTTAAAAAGGCTTTTTTTCTTACGCATTAAAAATGTCATAATTCTGGTGTAACATGAGTTTACATGTTTATATTAATTTCTTTAAATATTATAGCTTAGAACAAACAAAATCCTAAACTAATGGTAAAAGATGCATTTTAAAAATAATACTTGCAATTATTTTGATACTTTAGTAAAAGGGGAGAATATTTCTACATTATAAAAATAGGGGGATGGTTTTTGGTGGAGTTTATTATGTACAGAGTTGAAACTTATGCAGGCTATTTTTTTATTGTGGCTTTGGTATAGGTATTCAAATTGTGTTGTGACTTTTTTCAGCTAGAGTTTTGTCATAGTCATCAGTGGGATCTGGACTGCACTCCATGTTTCTTACCAGGGTGGCACTAAAGACACCAAATCAATTGGCAATATTGGCAATATTATAATGTAAGTTAAAAACAAAAAATCTTCTAAGGGTAGCCATCAATGTATTATTTCTGAGTTTGGGATTTTGTTGTTCTACCTGCCAGATGTAGTGAGATGGTTCATGCCCCTGACATCTTTACATCCAAGGCAGATAAAGGGGTCAGGAGATCTGTTCAGGAGCACAGAGCACCAGCCTGGCAGAGTGAAAATGGGAATATTCAAATTCCCTATTCTCAGTGCAGAGCAGTGCACTGCCCACCAGTTGGACCAGGAAAGCACATTCTTGCTTCATAAAGCAACTTGGGTTTCCCAGTATATGGAAGAGTTACATGTAATCATAATGTCTTGTTGGTTTACAGTTAGAGCTTTACATTACCAGGCGAGTCCGCTAAGTCTTCTTTATGGCTAAAGGTTCTGAAAATAGCACTGTTCTGGTGAGGAGAGTGAGCTTTGATCATTGCTGGCTGATTCAAGAGCAGTGTCAGCAGGGTTATACGGCTCTCCCTGCTTGAGCGTAGCACTATATTGCTTGCATGCTTGGGGCAAGATGGAAACATGCCTATTGGAAGGATGTGCCCTGCTCTGCAGAACCAAGTATGACTTTTACATTGAATAAAAGTAAATGGACTTACAGATTTTTTTGGGCCCTTCAAGAAAAATTGCATCTATTTCTAGCAGCGTAGGATTGCTCAGGATGAGATGTATGCTGCTTGTCACCATGACAAAAGTACAGATCTTTGCCTCCATGGGATTTGACTTTTCAGGGCCTGACAGAAGATGTGTGGGACCAGAATTCCCTGCCAGGCAAGCTGTTGGTCCAGGAGTGCTACAGACAGGGTGGAAGCTTGTGATTGCCTGGTCCGTAGCCTGCTAATCTTCCAGATTAGTCTATGCTTTCTCCCCTGGGGGATAGAAGGCCATCAGCAGAAAGCAAGAGCAATCCGTTGCTCTTTCACTGACAATAAACAGATAGTGACAGCAGCTAGAAACCTTGTCCCAGCGCTACAGAGATCTGGGAGTGTGGGTATGGTGTTTTAGTCTGTCACATTTTACTTTTTGTTCTTAAATAGAAAATTATTCCTATGCACAGATGATGGAGGGACTGTGTATGGGAAGGAGGGACCACAGGAGTACATAGGTGCATGAAGCAGGTTCTAGCAGGAAAATCTTGATCTGCTGCTTCTATACTTGGCTTATGCTGTGCTATTATACTGTTAGCATCTCCCCCCAGCAGTAAACTGGGGACATCCTCTGGTTCTTGTGCTTTGAAGGAATCGTTGGTTTAGGTAGACACATGTAATGCAGCATAGCTCTGATGGCTCAGGGGGGCATGGTGTGCTTACGTGCTCAGACAGCTGGCAGTGAGGAGATACAAGCACTGGGGGCCTATGCTGTCAGATGGTGCAGAGGGCCAGTGGCAGGAGTGTAGCCTTTGTCCAGCACTGATGGTGGCTGTAGGCCATGAGAGGCAGCAAGTTCCTCCACCAGCCCACCTGCTGCCCCATTAGCCAGCAGTGTCGTGTGTGGGTACGGCTGGGAGCACGGGCACCTCTGGGGTTTGGAACAGGAGCCTTGCCACACTTAATAACATTACGTATGCTTTCAGATGATATGTCACTATGTCTGCCTTCTAAATCAGAAGCTGGCCGCTCCACACCATACTAAACTTGTACTTTCTCCAGTTCTCTTTTTGTGCGTTGCTTTGGTTTAAAGATTGGTCTCGTGGAATAGATGCTTCTACTGAGAGTAGCCACGTGTTTATGGCTGGGACTTAGGTTTCTGGTGTGACGCTCTTGCTGTGAGACAGATACTTCTGGGAGTTTGAATGAGTGCAGTTTTGCTCTTTGCCTCCTTAGATTGCATGCTCTTAAAGGCTCACAGTCCCTGAACTGGCTGTATACTTTCCAGGACAGTAAAGTCCTGGGGGCTGCTGCAGTAGAAGTGACAATTAGCTACTTAATCTGCAGATGTTTTCCAGAGTACTGTTTTCTTACCACATACATTGCATTCTTGATTTCTTATTTTTGAATTCTTCTGCTTCCAGAGATTTTTCTTTGATAGCTTTCTGTTGTTTAATGATTTATCTTTTTTTTATTTATTTATTTTTATTTATACCTGGCTTTCCCCCTTTAATAATAACCACCTCAAGTTTTCCAGTGCAATGTCCACCAGCTAGCTTCTTTCTTATTTCATTCCCATTGTTATTACCCATAGGTAGGTCTTGATAACAGGAGCACAGCATCAATGTCCTGCATTCAAGTAAGGAAATTAACCTAATAATTGTTTCTTAAATGCATTCTTTCATTACACTACTTGTGGGGGTGAGGGGCAAAGGTCATTTAACTTGCACAGTGATCACATTGTCATCAACATAGAAAACCATTATCTCAGTAGATTATAGCTAATCCTGCTGATAGTGTTTTAACCAGCCTAATTTTTCTAATAAAGAAAAATATTGATGAGGTAACAAAAACTGGTCAAAAGAACCTATTTAATGAACACCAATTAATCAGCATGGCTAGTGTTTCTTGGAAGAAGTGTAGAAAATTTCCTTCTGGAAATACACCTGCCAGCCCTTTGTAATCTGTTACTAATGTTCATTCTTTTGCTTGTTTTGCGGCATGGAAGGCAGCTTGGCCTTTACTATTAATTTGTTATTGCATATCTTCCTTCTTGCTTTCTGCCATGAATATTATGTCCACAATGGCGTTAAAGGGGTGACTGAAGCCTTTTTAGACATGGCTGAGTAAGATCTGGATCAGTACCTCAAGGACTGATAGCAGTCCAGCTGTTTTGGTGTGAGGTGTGGGTTACAAAATACACCCACCTGAGTAAGCGCTGCAGCACCATGCTGCATTCAGCTCTGTGCTGCAGCTTAAGCATAGGCAGCCCTCGAGTGGGCAAGCGTAAAGCTGGCTCTGGTTTAGCTAAACACTTCAGTTACTCCTTTGACTGCCATGTAAACATACTCTCGATTGGCTGAGCTGCTTTGCTGCAGCTCAGTTTCTGGCATGCAACCTGGTTCTCCACAGGTTTATCCTAATCTTGACTTTTCTGTGTTTGAACTCTGGTTTGCTGCTTCCTAGGGTGGGTGCCTTACCTGTCCTTATGGTTCTTCTCACATCTTTGCCCTTTCTATCTGTCCTCCAGAAAGCATAGTCCAAGCCCCTCCATTAATATGTTGCTTCTTTGTTTTCCTCTGAGCATGAAATGCCAACATTTTTGAGACCATTTAGCATGTGGAGGCAGGGGCAGAGATCATGGGGCTACATTAGTTATACCTTTGGATAGCTTGATAGCAAAACTTCCATTCAGAATGGGCTGTGCCTTGACACACCAAAAGTTTTCAGTCTTGAACACAGCTTGTAAGTGGTTCAAGCTGTATCGGCTCAACACTGTTAATTTCATAAGAGGTTGTCTTCCAGCAGCCGTTCGTTGTTTTCAGAAGGCTGTTGTATTTGCTCAGTTTTTGGGAAGTCAGTATTTTCCTCTACAGTGGGATGTTGCTTCAGGACAAACTGTATCTATTCTGCCAGTCTGGTCCATGATCTCAGTTTGTGCCCAGATGGCTGCACACTACAGAGAGGGGAAGGCTGATGGTGGTGGCTGACTCCACTCTCTGTGGCCCCTCTTGAGACTGCACGAGGAACTTGAGACACAAGGTAGATGCTGGTGCATTTTGATCTTCTGTGTTGAAGGCCCTATGTGATCCTATGAATGTAGCATGTTGTTATAATAATTATTATAATTATCCTATACGTAGTCCAAAAGAATCTGATTTGTTATAAAAGAGAGTTAGAATGGGAGAGAGTTAAGTAAGATGGAGTTAAACATAGATAGCATCTAGCAAGAGGAACTTGTGTGACATTGGTGGCACGGGAGCCATAGGAAGAATTCTGGTTTCTGTCCTGAATGAAAAGGGGGGGGGGGGGGGGAAAGAACAAAGAAAAAAAAAGAGAGCTTCTACCCTCACTAGTTGCTTATTATTGCTAAACTGCTGTTGAAGCACACTGGAAATTAATTTACAATCTCTTTCACATTCTCTGTCACATTGGGAATCAATATTTGAGCAAGACTGTCACCTCCAGAAGTAACCCACAGTACCAGCTTCCTTCAAATACTTTTTACATTAAGCATTGCCCCCTGTCACGTACCCTTTCCCCAGCCCCACTCCACCCCTGCTCCACTGGTCTGTGGTCAAAGTGTTAGGCAACAGTTTTTATTAACTGTAATAACAATATTGCAGAGATGGCCAATTTAAACTGAAGTCCTAGCGTAGCCCTGCATTTCACAGCTGATTCATATTGACGAGCGCTGCTTACCCTGTGAACTGTAAGCTGCTGGAATGAGCAGAGTGGCTGCGGTTTTCTTTCAAGTTACAGGATCCAAAGGCAGCAGTAATTGTTTTTGAAATGTTTCTTTTTATTATCATTAAATAAGCTCATTGTATATGTTGAAACCTGGATCATTCCTGCTCTGATTTGCTTGCCTTTTCTTTGCCAGGCCTAAAGTGTAGAAACAGTATGTGTGTGTTTTGGATTGCTTCTAAGCCATAATAAAAATATCCTTTCTGAAGGGAGAGGGTGCCATCTCTGCCATTTCCTCAGAAATGTGTAGTCCATAATTAGTCAGGATTTCCAACTCTGAGTGCTAAATGGAAGAGACAGGACGAACAAGAAACCCAACAAAATAACTAGATTTTATTTAAGCTGACATAAAAGTGCAGAAATGTGTTAGTCATATATCATGACAGATTCTAGCCCAGCCTAATTCAGTTCTTCATGTGTGTATTGGCATAGGGAATCAAAGACTGTTTGAAAAGATGTGCTTACAAAGTAAGGCACTTTACCAACTGTCAAAAACTGCTTTGAAACACATCCTTACCTCTAGATACTGTTTACCTTGAGGTTGTACACTGTATATGCTCTCTTCAGCTTAAAGGCCCCAGGCTTGAGTAGCAGCCGTTACTGTATCTTCCAAAAACCCCTTGTAAATTATCACATATGTGCCTTGCAGCACCAGGCTGTTTGCTCAGTAGGCAAACACAATGCAGCAGCATTATTAAATTTCCATGAAGTTTACCAAATTTGCAGGATCAGTAGGGTGGACCCAACAGGGAAGCTCTCCTACTGCCTACAGCACCTTTAAAGCAGCTGATGGTGCTGCTGATACTTTGCATTCTGCTGTTACTCTACTGCTGTAGCCATCTACTTAATCTCCACAGCAAAGATTAGTTTATTCGATTAAGTCTGTTCCCTATAGACCATCCCTGTAGCTCCTTGGAAGGCATCAAGACTGTGTCTCCAACCTTTTACCAGCTAAAAAGATTCAATAAAGTAATCTTTTCCCCCTCCTTTTATATGATTGGAAAATAAATTGAAAATGAATTTCAGTTATTGCTTGTGTTTTAAATATGAGATAAAGGTCAGCCCCCTCTAGCTATCTCCATAGATGGAGATTAACATGAGCATGTTCCATTATAAAATCATATAGCAGTTTTGTAAATCTGTCAAGTCATCTACAAATATATAATTAGTCTGTTAGATTTTGAAATCAATAAACAATGACTTTTCAGTCCTGTGCCTAGAAAGCTTTACTAGAGTGCTTTAGGCATAGGAGTCCAAAGAGCAAAATGTTTGCATTGTATGCATTAAGTTGTTGTCTGGATCTGTTTAGATGTCGAAGGTTAATTGAAAATTAGGTGTATGTGTGCTTTTTTTTATTACTTTTTTTTTTAACTCAAGAAAAGAAACCAATTTTAAACTTGGATTTTCTTTGTTAAATCAGTGTGTCAAACAGTGGATGTTAAGTGTAAACTTCACATTTTTCTTTTCATAGTTGGCTACAGCGAGATGGTGACTGTGAATGTGTTTGTAAAGCAACATTCATAGACATATTTATACAAGGCATGTGTTCACCGTTTGTCATCACTGTCACAGAACATGATTTCCCAGGTCAGAAAATTGACTTCAAAGCTTGACCCTGAAGATTTGACTTGCCTGTTTGCTTATTCTGGTTCAAGATGTGATGTCAAAAGCTGTCCTATTAGTGGCACCTTTTCACATTTAGTTTGCTCAGGTTGATAATAATGATACTGGAAGGACCGCATTTTGATGTTGAAAGAGATAGGGGAAGGAGCACTGCTGAAATTGATGGTGTTGACAGTAGGAGGTGAGATTGGGAAAAGATATATTAAAATGTGGATATTACTTTAAGTGACAACATTCCTTTGTTAAAATGCTATACATCATCATGTAATTAATTTTATTGGTGTGTCCTTTTCCTGAATTAACTTGTTTGAGGGTTTTTTTATACAGTATAGGCACTGTTTATATACCAGTATATACATATATATGGTTTGAATGCAGTTTTAAAAGTGAATTCATTAGAATGCACTGATTAGAATGGATTACCCTATGTTTCTTTTAATTATTCATTTTAGTACTGAATTTTGATATGCAGAAATGAATTGTTTCTATAGTCTATTTGCTTTAGAAATAGGCTAGTATAATTCTATCTCCAACTCTCAAAATCAGAACTGCTATCGTTCATCTCCTGGTTATGTTAGTGTGGCATTGTTACAAGTTGCTGGATATACATAACGGTCTGTCAGAAACTAGGGATCTTGAAGAATAAAAAAATTTTAAAATTAGATTATTGAAACACTCAACAAGAAGACACTTGTGGCAGGATAATCAATAACTTAATGCTGATGATTGAGTATCCTGGGTTTTAACTAATGATTACCTGTTCATTGAACTACCTTGTGACATCAAGTACAGAAATATTGTGATATTCTTTACTGTAAAAAAAGAAAAGGAAAGGAAATCTCATGCAGCGTAACATCTACATAGATGATAGTTTGCATAGCATGTTGGTAGCATGATATGGTTGAATCCACTAGTGTCGTTTGTTTCTAGTAAAGTTAAAATAGATGGGCTTCCCATTTGAATACACCCTCATAACAATTTAAGGTCATATTTTCGAAGTTTCCAAGGTACTTAGCTGGCATAGACCACAGTGGAATGTAAAGTAGCCGGTATGTAGGGCCACTCACAGAGGAGAATCACAACCACGAGCGTTGCTTAGGGTGCACACTTCATCAGCCCTGAACTCCTGTATTGTATATTAACAGTAGGTTGGACTTGTTAATTTAGAACACTTACTGTTAATAATAATTTAATTACCTATGCTTCCTTGTTTTTATAATTTTACAGAGACCAGCACTCACATTTACTTTATTGTTTTCTTTCATCTCACCTTTTTAGCTGGTCCAAAATTCCCATTCCATTAAAGATTCAGGACTTACAGAGTTGTGCATGTCTTCCCTAAGTGTTTGTGGGTACTGACCTCTTCGCACTGTCAGACAACTGAAGTTGCCTCTCTGTGTACAGTGCTTTCTTGGTACTTCCTTAGGTGTGGTGCACTCTGGCTAGAGACAATGCTGCTGTTGGGAGGCTGCAAGCTTCTAAGCATCATAAAGGTATTTTCAGTCTTACAAATTAAGTTATATTGATTTTTAGGGTTTTTTTGTCTTTTTATTTCTTGATGTTCAGTGTGGTGTGTTGGGGTTTTTTAGGGTTTCTTGGGTTTGTTTTTTTTTTGTTGTTTGTTTTAAATAATTTCTTCCTGTGCAGTTTATGTTATATATATATATATATATATATATATATATATATATATATAAAAGCGCTTTATCTCTGTAAGTATGAGGGGAATGTGCTCCCAGAGCCTCTGGTGTCTGTTCAGTTGATGTAGCAGTAAAACAGGTGGGGGTCCTGGGAGCAGGAACAAGCAGGAGAGACTGGCTGACAAGTCACATCACAGTCAGGGTCTGGGGCAGATCTGGAGTGGTGCTCACTTGGCAATGGTCACTTTAATCCTGTTGCAACTATTCTAATTTTCAAATGGTTATTTCTTACACTTTTTGTGCTCTGTATAATTTTAGTCCTAGAATGCAACTAAAGGGCTCCATTTTAATAAATTCTTTGATATTAGAGTAGCTATTTCAGAATACTACTACATGCCCAGCAATAGGAAGAGCGACCAACTTTTGGCAAAATCCAACTTGGTAACTCTGGGCAACATTTATGTATCTGTATTTGTTTATGTCTGTGATCTGCAGAACCTGCACTTTCTGATAGTGTGCAATTTACATTGTGCAAAGAAAATATAAAGCAGACCTATAGTAGCCCTGTAGAAATAGTCAAATACTGCCAGCTTTGCCTGGAAGTAGGTTGCTATTCCACAAAAAAAAATACTTGAGTGCATGAATATGAATTACACAACTAGACCTCATAGGCAAACACATCAGACTGTTAGTGGGGTTTGATGGAATTAAATTCATCTGATGGTCTCTTTATTGAGGTAGCTGCATAGCCCATGTAAAAATGATATAATACCATCTAAATCAAGATAATCACTCAGGAATATGATACCTAAAGATGTTGTATCTTACTGACTTTGTGTGTGTGTGTGTGTGTACATATTTATATATACCAAATTCATCAAGAGGCCCACAGTGCTTAAATGCTGCATTTATTACATAAAAGCTTAGGTGAGACTAAATTACAGTCTATTCTCTTGAATACGTTCTTTTAAAAAGGACTATTTGAGTAGAAATGCTA
The DNA here is from genome assembly GCF_965140245.1 of Athene noctua. Classification (NCBI taxonomy): domain Eukaryota; kingdom Metazoa; phylum Chordata; class Aves; order Strigiformes; family Strigidae; genus Athene; species Athene noctua. Next base: position 9,081,660 of record NC_134045.1, read on the forward strand.
TTCAGATTGCAAAGAGTAAATATCCAATCTTCATATTGTTTGTTCCACCCATCCCTTTTCAAATGAACAAAAAAGATTCTGATACCTTTCCATTGAACACATGCTTAGAGGGAGGGAAAAGATGTAGAAATAAATCGGTAAAAAAACATATTAGGTGTGACACACTCACTTCAGTTGTAATTTGTTGTCAAGGAAAGTCACCTTGACTTTAAAAACTAAACAAATTCTGAATGATATGCTAATTATGATGCATCTCTTTGGCTAAATGGTTGAATAAGTTTTTAAGCACTCTTCTTGCATAAATAGTTCACATGAAGTTCTTGCCTTTTTTTTCTTTTTTTTTTTTAGCTCCCCCTAAACAGAGTTGGTTGGTCAAGTTGATCTCTTGTTTGAAATTCAATCAAGGGCATTAAAGTGTAAACCAGTTGGAAAAACAAAGAGCTTAGGGAAATCATTTGCTTAAACAACAACAAACAAGCACTGGTAATCTTCTTACAGAAATTAATGAAGGGAAAACCCCCTCAGCTTGGGTGGATAATGATCCTTAGCTATCATGTAACAAGCCTAGAAGGTTTAGGGAGAAGGTGAAAATTAAGAAAGCTGGATTAAACTGAACTTCCAGAGGAACAAAAAGAAATTCAGGATAAAGATCAGTTCTCCCAATTTGAGATTGAAAAGTAGTTCTGAACTGGAAGGAGCTTAATCCTTTATGCAAATCTGGCTTAAAGTTAAATTTTCCTCTCAAAATGTTTTTTATTTCTACTGTACAGCTAACAAATACTTAAAAATAATTCAGACAACTATCTTGTTAATAGTTGCTTTATGCAGTGAAAGCTTTTTCATCAGGTAGAGCTATAAAACTAGTAAATGTAAAACAAAAATGTTACCTTTATCTTCTCGTGATTGTCTTTAAAGCTTATTCTTTACTAATTAATCTCTTCAAATTATTTAACCACAAAATTGAGATCTCTTCACATTAGAGCCAACCCCAGAGGATATTCATAAGGGACTTCCTGATAACTCAACAAAATTTAATTAGTTTTCTCAGTACCTACATGTTTATCTTTTAATAATGATAGGGAGCCACCTTCACGTCCACTAAAAAACTAAACTTCCATTTCAGTCAGTCCTCGTTGAAACAGATAAGATACTACTATGCCATATGTACTTTTACTTGCAAAATATAAATAGCTATTTCAGTAAAAGTTTTTAATTATCCTATCTCTTTTTAATGTGGAAAAAAGATCATTGAACACTGCAGTTAATTCTCCCTTCTTCTCTCTTCCTACACAAAAAAAGTGTTCAAGTTGTCTTCTGTTTTTTTCCCTTATCTTAAGGCTCATCATTGCTCAAGGATTGTTTTAAGTCGGTAGAAGTGCTGAAAAGCAAAGTCATGGAAATACATGTTTTGTAACTCTGCTAGGACAAGTGGAACAATTTTCTGTCAAAATATCACCTGAAAGCTTTACTAATTAAATGCAAAATAGTTATGTGGGGATCTGGGCTCTGTCTCTAGATAGACCCTGGGGTAAACCAGTTGGCAATCTTCACCGAGCCTAAATTCAATCCTAATACAGTGAAGGTTGTAGGTGGATGTTCATTTAGGCTCCAAACCCACAAGTATTTACAGACATACTCAAATTTATGGGACTATTTGCAGTGCATCCAGTTAACCACATATCTAGGCATGCCTTTGCAGGATTGGAACACTGTTTTTTCTAGTCACACATAGTTCACCTGTTTTCAGAGGAATGGTAACATCAGGAGGTATAAGAATTTCAGGACATCAACCGGACAGGTCTAAAATGTACCATACATGGTATGAAGCCTGCTGAAAGATATTACTTAATCTTGAAGGGGGGGGGAGAGTTCCGGGGAAAATTGCCTTTAAAATCAGAGCAATAATAATTACTTTAAAGATTTGTACAGTGCTATCACCTTACCATTAAGCCTGATGTCTTCCTTTCACAGAATTTCTCCTGGCTTATTCTCAGATACATTTAAAGTGCTAAGTAATATGAAGTCAATGAAGCTGGTGATACTTTAAAGTTGTTAAGAGACTGATTGTTTTACATTTCAGTGTAGATTAGATCAGGCTGAGCAGAAGTCACTTCATATGAAATATCCTCGAGTGTGTAATCTATTGATTTAATTTTGTAGCCTCAATCTTGTACTTAAGTGAGAAGACTGAAATAAGAAGTCCTTCACATTTACTTCATTTAATCTCTCTTCATGGCTTGTCAATAATTCTCTATATAAACAGACAGAAAGCTACACATTTTGAAAGCTTGAGTAGCTGTCTAAAATATTCCAATTAAAATCTGTTTATTCCTGTTCTTTCTAAAAGAACTTCCAAGAGTATTAGAAGGAATTCTTAAAATCATTGCTTAAAATAATGGCCATATCGGTGTTTACAGAGTTTTAGAAATGAAAGTCCAGACTTGCACAAGATTTGCATTCAGATCTCTCTTAAGTAAGAAAAATAATATGCCTTCAATATAGCATTTTTCAGAAGCTGTTTCCCTTTCAACCATATTATTAATATAGAAACAGAATTATACTAAACCATGTTTCTTTAAACTGGCTCCTTATCTGGTCCCCATATCTATAACCTTGTGCACTTCTAAGTCTATAAGGCATTTACTCTCAAAATATCCCTGCCCAGTAGGGCAATGCAGTCAACCTTGTTTGACAGTCAGGGAAGTGGGGCAGGGAGTCTCAATTCCTGATCCTCAAAGATACTTAGTTGCTTAATACATTTCTTACAAAAATTTAGATGTCTTACTTATTTTCACTGAGAGTTAAGAGCATAATAGGAGTATGGTTTCTAAATACTTTTGAATATCTCAACTTAAATGACCAATAGGTTCTCATAGAATAGGGATTTGAATTGGGTTTCCCAAACGTTAGACTTGATTCTTTAACTATTGGGCCACTCTCTTCTGTAACAGTGCTCCTGCAGATTAATGCCTGAACCTTACTTGCAGAGTAGATGAAACGGAGACATGAAATATGTTCATGGTTAGTGAGGCAAGTGTCCCTTGTACCCATAACATGACATAACTTGTATTTTCTAATTTGCTTCAGTGTCTAGCAAAACTTAGACATGAACCAAGAGGCCTACAGCCATCCTAATAAATATGTATACATCCATCCACGTACTGGCTAGCCAGGTCTGTGTTTACTGTCTGCTTTCCCTTGAAGCTCTAATAATTTTGAATGCAATGTGTGATTGATGCAGCGTAGTCTAAGTCAAATGGCTCTTAAAATAAGAATACTAATGATTCAAAGATTTTTGGACTCAGAAGATGAGGTAAATGTAGTAGCATCTGTTAATCTTACAAGTTTTCTAGCACATCTGCATATGATTTTTAGGTCCTGAGTAAAATTAACATGTAGGTTACTGTGATCCTCTTCAGCGCTTGTGCCAGTAGTTGCATCCCAAGCGAAACTGTGTGTAGAAAAGCAAACATTTGGGGATTCTTTTAGGGAAGAGATCTAATCTAAGATGCTTGTAAGTTAAAGATAGGAAGGACTACAAATCACCATGCAGGTGAGAAGCCCACATCACTTAAGTGCTGCTAATTGTATCTTTCAACTTGTTCTTTGACAGCTTAAAGTTCTGCATTAAAAATATGTGTATATATAAAATCTAGGAAATGTTGCAATAAAACATGATTATTATACACTAAAAACCTAATATGCTATACCTTTTCTTTATGTACTATCCATTCTGGTCCTCAACTTCACTCTTTAGAGGCCAAAAGCCCTTTTTAGCTTTCAGACAAGTTTTGGACTCAGGTTAGGCTTATAGATGTGACTCATTTCTGATTACTGTTTACTCAGTTTTTATGCCAGTAGCTAAATATACTTGTTCAGCCCCTTTCTAATTTCTGTTTGCCAGTGAGATAGGAATCATAATTCTAGCTCTCACCTGCATGCTCTCATTAAAGACTCAGAGATTTTAGCTGGTCCTCAGAAGCTATATTTTTATAGTGGATAGAAATAAGAAAGCACTTGCTCATTTCAAATGTTAAATTACTAAAAGCAAATGCATATAATGGAATCTTAGATACCCACATAAAGCAGCTGTTATTGAACTACTTTCTAGGCTTGACCGTTGTTGCATACAATGCTCAGGTTACTGACTGCAAAAAACCCAAGCCAAAAAGAAGTTGACAAAGCAATTCTGAGAGTTCAAATGCTTGAAGTTCTTGGATGCCTCAGGTGTGTTATGTGGAACATAATGGCCAAATCTCAGATAACTGAAATTCAGATATTGTTTCCATGAGAAGAAGGTGTCTTGGACTTTTTTCTAGATACGTTCATTTCTGTCTTTGACATGTTATTGCTAAATGGTCTCATTTTACACTATCAGAACTGGACATCTTTTATGCCACCGTAACTAAACAACACTTGTGGAAGTTGACCAAAGAACTTCTTGCAGCTACGTTTATGTGGGACTGTACCTGATGAAGGTTCAGAGTTGCCTGTCTTATAAAGGAGAGAGCTGTAATGCATCCATGGAGCTTGGGCTGTTCTGCAACAGTCAAGGTTTACTGATAAGTGGGGAATGTTGGCTATTATGATACAGTGAATGTTTTCATACTTATTGAATCTACAAAGCACAAGGAGTGCTTGGCTTTGAGGAACAAGCTCAGTACTCTGGAGGTAGATCCCAGTGTCCAAAAGTAGGAGTGACAGCAAGTAATAATCCAACCTGTGTAAATGTTTTCTGTGCCAGTGACTCAAACTTGGGAGGAGCTATAATCATTGAGGACAGTTTAGTAGGTTCTGCTTCAGACTGTGAGACTCTTAGCAAAAAGCCTTAGGCTTTCTATAAGAAACCTCTGTCTAGTTTAGCAGGAACTCTTGGATGATTTCTGAAGGCACCTAACTGCCAGTGTTTTTGCTGGTTCCCATTTAATGCTGTTTTGCGTGCTACTCCATGTGAGAGCTTTCCTAAATTCATTACTACTGCAGAACTGGCTGTTCTGGCTGAGAAAAAGATTAAGCTGGAAGGAGTACTCTAAGTCTGATGTTACTTTGTGGTCAGGTAAAGCTGTTATTATGCTGTTTTCTCACCACTCTGAGTAACTTATTGCAGGACTGAGGAAGCATCATTTTAATAATATATTGCTATAGGCAAAACTCTTCCCTGGGACTTTAAATTGTTCCTGGGCATTTGTGGAATCTAGATATCTTTCTGTAAATCACGGCCAGTGTCATGATCTTTGAGTAAAAAGCAAGTAATCAGTAAAAAAAGACTAATATGTATATGCTTTTCGTATAATTGTAATGTGTAATTATTCCGGTTTTACAGATGGGGGAACTGAGGCACAGAAAATTACATGTGTCCTGTGAGATAATACAGTTGTTTATCCAAAAAATTGCTCTTTTCTGCTACTGTAAGTTTTAAGAAAGCTGCCCTACTCTTTGGGTTTGTTCATAACAATACATACACGATCACTCAAATATTTTCCTGACATGAATCTCATGTTGTTTTGAGCTTATTTCATACCTGCCTTATCCACTTAAAGGTAGTCAAAAATCACTCAAATTCTGTGAATACTGCAAATCCATGCTTTGAGAGGAAGTTTTGAAATATATGTCTGATTTTTATTTAAAATATAGTTGTCAGTTAATTCACTTTCACATTTAATAACCTATACAATGCATATCTATGATTGCAGACTGTAACCTCAATTTTTTTGCATTTATGGGTTTTCTTGTATATGAATTCGATGAAAAGTAAAGACTGGGAAGTTGCTTGTAAAACTTAATAAATAATAGTGCTTGAAGCTGCTGCCTGAGTTGTGAAAGAAACACTGTTTTTCTCCTGTGACATGAAGCTTTAAGGACTTTATGTCCTGATCAAGAAGGAATGCTTTAATAAGCATCCATGTTAGAGGGTTTGTGCTGTGTAAGCTTGGTACAGACCATATGGGCAAAAAGGCACATTGTGTGGCGACAATTGCCCTGCTTGTCATCCCCAATCATACTTGCTCTAATCCTTGTTTTAATTTACTCTGCTTGTACAGCACCAATCCTGCCAGTGCGGTCCTTAGGGTCCCTTCATTCCTGCCATTTATGACAAGGAATATGCAAAGGCACAATTATTCATCCACTAAGGTGACAGAGAAGGGCTCTGCTTGGGAATATGTTCCCAGACTTGCAGCATCATAATGTCAGTTGTTAAAGCACTTTGCTGTTGCAAACAATTCTTGAGAGACTTTTTTTTTTTTTTCTAATATAAATATTTTTGAACACAGAAGTGATAAGACTAAATGAATCCTTATTGATGAAGTGCAGTACTGGAAAGTTTTTATACATAACGTTCTCCACACTTTGCCTTTTATTATAGGGGATGTTTTTTATCTTTCCCCCTCCACTTAATTATTGAGCTCTTATAATTTGTTTAACTTCAGACAAAGGATAGTATGTTGAGCTACCCTTATTAACTCTTACAGATTGTATATTGTTTATATTCTGCTGTACAACACATTCCTAAATGGACAAAAAAAAAAAAAAAAAAAAGCCAACAAAAACCCCTCAAGTGTAGCATTCAGCTTCTCAAGTCCATGATGTATTTCATTTGCTACGGTCAGAGCAATTTTAACAATGCCTTTCATTTTCTTATAGCCTAAAATGATTTTCTTTCTGTGAGGCCATTCTCCAAAACTTCTCTTCCCCTTTCAGGGTATCATTTGCAATTTAAAGCTAACCTGGTGAGTGTACTCACAATAGGCTTGCCCATAAAATGGTTCAAGGCCTGCCTGCATGCCTAATGAGGTTGATGTTGAGCTATTTAGCTCTTTGTCCTTCCATAATATCTACTTAATGCAGTTCAATGGGAGTGGATTGTTAGAAGCATTAAAGATTCTATTAAGTCTTTACTAAAGCCACTCTATTCTAGTCCAGCTGTATAGTGGCAAGAGCATTAAATTTGAGAATGTAGTGGGAACAAGGGGCCTGAAAAAGCACCTATAAAAAAAGGACAAATTTCCTAACGAAGTAAGACCACACTCAATTTAAGACCTGTTACTTTTGTATCTGGATCTAAAGAGTTTCTCAATGTGCATCTCACAGTGTTCTGAATTAACTCTAGTTTCCCTTAATGGATAAACAAGGTACAGTTTTAAATCTTCATTTATTTCCAAAGCACTTAAGGAGATTTTTGCTTCGCCACACTATTGAAAACAAATAACATTATAATTTTAATCTCAGAGAAACTACCAAATTCTTGCAAAGGCCTCCTTTCAGATAACATATAAATACAATGTATTTTCCTATTTGCTTAAATACTGTAATGAGATTGGTCTGCACCATGAATTCAGAAATCTTTGCACTTTGGGAGAAGATAAACAACAGTTCTGACAAAAAATATTCATTCAACACATTGTTTTCCTGAAGGGATTGTTTTTTATCAGGCCTGTATGGTGCTAGCCACCAGCATTGAGAAGAGGGAAGGAAAAAAAAAAAAGAAGGGGTAGAATGGCCAGGATTTCACACAGTTGGCATTGACTTGGCTTGAAGAGGCAAGCACTAAGCTGTCTTTTCAACCATAGTAAAAACCCTCCATCTGGCCACCCTAAAACTCTGTTAGCTTGTTCAACTCGCTGTCGGCTGATTGGGCTTTGTGAAGCAGAAGTAACAACATCAATAGTATAAACCCTTGCCACTTGAGAGTATTACATTTCATTTCATGCTTGACTTAATCAAAACTGGGGAAATGAAATTTACACCTTTTTGATGTTCTTTTCCCTGCTGTTTAAGGAGAAGAATCTTAACCCATTTGATCTTCACATGCACCCAGTAAATGACCAAATATGCCAAGCTGCCAAAAGCAGACGGCTGCCAGTTGCCAGTTTATGTCAGGTCACTGTGAGAGAGCTTAATGCAGAAGGTCTTGAGTTTCATACCAAATACCTCAATTTGCAGTACGGTATTTTGGTTGCAGTGTCAACTATTTAGCTCCCCTCCCTATTAATATTAAACTATTACAAAGAAAGCAAAAATGTCATTTTTACTGGAGGGAAATATGTTAGCAGGCGGCTGTTGCGTGACAGAGTCAGGAGAGAGTGACAGAGATGAAATGAAGCTGGATTTGAATTGCTTCTTCAAACCCTTGACATTTGTTCCTTTCTTTTCTGGCTCTGATCTACACGATATACATAGTTGTTGTTGTTGTTTTTCCTGCTAATAACAAGACAGTGCAGTGCCGGATTAGAGATTGAGTGAGTGAAAAATGGGACTGGTGATAACATTTTCCCTGTGCCTGGGGGGAGGCTCATTAAGCAGGAGATCAGATCACTACCAAAAAACATACATACATAAAATCAACAACTAACAAAGTTCTCTCTTGCAGCTTGCTGACGGAGAAAGCTTTTGATTCAGAAAACATGGGTCTAGAAACAGGCTTTGCTGCTTGCCTTGCTGCTGAGTTTCAGCATGTTGCTTGGACTCCATGCCCAACCCACAGCTGTGGGGTGAGGTGGTGAGCTCTCATCGCCACCTGCACTGGGGTGGACCTGCTCGGAAAAACAAACAGACAAACACAACACAACACAACACGTTTCTGCCTTCCTAGTCGCTGTCCTACTCTCCTAAAAGACCTTTTGCCTTTTGTCAAGGGCCCTCATTTATGACTTGATGAAAACATTTGTAATAGATCATCAAATACTGATACATTCTGAGGGACAATATCCCATTTGTTAAATATAAATTAACATTAACACAGATCCCCCGTCGCAAAAAGGCGAAGGGTTTTGACACCTTTTCAGCAGGACAGGCCGGGCCCCAGCAAAGAAAGCCAAGGGCCTGTAAAGGAACTTGTCCCGAATGGTGATCCTCGCAGCTCTTGTGTGACAAGGTACATAGTTTCTATTCAAGAACAGGCAGATTATCGGTTACTATAGTTTCCCTAATGCTCAAATGGAGCTAAGGCCTAAGCTGAACAGAATAGGTTAAAAGGTGCCGATGTTTGGGCCTGCGAAACCACATGTTGAGAGTCAGAGACCAAACAAAACAAAGAGCACATCTCTCTGGTCTTTGATGTCTTCTCTGAGGGATGCGGAGTGAGAAAAATGCAGCCGTGCCCCCACGCCCAGCAGCCTGGCTGGCCCGGGACAATGCGCCAGTGTGGGAGCACAAGGCGCCACGGGGTAGTTGGTGCACCCGGATCCTCCACCGCGGAGGTGGGGTGTTCCTAGAGGAGAGCAATGAGAGACTGTCACAGCCTGTCTTGGAAAATCCTTGTAACCTCACACATTTACTCGCCCATTTTTTCCACCCTACAAGACATGCACTGTGGTCTCAAACACAAACTCAGGATACTTGAAGTACTAAGCTTAACTAGACTTAATTTGCTGTTTTATGCATGTGTTTCCTTTTAGTCTGTCTTTTAGTATTCCGTTTGTGTTGTGTGCTTTAAAAACTCTTTACAGCGCTTCAGCTAACAGCTTTTTATTTCACTGCTTGCCTCAGTGTCTGCTTTGAATCCGCTGTGGAGCTGGTGCACCGGCTGCTCTGCGCTTCTTGCATGAATCACTGATTCTGCTCTTTTTTCCGTTTGTGAGTATACAGTGTTTTCAAATGATTCATATTCACCATAAAAATGTTCCATGTAGGATATCCCCTGATAGTACAACCAATGCTTTTGCATTTTTCATAAGCAGGATTAAAATACGCACTCCTTGTGCTCATGATGGAGATTTCCTCCATTCTGTTGATACTTGGTTTAGTATTTTAATTTTTTATTAAAACTCTTGTAAGCAAGATAAATGTGCATTGGCACTAAAGGGAGACTGCCAGCTTTGATAGGTTATATCGCCACAATTTGCTGCTGCTCTTTAAGTATTCCAGCACTCAAGATCCAAGTATTATGCAAAGTAAAATTAATCAGCACCTGCATCTTTTAAAATAATAGAATTAATGAATTTGAAAGTTTTATCAACGTTATTGTAATTCTGATTGTCGTCAGTTCTTTATACCATTATAAAAAAATATCTAATTGTAACAACTGTATTCCTATAGTGAACATATTACTTGAATTCAAACCCTAACAATGGCAATAGGATAACTGTCCTTGAATTTGAGCCTTTTGTGATACATCAATAGGCTTACAATGTGCTGAATTAGCAGGCATATTAATGGGCAGATGCAGCACCAGCCCATTCTTTTTACCCAAATCTTCTTATGCAAATACCCCATGAATCCAGTTCAAAGAGCTAGCTTTAAAATGAGCTGCTACACACATTCAGATGGGTCCTTTCACAACTGGCAATGGGACTTAGATAGAAAGTGACATGAGAAAAGTTTAGACACTTGTTTTTATAACTGAACATGATCTTGTTATCATAATCTGATACTGGTAACTGGCATGGTCTGGTTGTAGAATTTTAAGCCTTTAACAGAGGGAGATAATCTAGGCCTTTGTGCTACAATGTACTGAATCCTGCACTTGGTGAAAGCTATCAATGAGAATCGCAGTTCATGCTTTTTCAAACAAAACTTTTTCATGGTAAAAGCTTTTATCCTATGATAATTACTTAACTGATTGTAGTGGTACCTTTAACTTTAGTGAGTTTATAACAAGGGCACATAAAAAAGGTTGCATTATTTTAGAAGAAGTAAATTATCAAATAAACAGGTTTTGTTTGCTTGTTGAACTAAATAGTAATAAGGTTGTTATTAAAAATGCTAATGCACAGCAGCATGGCTAGTAAAAATGTATTTTGTGATCTTTCTTTTGTTTGCTGTGTTGTGATCATTTCTTATCAACAGTATCTGGGTGAGAGTGTTTTTAGTGATTTAATTGCAAATTTACAAAAACTTGCCAAAGGAAAAGAAGGGGAATAGTTCTCCTTAGTTCTTTGATGTTGAAGCTCCTTCCTTTAAAGTTATTTTAGATTTGCCTGCCATTTTAATGAAAACCTATGGTTTTCTAAGTGTTGGTTTGGATTTTTTTGAACTGTTTATTTTAAGAAGTCCAAAAGATGGTGAGAAGTCATTTCATGTTGACATTTCCCATACATGCTGACCAAGCTTCATTAAAGCAATGCTTCCTACAGAATATTCTATAGGAAATGTAAAGACAACTGAGAATCGATTCTCAGCTGGAGCAAATTGGCATAACTAATTGACTTCTGTGGATCTGGTCAACACTGTTTCAGCCATGGCCAGTGTGTGGGGTTGATAGATGTAGATAATTTAAACTACATGAGATTATTGTAAAAAATGAGGGGGGAAATAATCTGCTGTTTTATCATTGCATTTAGAGAATCACAGTGTATATTAGACTAGTCCTGTACAGCATTATTGATTGGTTTATTCTTTATAATTTTTTCTGAAATGAATATTTATAGTGTGTTCTGAAGCATTAACAAGGTGAGGAAATCCTTAGTGCAATAGATGAGCATAAAAGCAAGCATGTCTCTTAAACAGCTATTTTCAGAGCTATACAACAATTTCATATAGATGCATACTAGCAAAAATATTGTGTTGTGCTTGATAGCCTTCATGGAGGAATTCTTTATGAAGATTTAATGGCAGCAAACATGAGAGTTCCACCGAGTCGTCTTCTGGACATTTTGTGTTTCAGCATTAATTATCGGTGTTATTTAAGGACATGAATACATTTGGTGAACGTTTTGATTTTTAGTATTGTTTTCTATTTACTATAAACCTGCAATAATAAACTTATGTGTTGAAAGAATATGTTAAATTAATGTGCTGGTACATAGAGGGCCTAATTCTGAATTCATATGTATGTAATATAGACTCTTCCTATCTCAGAAATATAATCCATCACCATTGATCCTATGGAGCCTTTTAATGCCTTACTCATCTGCAATACATTTAATCTTTCAAATGAACGTATTACTTATCAGAAAATGTAGCTAAATGTAAAGGAATGTTTTAGGACAGGGACTGGCAGATGGGATTCTGCTCCAAAGACTCTAGTTCTGTAAAGAGCTCCTGGGAAACATCAGCCACCTCAGAGCGCCCCACTCTGCAGGAGAGGCTTTTCAGGGACTTTGTCAAATGTGTGTTCCTAGAGTACAGAATAAGTGTAGGTGTTATGCTTTTGTGAGATTGCAGAATATTTGTATATATCTAGCTGTATCACAGACTGTGATACTTATTTAGAGCAACTGCTTAAATCTCTCAACTTCTCAAATGCTGTTGCTTTTTTCTTTTTTTCTTTTTTTTTTTTTGTGTGGATGAAGCTGAAGCAACTAAACGAAGTTTTATTTTCTTGCCCTTTTGGCTGTATCTGGGAATGTTTAACCGCAACATGGAAAAAGGCATGGAAGGAAATCAGTGTAGGAGAACCACTGGAAGGGTGAAGTGTCAAAGGTTGGGGGGAGAGAAACATAAATGGGACAGAACAATAAAAAGCCTGGAGGGCAAACTGCATGTAGAGCAGTGGAAGGAGAGAGAGAGGGAATCATCTAGAACGTCAGTATCAGACTGTTAAACTCTATGATATGTAAAAGAGGAAAGACAATCTGATGTAAATTAATGGTAGATAACATCAGGGAGTAGAACAACTGAAAAGAAACTCCAACCTCTGTTCATTGTTGTGAAAATGATTAAGATTTTGTGCCTTTTTACCAGTCTGTAAAATGGGAACAGTAACAGCAACTCTGAAAATGGATTTGGGGGCTCAGAATAGAAACTCTCAGGGACATGTAACCTGCTAATATATGTTATTTTACTGTAGTTCACTAACAGGGAGTTCACATTTCGTAATGTCAACAGTAACAAAAGGCAAGGAGAAGGAGATTGTACAAATTAAATTAATCTGAAGGAGTTTCAGTCCCATTAATGTGTCTGCTGTGCTTCAACATAGAGAAAAACAGATCTGAGTAGGGAGAAGACAAAAGCAAAGTGTGTTCTTTTTAGAATTTGTTTCATGATGAGTGGCTGTGAACATGGTTTTGTATAGGAAAGCATAATTTAATATGCTGGCATAAAAATTAAGTCTTTGAGTCCTTTTTCTCAAGGAACAGATATTCTCTGAAAAGACAGTTTCATGATGGTGGAGACTACCTACAATTTTAAGCCAAATTTTCAGAACACATTTTTAGAAGAGGTGCAAGGACGAGATGAACCATTTCTGTAAATCAAAACTGGATAAAATGTTTGCAGCCAAATAATATTTTGATATTTTGCAAATTAAATTGAATGTTTTGACAGCTTGAAATAAAAAATTTTCATTTCCGAACATCATTTTTCCATAGAAGTAAAATGAATCTATCTTAAAGAAGGGGGTTTCAGTGTCATTCCTTGGACTGCTCGCATTGACTTTTATGCATTTTAGTACTTTGAGAAACTGGGATAAGCATGTATTTTGGTACTTTTGAGGAAATGGATACTACAGTGTTTGAGATAAGCCTTAGTTTGTCCTACAGACAAAGCTGAAAGTCATCCCCAAGAGATTCAAATTCTTGATTTTGTCATTTTGACATCTGGCACTGAAATAATAGTTTCATGCCTGCTTTTCTATTTCTTTTTGTGCACAGGAGGATTTTTGTTTTGTTTTGTTTTGGTTTTTTTTAAATGCTCATTTTTCAAATTTCCTTCCAGGGAACAGTTTGGCATGCTTTGGGCCCTCTGAGCAAATAGTGATTTCTAACTACAGGTGTTCACCCAGCAGTAACGTTGCACTGCACTGCATTCCAACCAGAACAAAAAAATGAATTATACTCACAAAATATGCCAATGTTCCCAGTCTCGCGCCTTCATCAGAGGTGTTAGTGTACTCTGCTAAATCCAAGTCAACAATAAAAGAATCATGAGAAGTGCGAATGGAATTGTTTCTCTGCCAAGTGGAGTGCAACGAGGCTCTACTGTTTGATGAACAGCTGTAAATACTCTAGATTCCCCCATTGCATTCGTGCTGTGTAGATAGTAAAGCTGGTGCTTTCTCTTTAACATCACCAGAGTCACTATCATTACACTCAGTTTGCTGCGGTTTTATAGCTTCTCTCTCCTTTTCTTACCTTCCTGGTATTAGATGTACAATACCCTACAGCAAATACAACTACAGCCTGAGCAAATCTCACCCTTTCTATGTAATTTCAGAGCAGAATTTTACATCAAAACCAGCATTCCTCCCATTGAAATGCCATCCAGGGGGACTTCCACATGAAGGGAACACCTCAGAATTGAGTGACCTCTTCCAAGTCATACAAGAAGTTGGTGATGAGTTTGACAATGCAACCCAGATCATCTTATTAGGCATGTGTGGTTCAGCTTGTGTCTTTCACTTATACTGACAGGTTCAGAAGAAAAGAATTATTTACTTAGTAATAAATAACTTCTGTTTTCTGAGATGTTTATCCTAGTAGCACAAGGGATTTACAAGGATGTGTTAAGCATGGGATCAGATTAAAAGCTATCGTGTAATAGTACAGTTCTTTTGCATGGATATTGAAATAACTTTTGAGTTTGCATGTAAGGCCCAGACTGTGTGTGCCTGTGGGATAAAGTAGTAGCAGAGAAGCAGCTCCTTGGATACACTAACCATTTTCTCTAGGAAATACTTGGCACAGCAGGAGAGGAGCTCAATCACTGATTTAAACATAAGGCAGGTGTGGTTTCATGATATCACCATGGCCACAGGGCTTTCTTTGTCAAACCTTAATTCTCTGGTTTGGTTTAAAATAAAGGTATAGGTATTCACAAGTGGTCAGACCTCTTGGAGAGAAAAACACTGGGACAATAGGCTTGTGTTAGACCAACATAATGATCCAAGTGTCAGGTCTGAAGCATGACCGTACTCAGTTGAGTGAGAATATGAAGGAGGGAACACAGCTCAGAAGATTTAGAGAAAGGATTGCTTCACTGTTTATGATAGCCCTACAAATATACAGCTTATGACAGAAAGGAGACGGGAGATCGACTGCTTAATCCAGGATCTCTGAAAGAGGATGGAAAAAACAATCTGAACATGTTACAATAATTCAAATCCCCGTAAATACTCTGTTGAATACTGAAAACCATGTAAAATTATTATTGCTCCCAAGGCAGCCTATAAATATTGTTATTGTATTGGCTGAATCCAAACATAAAATATTTTCTCCCTGGTTTGTAAAACAGTTGACAGATATAATGGACACCACTAGCCAACTCTTAATCTTGGTTTTAAGATTTAGATTTGTTCTAGATGTTAGAATTAACCCTGTTTAGAATACATGATAGATTTCTATTCTACAAGAGAAATATCCCCTCTTCAGAAGAAATCCCCTTCTTAAATCATCTAGTCTGTGACATCCCCTTAATCCCTTTATTTTTCTTGAATTTAGCATAAATACTTCCTTTTTTTACACCTCCATCTGTTTGTTCTACTTTTCTGCCTTGGTTCCTGTCTATGATGCATTGAGCTCTGTTTTCAGTCATAAGGGCATTAGCTAAAGCAGTAGTTTCCCAGAGCTGGTGCCAGAGAAGTAGACTGAATGTCTTGAGAATGGTGAAAGACATAAATATACAGAGACACATATTGATCTGTATGCATGCAGGAGTTGAGATGGATGGATGGGTAGATGAACATGCACACAAATAAATAATACAGCCAGTGAATGTAGATACGAATCTATCAGAAAAGTCGTAGACTTCTAAATGCTCTCACTAATAGTCCAGTTAATGAATACAAATGCAGTGCAAACTCAAGCAAGCTTTAATACTTACAATGGTTTGTTCCCAGGCATCTACGGAATGGTAAGGAGGAGAATTAACACAGGATTATCATATTTTACTCATAGATGTACTTGCCAATCTTTTTAAGAATACTTTAAGGACAGATCTAGAGTCTAAGTGTTTGGAAGTAAGAATCGCTAAATATAGATTGGGCAAGCCACTTAGTTATTATTCTTTTGAATTACTTGCTGAATGACACAACTGCATGTTCAGTTGACTTCTACATAATGAAATAAGCCATTTAAATTTTTAAATGTGAAAAGACAGCAGTCCATAAGATATCTTAGCAAACTTTAATTTTATTAACTAAGCCATGTTTGGCACTATGAGAAACTATCCGCAACTTTAATACTATCAAAAATCTGTTGTGAAAGTGAATGGTAAAAGATATGCATGTTTTCTTGAGTTTCAGGATTCAGCACATTTGTAAGGCACATTCCACAGATGCTGGAGGTTTTATGCAGGTACAATCAAGTATCTGTAAGATCACCTGGCTGCATTATGCAGTTGTCTGACAATGTGGACTGTGGTTTTATGATCGTTAATATCTAATCTATATGCTATCAAAGCACTCAGGGTGTAAATTTGATCTGGATAAAGGGAAGGCACATGACTACATTTCTGTATACTTGGGTTAGCTTACAATATGCAGTTTGTGCTGGCTGTGGTAGGACAAACAATGTCTAATCTGGCATAAAGTTTGCTGATACATTTTTTTTGGTATGAGCTACAAAAATAAGATGGCAGAGTGAGGTTTTCCCACAATGTTTTTCTGCATCTTATGTCCACAGTGCTTTTTATTTGGTATTAGTGATCTAAAATAATGTTTTTAGCATATTGTAAAATAGATTCCCAAGGTGCATCTCCTGTTAAAACTATGTAATAAAAACCCTATCTGTATCTTCTTAGTATTGCTTTTGTTCAAAGAGCTGGGAAGAACATTTGCTTTCTTTTCTTCATTTATTAATATTAGCTAAATGACTTATTTGCATAATTTATGGTAATGCTTTTCAGACATATAGCTTTTGGCATAGGAAAAAGTAAGTTTAGAACACACAGGTGATCAGGAAAACCTTGCTGCTTCAAAGTTTTTAAACTGTTTAGGGATGCTGTGTCTTGAAGGATTTTGCTGTGTGTCATTTCTTGCCTTTCTACGTCTTCTATGGGGAAGAGAGCAAGAAGGGAGTTAGGAAAGTACAGAGCCATAGCTGTTCAGTGGCCAACAATCTACCCAGGGGCAACAACCACAAGAAGTGCCTGGGGAAGATTCAAAGTGCGTATTAGTAGAAAAGTTTCCCCAAGAAAGGTATGGCAATACTGAAAGGGGTTGGCCAGAGACCCTTGGAGGTTTTCAAGAGCTGTCTAAACAAAGTCATGGCTCATCTATTGTTGGTGATAGTTCTGGGGGAGATTGGATCAGATACCTTAGGAGTTCCCTTCCACTAATATTTCTATGATTGTGTTAGTCTGTACCTACATTGCAGAGGTGGGAATTAGATGGGATTTTCACTGCTGGTGTGTTTTCCTTGTGAGTGAATTTTTTCAGTTGTTTTCAATGATTTTGTACTGGGGCCATAACTCATCTGTGAAATAAACTCTGTTGTTCTAATACAAAAGCTGTATATTGTATAACAATCACACTTCCCACAACATAGTGATCATACTAAATGTTTAAAACCTCATTTTCTTGTTGAAATCCACCATTAAAATCAATGGTGTATATATGCTTGAAAGTCCACTTTTATATGAGCATAGTTTAAAACAACAAGACAGAGCTTCAACTACAGCAGAGCAGTTTCTATTCTTTCTGCAGCAGGACCAGCCTGAAATTCTGTATTTTGAAGATAGAAATGGTACCAAGTTTAATTTTAAAAGTCATTATTGATAATTTTTAAATATTTTGAAAGGCAATGAACACCATACAGGGTCAAAACAGATGTCCTTCTGTTGTGTCCTGCTATCTGACTCTAGCTAGCAGTGAATGCTTACCAGCGTAAGAGTGGTGCGTCACCCTTTCCCTGGTGTATCTTTCCAGTAATCAGTGGTTCACTCTTCACAGGACTAGGTGGGATCTGAGAATGCATCTCACAGCACTTTGCATGTTTAAACCCATTGAAATGTAGTATTAATTATGGTGGTGCATCTAATGGTGCTGTCATTATCCTCTGATGGATTTTTCCAGATAACCCAGCGACCAGATGTTCATTTGGTCAGTTTCCAAAAGAAATATGCTTCTCTATACATCTTTCATTTGGCATTTAGTGACGTTTTCACAGCAATGCATTTGTAATTAAGAATCAGAATTCTGGTGGTTTCTTTTTTTTCGGGGGCGGGGGGGGGGTGGTGGTGGTGGTGGTGTGGTGGTGATGTTAACACAACAATGAGCTCAACTGTGTTTACAATTGAACTGTTTGAAATTGCATCAGGCAATGACTCAGTCTCAGTCACTCTTCAGCTGCTCTGAATTCTCACCCAAATGTTTGTTAAATCAGTTTTGGTCGCTTTTGATTTATGGAGGCGTGATTAAATAAGAAGACTGGAGCAGCAGAAAGTATCTGCTGCTGTTTGGGAAGCACAAGCCCTGGAAGCTGGTGGATGTTGGCTGATCAACCTAGTTGGAGTAAAGGTCATCCTCTAATGGAAAGAAAAACAAAAATAAAACACTCCCATGCCACCATGAGGAGATACTGAGCTACCAGGGGGAGGGAGAGCTCTTGTAATATACTGCTGTGCCACCTATGCTGTGCAGATCTTTATGGTCCTTTACTCCTCTTCCCTCCCACAGATGAATTACAAAATCTGAAGGGCTTGTAACAGTCCCAAGCAATAACGAAATGGGCTACTGCTCAGCCTCTGCCAGCGGTGTGATCCAGAACCCTCCCCATGCAGCAGTACTTCCCTCCAGCCTTAGTCTCCTCCTGTGATACCAGTTCATGTCCTGACTCATAATGAGCAGCCTTCATCAGTGAGAGGTCTGTAAGTGATCCTCTGTTTGGTTCAGTCTGAAAAGCTCAAGAGGAGCTTTGGGGTGCACAGAGACACAGGAGTGGGGAGACCTGCCCACCTCTGGCCACGCTCTCCCTCTGTTGAATGGAATCAGTATGTCATGGCTGATGTTAAACTCAGCATTTTCTTGATTGCTGTTGTCCAGCTGTGGTACTGGGTCTGGCTCTGCTGTTCCTACACTGTTCCTCCACAGCGGACAAACTGCCAAGTGCTTGCTGTGTGTGCTTCCTCTGCATGAGAAGCTTCCCAGAGAACTATCTGTGGCTGCTTCTAGCATAGGTCCAGATTCTAAAACCTGGAAGCTTGAGTTGTTTGTTAAGCCTTGAAGTAGTCCTTCACTGCTTACCGATAAACAGTGTCACATCGATGGCATTAAATTCCTGTTTTATCAAGGTATGTGTGTTTTCATTGTCTTACGCCTTCATGATGCTTTGGAAGAGCAACTGATTCCGTACTAGAGAAGCTGTACAAATTGACTTTCTCCTGTGTCCTCTGGGACTGGGAAATGAGGGCAAACAAAAGGCTGCTGCTTTGAAACTAGGAGGCACTACCAAGGCACTCCATCTGACCTCTTGCACAGCTCAGGAAAGGGCTATACCATGTTGTGAAGGGTAGTTGGCACTGGATGAAGGAAACTTTCCTGGAAAACTCCAGTTCAAATGACAGGAATAATTGATTTGCAGTACTGAGTGTCTGAATATGACACTTCTATTGTCAAGAAGGCCTATCTTTTAGGATCTGTCTGTTGGTTTTTTTTCCTTTGTGGTTCACTTATTTTTGCTTTTATAACTACTATATTTCAATACAGGACTTAAAATTCCTGCTTTTGTGTCTACAGGGTTGGGGGGGGGGGGGTTGGGGTCAATTTTTGTAGAGAAATCTTTTCTGTTTACTGAGTGAAGACTTGGTCTTAGCCAGGTGAACCTTTGCTGTGTGGGTCCAGGATTTCAACTGAATTTTTTCATTTCCATTTTGTGGTAATTATGTGGTTGTACAATTGTCATTCACAGAGGTAATCTGATCCATGTTTTTCTGTTGTATGGCCCCAGTATTGTGCAACACTTTTGTTGCTCTTAAGACCATAGTGCCTGTGTTCAAGTTATGGAAGCAGAAAAAAATACTTGGGTGTGCTTAGATGTGTGCACACAGCGAAACTTATATGTGTAATGAAATGAGAAACACCACATTTTCAGTTTACATCTGCATTGCAGGGTATAGGGAAAAGGGATTCTCCACTTATTGATAACTGTGAGTCCTGAGATAACTGTTGTTTGGTTAAAATGGACAGAATAGCAAATTGCACTCCTTGTTCTCATTTAAAGGGTGCTGATTTGCAACCTCAGCCACAACTGTTGCTAATCACATGCATTTCTATCACAGTCCTTTTCTTTGCTTTCTGTAACTCTGCTTCTTCCAAAATCACCGTGATTAGTATGCAAAATTTCTGTGTCTTTGAAGCTAAAGACATACTCCTGAGTATTGTCATCAGTTATAGGTTTGGTGTTCTGTGAAGCATGTTAAGAATAAAATCCCTAGCTAAATTCTTACCGTGTTATTAAGGACCTAAAGTAAAGGAGCTAACTAAAGGAAACATGCAAATTGTGAAACACTTCTCTTTTTTTGTTGTTAGTTTTTGCCAGTACCACTTTCTTCAATAAAGCTAGCAGCAGCTTTTAAGCAAGAACAAGTTGTACAATACATGGGCATGTGTCTGTCCACATAAATTTCACTTATTTAAATTAAAAACCCAATAAATGAAAACTGTCCGGATGCACTGATTATAAATGAAGGGCTGACTCAATGTCTGCTATGGCCATTAATGAGCCTTTCCTACACTCCCTAATCATCTTGATTGCCTTATTGAATGAAACTGTGACACAAATGTTGTGCAGAATCTCAGTGGTGCTCAGGCACTCACTTTAGTACTTTGTAGAGTAAATGGTGATTTACTTCTGGCACCTTTTCAAATGTCAGCTCTTTAAATTTGTGGTCTTCAGTTGTATCTTCTGCCTATACACTTAGTTTCTCAAAGCACCAATTATCTTCAAGTTGTTAAAATCCCAGCAGGCATGAGTATCAGAAAAACCATGCCAAGCCCTTGGTCAGCATACCATTTTGCCTGTCCAACATGAAGTCAGCATGCTTCCCTCAAGGGAATTGGCTGAAGTGGAAAACAGGTGCACAGGTTCATACTTCTGTAGACTTCTGAAAAAAGAATCTGCATGTTTTTAACCAAAATGTTCATTACCGCTACTTAATAAAAGTTTTATTAGTAAACACCCCAGGTTTTAATCATCCCAAAGTTATTTGAGTAGCCCATTTAAACTAAGACTGTGGCCCTATCATTTATCTAGTGAAGTATTATCCTGCAGCCCTTCGTACTGCATGAGTACTATGAGCTTCCTGTTGATGTTTGCAGTCTCAGGAAAAAGCTGAAGTTTACAATGGAAGTGGAAAGGGAAATGATTGAATAAGCTTTGAAAACTAAACTACTCTTCGTCCTTCAAACATCTTTTTGGGCATGGCTAGAAAGGCATGGAGTACAATGGCAAGGAAGTCCACTAAACTTAAACTTCTGGTGTTCTCATACTTGTTACTCTCTATGCGCATGTTTAGTGGAACTCATTAATGCTTGTTAAAAAATAAGAATGTTAACTAGTAGTTAAATACATTGTTAACAGCTTGTGGTTTCTGGTTTGGTTTGGTTTGATTAGGTTTTAGGGACAACATTGTGCATATTTAATCCGTATTGATGAAGCAGATTTTTCTGAATGTTGTTCCTGTAATAGACTAGACAGTTAATGTTTTTAATTTTTAAACTGACTATATGCTTTTGTTGTTTTCAAATGTGTGCTTGTCCTTATTCTTTCATTTTAATCTTGCTGAAGAAGAAGAGAACTGCTCTTGCAGGTTTGTCTTGGTTTTCCATCGTAGTTTTTCTGCTTCTGTATGACCCTTTCCACATGGTGCACATCTGATCAGCCCATGGGGTGCTAACATGGAGAGCTCTCACAGCTTATCTGATATCTGGAGAGGACAATCTACAAGAACTCACACAGAATCACACAGAATCATCTAGGTTGGAAAGGACCCTGGAGATCATCTAAGTCCAACCGTTCTCCTAGCACAGTTCCCACCTACAGCATATCCTTAAGCTCTAAATCGACCCTACTCTTGAACGCCTCCAGGGATGGGGACTCCACCACCTCCCTGGGCAGCCCATCCCAACGCCCAACAACCCGTTCTGTAAAGAAATACTTCCTAATATCTAGTCTGAACTTTCCCTGGCACAACTTGAGGCCATTCCCTCTTGTCCTGTCGCTTTCTACTAGGCTAAAGAGGCTCATCCCCAGCTCTCTGCAGCTTCCTTTCAGGTAGTTGTAGAGGGTGATAAGGTCTCCCCTCAGCCTCCTCTTCTCCAGACTAAACAATCCCAGTTCCCTCAGCCGCTCCTCATAGGACATGTGTTCCAGACCCTTGACCAGCTTTGTTGCTCTTCTCTGGACACGTTTGAGTAACTCAGTGTCCTTTTTTCTTATCAACAGTGTTCCCATTTCAAAAGTTCTTTACATTTTGTAATGTAAAGAACTATAATATGTGGGTGAGAGGGTGTGTTGCACAGGGAAACCCGTCAGGAGTTGGGCTTTGTACGTATCTGTCATCCTTCAAGAGTTTGCAGTGTAAGCAAAGAATGGGCAGAGGAAAATAAGGGACCCTGGGGAACAATGATGAGCTATGTAGAGGGAGTAGAGAAATAATGTAACAGAAACAGAAGGTTAAGGGGAAAAACCAACACCAAACCCAAAAACAACAGAAGAGGAGAAGAAGAAAACTAGGGAAGGGGGAGAACAGGGAAAATGAAAGTAAGATGCAAAATTAAAACAATGGGAGAAGCAACCCATGCACCACAAACAGAGGAAGATAACATCGGGGAGAAAATGGTATTGGCTGGAAATGTCCATGATACACCTGGAGCATACCCTGAAACATTTGTATCCTTCTTAAGTGTTCTGTATAGATTTCGAATCTGCTTCTCTAAATGTTTTAAAATGTTAAATGCCTTTATTGCAGTTGGATGACAATGGCATTTTATTTTGATACATATTTATTTTTTCTTTCCTAATGTTGCAATATACACAGAAAAGAATAGGATGTGTATTAGTTCAACAGGAACTCAGGATGACTTGTTTTATTTGAACGAGGGTGTTAGGTATTGTGAGCTATAAAAACATTTCATTGTTAGACAAGAAGAGTTAAAGGTATCACTTTTAGCAATCTTCCAAATTAAACAGCCAAGTTTTGCTCTTCCCCTGTCAATATGACATCATTTTGTTTATAATAAAAAAACTATTTTAGAGGTACATCTTGAGTTGGAACAGGTTATTCTGTGTGGCAAGAAATCATAAAACGTTCTTAGAAGTTTTCGTTTTTGTCTCAGAAAGAGGAAGTCAAAACAAACATTTTCAGGCATATAAACCATATAGTTTAAACATTGCTCTTGGTGTTACATTTTTGGCTTTTGGTTTGTTTTGCGTTCTTTTGCTGAAAGCACAAAAACATTACTCGAATACATTAGTACACAGGGGGAAAATGTATGAGGAAGAAGCTGTACATCTGTACAGGAGGTTTGTCTACATTCTGTGTTTGTTCCAGTGATGAACTTCAGCCTCTGTCACCCAGTACTTCAATATTTTCTATTTAAGATTAGTTTTGTGGTTCCTTTAAAAAAAGCAGTTAGCAATCACAGTCACTTGAGGACTGGATTATATGGATTAGATTCTCATTTTGTTTCCTCCTGATAGGACATATCTGGTCATTTTGTTCTGTTCTGCTGAAACCAGAGTGCCCCTGAATTTGCCCATTGGTGTTGGGATGGGGAGAGCCATCCATCCAGAGCCAGCTGCACAACACCACTTTACTAAGGTAAATTGGTCTAACGAGGTTAAAGCGTAGAGGACCAACACGGCAAAGTGCTCCTGTAGCTGGAGCTTTAGGTGGCATCTTATTATCTTTAGGAAGCACGCAGACCTGGCTCCACACATGTGAGTTATAAAGGGCTCTGGCTGTGAGGATGATGCTGTGATGTCTGGTAATGGTAACCAGCAAGGCAGAGAAGTCACTTCTAAAAGTATTGCGTTGCAGCGCGGAGCTTCCTGGTGTGATGTCAGGCGGCTCTTGTGAACCCCGATCGCTCTGCAGCAGCTACGGTAATTCTTAGAGACACTTCCCATTCCTTAGGAAAAGCTACTGTGAGAGGCTTAGTTGGCTTTTATCTTTAGAAGTGAGCATTTAAATGTTGGACTAATTTGTAGCTCATTTGCAGCTCAGCTGCAGCCCTGCCAGCTGCACTGGGATCAGTGACAAGCCTTTCTTCCGCCTCCAAAGCACACTTGCAGACAGATCCAGGGCCTAGGAGAGCATTGCCCCAGAGGCAACTCGGCTTTTTCACAAGCATGTAGCTGCCTGGGGGAGTTTTCCAGAACAAGTAGCATATTAGGCATTCCCTAGCAAAGAGAGACCTTGCTGGCTTCCTGAGCACTGGATTGGCATTCCTGGGGACCCCTCTGTTGTGACTGGACATGGAGAGGGGCTGGTGACTGTGAAGTTACTTACTGCTCCAGTGGGAACATGTGGCTTAGAGGCAGAGGTGTGAGCTACTCAACCAGGCAGTAGAAGGGGACAAGAGGAAAATCTTGTATCCCCTCAAGGGATTTTGATTCGGAATGGGAGGCGCAATATATATTTAACCAAAACATCTTTTCTCTTGGTTGGATGGGCACCCGTGACTCTGGGATAGGATTCTTGCAGAACTTAGCAGAACAGCCGAATTGGAGACAGCCTCTTTTGTGCGTTGGACCAGAAGGAAAAGAAATTCCTTTTTGCATGGAAATCAGAAAATAAGTTAATGAGACTGAGGTAGGAATTAGTAATAACTAATTAGTAATAATTAGTAAAGAAGCTAAGCTAAGTAAGAACTAATTAGTAATAATTACTAAAGAAGCCTATTGTATTCTTCTGGTCTGGGGAAATGAGGTTGGGAATGTGTTTGCCCTCCCAGATCTGCAAAGTTGGTCTGTCCATTCTTGCAGTCTAATGAGTAATAAATACACTTACTCAGAAGCCCAGCAGCCTCCTCTTTTCAAGCCCCCACTGCCAGCCATGGTTAAGTTGGTTAGGCTGGTTGCAGATTTCACCTGTATTTTGGAGAAGTGTGTGGTGGCAGCTAGGCAACCCTGGGGCAGCAATTCCAGGCACAGGCCTCCCTGGGCTGTGACACCTTGGCTGGCAGAGGACAGGAAAAGGCAGTGGGTTCATCCCTGACCTGGCAGTGGGATGAGTCACCACCCTGTCAGTTTTACTTCATTGCAAAAATAACTTTCACAGTCACATGTTCATATGGGGCTCCCTATTTGAGGGAACAGAAATGAACTAGTACCTCTGTCTCTTGGCACAATCTATCTAGCCTGGACAGTAAACAAAGATATATTTAAGAGAAGAATATGTCTCTTAAATTTTCCAAACTTTTGTTGTTTTTTTTTGGGGGGGGGGGTTTAGTTCAGGAGATTTCTTCTTGTTTATACCACTGTTAACTTTTGTTCATTTTATAGGCACAAAAGATGCTTCTTTTCAATCCCATTCTTAAGATCCAAGAAAGTGTGAAGAAGTAAATACAACCAATCACTCACTGTTAACATGAGCTGCTGAAGTGATTATATTAGTTCATGGTAACTGTCCAGATGCTCTAAGCACTGGGGTCTCACCACCGGCTGGGAGATTCCCATAGCAAGCGTCAGTAATAGATAGTGTGAGAAAAAGAAACATGATCAGGGCCCTTCTTAAATAGAGTAAAATATACACCCAGCAGGGATGAGAATATCCTAGACACAAACAGCAGGGAGCCAAAACGAGGAAGAAACAGTGCAGGAAATGGAGCTACAATTCTGATTTCATCAGATTAGCGGAAGCTGAACGGGAAAAAACAGGATTTCTGTCAAAGTGGGAGAGTGCTGTGTTAGATTCACACGACCAGTGAACCTACTTTTCACACTGGATCTGTGTGAAAGAGCAGGAAAGGCATAGAAGTTATGAGTGAGATGTCAGTTCATCGTTAATTAGTTGGTTTCTTTCTTATTTAATTTTTCCTTTCTAAACTTTCATCTTTTTTTCAACTTAGGTGATATTTTTAAACTAAGAAACTGCCCATTAGAACTGAATCTGCAAAAAAAAAGGTTGTTTGCTAAACTGACCCAGCTTTGTTATTAACTTTGGTCTTTCCTAAGGAATGTTTTTGAATACTTTTTTTTTTTTACTGAAACATACTTCTAGCAGCTCTGCATTATCTCCTCATGACACTTTTTGGCTTTTATTAATTATTGCAATTCAAGTGCAACAAATACAGAACTAACTAAATGAGCCTTTAAAAGTATATTACTCTTAATTAAATGGAAACTTTGAAGACACTGGTTGAACTGGGTAAGATCCACCAAGGGCAATAAATACATTATATCTACTTAGTGTTTTAAGCAAATTTTAATTCTGTCTCTAATGAAATTAATTTGATTTTCAACATGAGGAAAGGGGGTGGAAGTAATGGGAGTGTAAGGTCAGTGAGTGATCCTATAAGAGCCTTGAACTGGCAGGTGGAGTGGAGCAAATCATGAGATGGAAAAGAAAGGGAGATTTCTCATTAGGATGTCATGTTAATCTGAAGTGATTAAAGTGTGAAGCCTTGTAGGAGCTGATTTTTCATTTCTCCAGAAATCATGGCTTGTAAGCAAAACTAGGAGAAGGAATCAAAATAACAGAGGACTCTCAGCCCTACTGTGTTGGGGGTCTTAGGACCTTGGCAGAGTCAAGCTTCCTGAATAAAAGATGGAAATTGGTCCTTAGTATGTTTAATTAAAGAGGAGATTGAGAATTATTTAAATATAATTTAAAGTGATTTAATGACAGCCAATATTTGAATATAAGGTCTAATTCCCCTGAAAATAAATCATGGCTAAGGATGAGAAACTTCACATGTGAATCCTGTGATTTGGAGACCCCTGCATGGAAGGGGAGCTCAGATGCACTGCATCTGTCGCAGCCCTTGGAGGATGGGCCCTGATGGCTGGTGAGCTGGATGCGTATGCTGCTGCGTCTGCTGAGCTGTACCAGAGTGGAACAATATTACAGGCTGTGTAATAGCAAGCAAGGCTTCCATTTTCCCTGGAAGAACAAGGAATCGGTGACATACACTTGGCTGCTGAATAGGTAACATGATCAATGCTATTGAATTGAGGAAGCATTTGATTTAAGAACAGTTACTTAAAATTGGTTACTTTTCTCCCCATTTTTATTTATTTCTTTTAATAATTTGTTTTAGAGTACTTTTCTGGCCTCCAATTTTTGTAAGAGATGACTAGAAGAAATTATATAAAAGACATAAAATTATTTTAGAATGCATTTTAGTAGAAGTTTGGGTAAACTTAATGGAAATTTTCACCAAAAAAAGTTTTGAAGCACTTTAGCCACAAGATACATTTAAGAAAAATATTAAATACTTAAAAAAAATAGAATATATGATTTGTTATATTTTATAGACCTAAGGGACACAGTCTTCACACGGGGACCTTTCTGTGCATTGAAGACATGTTCTGCTGGCTGTGCTGGGCTCAGGAGTCAGGACTCAACAAATTCTCCTGGCCATCTTCAGTCTGCTGCTGTTACAAAACTGAGAATTCTTGCTCTTGTCACTTTTGCGAACGTTTTAGGAAATGTGTTTATTGTTTCAGACTAAAGATGAGGAAGGCAATTGTTTGTCCACCAGCTTCACTGAACAGTAGGGAATCACAGTCACTTACAGATAGGCAACTCAGATAAATAAAGTGTCCTCGTGCCACTGCAGGGTAGAAGACACCTATGCTACCTTTTCTTCTTTTGGAAAAAACAGGATAAATTAACCAGGAAGGGAGTTAGCCAGGAGAGTTGTGCCATCAGTGCTCTCCAGCTTCTGGTGCCTGAGCAGGCTGGCTTGGATACCTCTGTGCAGCGGCTGTTTTGCGTGCATGCATTTCTGCAGCCGTGACCTGAGTTAAACTACAGTCACTGCGTCAACGCTAGCCTCCTAACTTTCCAACTGTCTTATGTGTCTCCTATCTTGTTTTACCCATTGATATTAAATGTTCCTTCAGGCAAAAAGTGCAATAGAAAGCCGAGTCACCTGTGGTGAGGTACTGAGTTTCTGACCTAGAACAGCACATAAAGAAGGAAAGCTTTTAAAGTCTGCTGTATTTGAGGGAGCAGATACCTGTTGGTTTTGAGCCATGAAGTAGCTCCTTTTATCCTGAAAATACTCACATCTAAATACAATGAGGGAGGACTAGCATAAACACAAGAAAACGTTTTGTGTGGTAATACGAAATATTTCAAAAGAAACCTGCAGTGCGTAATTCTTCACCAAGCAGAAGCTGGGGTAGAACTTCTTCTCATAAATGTGAAATTAGTTCACATCTTTCATTTCTTTTATGGTATTAGCAATTATTCAGTGCACCATAAGCCCCGTGTCCTAAATTTCTTGATTCATGTCTAAGCATTGCTTGTATTAGCTGTACCCTAATTAATCCTTTTGTGCCACAAGTTGAATTTGCCCAGCATGCTTTTCATTGCCAGGAATGGATGCACCAAATCTGCTGATGCCAAGGAGGTAACATGTATTTAACATGCATCAGCACTCGCTCTCTCTTTTATAATTGCTGATCTTCCTGCACTTAATAATATGCTACTAAGTTAAGGTTATACACAGCTCAAGCAGCGTTAACTATCAGGGTGTGTGGTTATTCTATAATAACCACATTTTAGGGTGTGTTTCAATTTTACAGGGCACTCATTTCCTTCAAATTACTTTGTCATTTCTTAAAGTCATTGTGTAATTCCTTTATGAAAGGAAAAGAAAAAAACATAATTTGATTTTTAAAGATGCATTAAATAACACTAATTATAATGCTTTGCTCTTAGCACATTTTTCATCCTCATTACTTTATAGCCATTTCGCAAACTAGTTTTCCAGCATCTTTGTGGTGAGCAACTAGGTGTACCTGTGCCTGAAAATTAGGAATGCTGAGGTTGGGAATTCAAGTGGTTTGCCCAAGATTACTGTGATTTGCCCAGGAGTTGGTTTCATAGCCAGTACTTGTATTTGGTTATTTCTGATTGCCAAGTCATGCACTCACAAATCTTTCTTTCCCCCAAACCATATAAATAGTCTCAAGAATTATTTAATCTTTAAAACAGATAAGAACAGAGCCTTAAAATGGCACAAGTCAGCTCTGTGATCAACAGAATCCTGGATGAGTGAAGGAAGATTTGCTTTTAAACAGCTCCACTTGAAAAATAAAACTCTCATACACCACTAGTCTTTGGAGGCAGCAAAAATTCATGTAAATGTCCACCAGTTCTTTTCTTGAAGTTTCATCAACTAATTAGTGGTTGTGAGGCAGTAATCCATGTTTCCGTTGCCTCCTTTAAGGCCTTTTCAAGCTTCAATCTAACTACAAGCTCTCAGCCTGTGATTAAATTTCTGAGCTGCCTTTAGTCCCAAGAGTGTTCAGTGCAGTAAAAAGAAATGTCTTCGGCTGCAGGCTTCTAACAGGTTAGGTATAAAGGAAGGGAAGATGTTCCCTCTGTCATTTGTAGATGCACCATCTTTAATGGAGGAGAGAAAGGAGAGGTAGAAAACAGAAAGTGAAATGACTGAAATGGGAGCAGCTAGATGCTAAGGACTTCTGAAATAGCAGACCATCATATTTAGGCAAGCATAGAGAGTAGAAAGCCTTTTTAAAATCAGTTTATCCAGACACAATTTGAAGAAAAGGTACGGGAACAGTTTTATCGATATTGTCAATTTTCTTGGAGAGTTGATAATACTGGGTTATATTAATACGTACGTGTGTGTGTATATATATATGTAGTACTGCCTTCCAACAGTGTAATATAATATAATGTATCTATGAAATCACGTGATTTTATAAGACCCAATTTCCATTTATTAAAAAAATCGATCTGAAAATGTGTCTTAAACATGCAAGAGCTCAACAGTGCTGGAAGGCAAGTTAGAACTACCCACAACTTTTAAATGTTTGTTTTGACACTGTTGTGGATGTATTTATTTTCAGAATGTGAACTGGATAATATTATGCCTATACTTATCACAGCTGAATCATTTTCAACTGCTTAATCTTTCTTGTTTCTTGACTGTAACTTTGGCTCCAGCACTGAGGACATTCAAACTGAACCTTCCTGTTTCCCCATATTGTAAAGTTAAGCTTCCAGCACAGTAGTCTTTGACTTAGGTATTATGTTAACTGCAAATACTAAATAATCATTTGAAAGGAAAAGGTGTCTTGTAATTTTCCCAAAGGTCCTAATCGACCCACGGGACCATGTTGCAACACTTAACTAACATGCTGTATTTGGCTTCAGAGGAGCTTTGTGCAGGAGCAAGGTCTGAGACAAGCCTCCTTCAAGAGCACAGCCTTAAAATTACAGGGATTTGATACTGATGGGGATTTTTTATCAGGCCTTCATCACTAATGGTAGTTTTCAACAATGTAGACTTCAAGGACTTTATGGCAAGACAAAATGAAAACCATAAAATACTGGTAGCATGGACTTGCTGAAAGACTGTACTTTGTGTTTATTTGCCATAAACAAGAAGAAATATTTACTTATGGCCAGCATCTCAACAACTGATGATGTTTTCTTAAGACTTCAAATAGAGCCTCACTAGAAGCTACCTAATTGAATTCTGCTCAACCAACCTTTTATTAAAAACACTGCTTACTGTAGCTCAGTTTCTGGCCTACCTTACAAAGTTGCAGTCTCTGGTAAAGTTAAAAGGATGATTCATACACCTGAAGAAGGAATTGAATATTCAAGTCACTTGTCAGGCTGGCAGGTTTAAATTATATAACAGGAAGCTTTCTATTCATATGTAATGTAACTGAATCACCACTTCTTTATTGATAATTCATTA
This sequence comes from Athene noctua, assembly GCF_965140245.1. Classification (NCBI taxonomy): domain Eukaryota; kingdom Metazoa; phylum Chordata; class Aves; order Strigiformes; family Strigidae; genus Athene; species Athene noctua. The sequence goes on from NC_134045.1 coordinate 9,112,384, forward strand.
TATGTTGCTACTATCACTCTGCAGCTCTGAAATGCTTTTTGCTATAATGATTTTATACCGTACTAGTATAATGGCCTTCTGACTGTGTCAATCAGCACTACTTGCGTGTACAATAATATTATTCTGCAATCTGTCTTGGGAGAATGCTTAAAAGCTTTCTCTCATTTTCTCCATTTAACTCATGTATTATCTGAGATTTTACATTAAATGGCCATACTTAATATCCCATGACATGTCACCTATTTTCTAGGGAGGATACTGATACAGTACTAACCAATTCCAGAATCTATACTAATCACATTACACCTGCCCACCTTAGCCAAGAGCAGTTAGTTCAGTGCATCAGCATTTAATCTGTAGGAAGAATTTATGAGAGGGAACAAAAACAATGTGAACTGTAGTTGGCTAAATGTGGGCATGGTTGATGCAATTTGTTTTGTGAAGAGGGATTAGAAGATACTGAAGTCAAGCTGAGGTACAGGGGTCAATTTATATACAGATTTATTGCCAGATCTTAGCCTACACTGGTAGAACATTTATGAAGACAAGGCCTAATTAGCAAATATTTGTGCTATTTCTGATACGCACTTTGTGGTAGGTACTTACGCTGAATGAGTTCGTGGCTGTATAATTAAATGTGTCTGCAAAAGTGACAAACTTGGTCAGACTTTACAGGAGTTCAGTCCCGGTGCAGATAACAATCATAGTTTTGCATTGAAAGACTGCCTGGAAGTCCAAAATAGTTACTGTAAAACCCTTTCCACAGTCAGGTTAATGTACTGGAAATTTTAAGAGTTGAAATGCCAGCTGCTGAACACAAAATCCTACATTGGAACCAGTGCCAAGGTATTTAATCTGTTTGACATAGACATTTTCCCTAAAAATACTGGATACACTTAAATCTCATTTGTTGTTTGATTCAGTCAATGGCATGATGTAACTGACTTCTATGTTAAAGAATAAAAGACTGTTTACCAAACAGTTCTGAAAATTTAATTTTCAAGGGCAGCAGGTGCCCATTTACATTAACATTTGCTTATAGTATAATCCCATCTATTCTGTTTACAAAAACTTCAGGCAAAGTTAAGCAGCAAGCATGCAGTCTCCAAGTACAGGCAGAATTAATTTGATCAGCCACACAAGAATGGCAAGGTGGAAAAGTAGTGGTTTAATTAGACTTCAGCCTTATTAACTCATAGGACAATAAATTTTACAGTTTGCATTGTCATTCTTTTCTCATTCTACTTTTAAGCCAATTCTCCTTGGGAATTGGATATTCCTGCCTGAGCGCTTGCAGCTGTAAATGGAGGAGACTTTCAGTTGCAGAGCTCATAGGAAGGTGCAAGAGAAGATCCTAAATAGTCAGGCAAGAATATAAGTATTTTTGTGACTTTTAAATGGGAATATACATAATAATATGTAGGCAAATGGCTGTTCTTGCTTTTGTTGGCAAAGCGGCACCCACCTGAGCCTCTCTTTACTCCTGCCTGCACCAGCACATTGGCAAAAATCATAAGGAATTTCCTGTACCAGTGTACATTTGGCGGGGCAAAAATCCATAGGCAAACTGTACAGTTCCATGTTTAAAAGTTGAGAAATTGTCATAGAAACCTCTCACGGTTTGGGTTTTTTTTGACATCATTTCTTCTGCTGTGTTAACCTGCCAGCCTTGCTTTTGTAGCCCCTCACAAGCTTTCAGAAGCTCTCAGCATGTGGGGCTGCCTGGGTGGCATAGGCATCGTCACATCACGGGTCCATACCCTGGCCTAGTCTGGGTTTCTGTTTTTACCTGAGCGCAAAATTCAGCCTAAATGATTTTGATTTCCTCCAGCAATAGCAGTGACAACGCTGAACAGACAGCACTCTATATATTGCATTCTCACAGTGTTTTGCAGAAGCAAGCAAGCAGCATTACACTGTAACCCTGGAACTCCCGTAAATGATTTATACAGCCTCAGAAGGCTGTAGCAGCAGTGAGACCAAAGTGTAAAGTTTAGTGGACATGGCTAGCTTGTCATGATGGGTGCCCCAACTCCATCTGCAGTGTTCAGACCTCCCCTGGGCCACCTCTGCCCTTGTACCCGTGCCTGAAGGTGGTAGGACCTGCCGCCACTCTCCTCCCAGTGCTTTGCTCTAATCCTTGCAGTACATTGTCTCCCAGAAATACAGCAAGTGTCTTTTTCTTCTAAAGTACACTGTAATAGCTTATTTTACGGTTTTGTTGTAACACACAGTATGTGTTTGATTGCCTTAGTATTAGTATAACTAATAACCCCAAGAGGAAATAATGCTTACTTATGGACAAGTTAAATGTAAAAATGTAAAATAAAGGGATAAGGGACTCCGGGCAGAAAGTTCTTAAGGGAAAAAATATTGGTTTTCTTTGAATGTGTTTATTTTGTAATTTGGTAGAAATAAACAGTTACTATGGCAACCGTGGTATCACAGGCGACACACAGAGCAAGAAAGCTACAGTATACTTACCAATTAGTCGAATGAGTTTCAGTATTTTTAAAGAGATGTTTTGCCTGCTAATGAGTTGGTACATCTTAACTTGGCCTTCAAGGAAAGTTAGAATTTGCTCCTGTACACCCTCTTGGCAGCTGCATTAGCTATTGCTTCTTGATGTTGCACCCCTCTTTCTGGTGTCCTCCTCTTTTAAAGGTTCTCCCCGCTCCTTGGGCAGCCAGCATCTCACAGGGTCCATCACAAGGAAGTCACCCTGTCCACGGGGACAGCATCCCAGGCCTGGCAGTCGCAGCTCTCCAGAAGATGGGGAGGAATAATAATTTACACTCTTGTGACACCCAGGATGCTCAAAGCACATTACTAGTGTTAATTAATCCTTGCAACAGTCTGATGAGGTAGGTAAGCATTATTACTTTAGGATTATGTTTTTTTAAGGTGGGGTTTTTTTACTATTTTTAATACATGAGGCAGCTGAAGTTTGTTTAAGTGTTTTCAAGGTCAGGGAGAAGTGGAAGTCAAAAGTCCCTGGTTTCCAGCCCTGCATCCTGGCCACTATTCCTGTCTCCCAGTTTTTGTTTGCTGAAGTCCTCTCATATTTTTTTTATTATTGTTATTGTTGTCGTTATTGTTGTTGTTATTATTATTATAATCTTGTTAGTATGATCTTTAAAAAGCAAAATGCTGTAGTGTACAAGGGATCGTTTCCTTTTTATTTTACTTTTTGTTTTCAAAGGACTTGGAAACACAGCAGC